>NW_022900915.1:48035828-48042120 GCF_012274545.1 Fukomys damarensis
GGGGGTGGGTCGCGGCGGGGTCTCCGCCTCTCTCCTCCGCACCTTCACCCACGTGGCCCGGGACTCGGCCCAGAGCAGGGGAGGGCGACGGCTGTGGCTCTTGCCTCCCCCCGCAGGGACAAGAGCATCACCTCCTTCGACCTGTACGTGGGTCTCACCGACCTTCGGGCCGCCGGCGCGCACACTCAGTGGTTCGCCGTGAGCCGTGTGATCCTGCACCCCACCTACCAGATGTGGCACCCCGTGGGCGGGGACGTGGCGCTCATTCAGCTGCAGTCGCCCATCGAGTTCTCAGACGCTGTGCGACCCGTGTGCCTGCCACCGCCCACCCTGCACCTCAACGGCAGCGAGGTCTGCTGGGCCACGGGGTGGGGACTTGTGTCCCCGCAGGGTGAGGACGAGCCCGAGGGGGTGAGGGAGGGGCGCGCGTGGTCCTGGGGTGCGGGCGGAGTGGGCAGTAAGGACGCAGCCCTGGAGAGGCTGGGAGTAACTCCGTGACGTGACGGAGACGGGGGTCCTAACGTGGCCTGGCAGCAAGTGGAAACCTCCCCGCTGACCGGAAGTGGGCATGGGTAGAAGGGGGCGCTTGGCAGTGGTAGAGGGGCTCCCCGGTGGGCGGGGCTCCTCCCTGGCCTTCACTAGGGGCGGACCGGGTGGTGAGGCTGTCTCCACTGTCCTTGGGCTGCTCCCACCTTGAGGACGCCAGCAGCTGACCCCGCCTCCTGTCTGCCTGTCCGCCTGGCTCCCTTCTTGCTCAGGCCGTTCCTCGAACCAGCTACAGGAGGCCCAGCTGCCCCTGGTCCCACCTACCCTGTGCAGGATCCTCTATTCGCGCCCGGCCATCCAGCCCGACATGCTGTGTGCTGGGAACCTGGGGAACCTGAACAGCGTGTGCGAGGTGTGTCCCGCTCGCCGTGGGGTGCGGGCAGATGGGCCTGAGCACCTCCACCAGGGAGGAGCCTGGCCCAGCCCCTGGGGCCGGGTGAAGGGCCTGCACTCCACGATCTTAGCAGACCTCTTCCTTTGCAGGGTGACTCTGGGGGCCCACTGGTGTGCGAGTTCAACCGCACCTGGGTGCAGATAGGAATCGTGAGCTGGGGCCGCGGGTGCACCGAGCAGGTGTACCCGGCAGTGTTTGCCCGAGTCTCCTATTTCTCCAGATGGATTCGCTATTACATGGAGAGAACACCCCTTCCTTCCCAGCCAACCCCCGCCCTTTGCCCTGCTCTGGGGGCCACACTCGGTGTGCTTGTGACCACGCTGGCTGGCCTGGCCATCTCCTGAGGGACATCAGCACCCCCACCCCCATGACCACTCAGGGGCAAGGCTGGGCCCAGATGTGGCCTGCAAGGGGCTGGAGGTAGAGGCAGAGGCAGGCAGCCCCTGGAGCTATGTGATATTAAATGTTCATAAAGCAGAGGTACCGTTGTTTCTCCCTCTCTCACAGCAAGGACCAGGTCCATGGCAGGACCAGTCTCCCAGCAGCCCTGCCACAGCCTAGGAACTGAGGGCTCTCTCGAGGGTGGGGGCACCTGGGTGAAGCTGGGGTGCAGCCCAAGCTGAGGCAAGGCCTTTAACCTGTAAATAGAAAAGTTCTGAAAACATCAAATGTCTTCTTCGGGAAAGCAGAAAATGCGAGCTGAGGGAGGGTGGGTTCAAGGGAGGGACTGACAGACCCAACAGAAGCAAATGTGCTAGTACGGAAAAAAAGGGGTACAGGGGCCTGGTACCTGCATTCCTCATCTGGGATGCAGCCGCCTCGGATCAGAAATACCCAGAAGGATCACGTGTGCTGAACATCCAAGAGCTTGTGTCCCCCACCATTCCTCAGCCACACGCTGCTGTGTTCAGCACTGCAACCCCCCTGCAGTGACTGCAGCACCCAGAAAGGCGCTCTGGGTCCCACAGTCACAGGGTACCGGGTCTGCAGACGTGGTGCTTGGGGTCCTGGAACCCATCTGTAATGGGTACTGAGGGACAAGTGCATCAGAGCATTGCTTTAAATAAAGACTAAAAGAAAATAGGTAACTTCATCGAGACAGATAAGAACAAAATTATACAAAACAAGAAATGACCAGGAGGCAGGCCAGGGATTTAGCTCAGTGGTTCTGTTTCCTGCCTTGCAAGCACAAGGTCCCAAGTTCAATACCTGGTACCAAAAAAAAAAAAAAAAATTACCAGGAGGAAGTTCACTGAAACAGAAATGTAAGAAATCATAAGAGACATACAATTCTATGTAAATACATTTCAAAGGAAGTAACGTTATCAAAACTAACCCCACTTGAGAAAGTTTAAACAAGCCAAACTCCATAAATGAAGTGGGGAAGTTTAGCAGAGAACATTTCTTCCCATAGAGAACCACTGTTTTCCTCAGGAACCCTGCTGATCCAACTGCAGACTCTAGCCAGGCCTAGCGCAGGGACAGAAGAGCCTCCCCATCCTTGCAGGCAGGTGTGGGCACAGCGACATCATCTCAGCTAGCACCAGCTCAGACAGCTCAGCTTATGGGCAGAAACCCAATGAAAAGCAGCAGACAGAGTCCATGCTATTTTCTAAAGCAGTGCTTTGTAATGGAGCAGGGTCTGTTCCAGTCATTTGAATACGAGGAACCTATGGATATAGTTCATCATTTCGATTGCTCCGCAAAAGAAAGGAGTATTAATGAAAAAGCTTTTCATGAATCCAAAACCCATTTCCAATTACAAAATAAGACAGAAATCAGTAGTTTGAGGATGGGGGGTGTGGCACCTGTAAATCTCAGCACTCAGAAGGCTGAGGCAGAAGGCTGACTAGGAGTTCGAGGCCAGCTGGGGCTACATGGGTTCAAGGCCAGCCTGGACTACATGGCAAGATCCTGTCTCAAAACAAATAACAGGCCAGGGATTTAGCTCAGTGGTGCTGCCACCTGCCTTCCAAGGGCAAGGTCCCGAGTTCGATTCCCGGTTCAAAAATAAATACATAAATAAATAACAAAACAAAAGTAGCTTTGCCAGGTTGCTGCCTCAACTTTGCACCTCCATCAGATTTAAAACAAATAAGGAATATACTGAATACTGGAAAACCAATAAAATAATGCAGTAACTTTGAACCTAAGTCCTCACCTCTGTGCATTTTTTAGTCATTTTCTTAGTAGTGAATGAGAAAGGAAACATAAAGTTATACTTGCACAAAACAAACATCAGGAATGGAGTGAGTGGTTGAGGGACAAAACTTGTAAGATGTACCTAAAATAGTAAAATGAGCTGGGCATGGTGGCACATTCCTGTAATCCCAGTGCTCTGAAAGGCTGAGGCAGGAAGATCATAAGTCCAAACCAGCTAGGACAGGCTGTGAAATCTGTCTCAAAATTTTATAAAAGGTGTTGGGGTTGTGGAACTGAGCATATAGTTCAGTGAAAATGCCCCGGGTTTAATCCCCAATCCAGAGAGGAAGAGAAAGAGGAAGGAAGGAAGAAAAAAGCATGAGGGGAGACGGAAGGGGAAATGGCAAGAGTTGTTTTCTTATCAGTAATTATTTCCCATGTAAACTGATAAAACTCTCCAGTTGAAAAGCAGAAGTCGGCATAATAAATACAAATACCCCATAAAGCAAACAACCAAAAAAAAAAAAAAATCACCAAATCTGTGATCCATCTCTGCTATCTAAAAGAGATTCCTTTTACATTCAAAGACACAAATAGGTAGAAAATGAAAGAATGGAAAAGATATTCCATGCAAGTAATACAAAGGAGAGCCAAGGGGTTTATACAGAAAAAAGAAAAGGAGGTTCTCAGTAGGAAATCATTGCAGGAGACAAGGAGGACATTATGTAGCGAAGGAAGGGCAACCATGAAGAAGATGTAACACTTACATGAGCACCTAACAACAGAGCCCTGAAATCTATGAAGCAAAATTTGGCAGAAATGAACAGAGAATTTTACAGAAATAGTTGAAGATATCAGTACTCTTCCTTTGATAATGGATAGAAGCCTGACGTCACAAGAAAGGAGAACTACAGATGAAGATCTATGAATACACGAGTGAAAATTTTCAACAAATACTAGTACAAAGAATTCAACAGAGTACTAACCATGACCAAGCAGGGATTATTACAGAAATCCAAGGGTGGTTCAAGGCACAAAACAAACATAGAGGCACATCACATTAATAGGGTGACAGGAAAAACACACAACCATCCAAAACGATGCAAAAAAAGGCATTTGACAAGAGCCAAGGTCTTCTCATGACAAAAGCATAATAAACCAGGAATGGCTGAACATGGGGGGGTGCGTGCCTGTCATCCTGGCACTCTGGGAGGCTGAGGCAGGAGGATTAAAATAACTAATTAATTTAATATGGCTGGAAATGTAGCTCATACAAAGGCCCTGGGTTCAACCCCCAGTACCTGAAAAGAAGGAATGCAAGGGAACATCCTGAACACCACACAGGCACATCTGACATCCCACAGCCCCCAGGACTTTCAGTGTGGGCACAGAGAGCCCCATGCCCTTGCTCCCCACAGCCCTTGGTGAGCTGGGCTGGCACTGAGGCAGGACAAGGACAGGCATTCCTGTGGGAGGAGGAAAGAAGTCGTCTTCCATTCTCAGTCTGTGTGCTTCTATTTTGACAGCATTTGTAAAGAACTCACACACATTCTGTGAGCTCAGGCGCAGCTCCAAAGAGTTAAGGAGCAAAACCACACACAAAAGCTATTTGTACAGTGCACAGTGCTACCTCAGCTCACGAACTTGATTATTCTACCATTCTGGAAAAGATGGCCCTGGTCATATTCATCACAATGCAGAGTTTAAAAGCAAAAACAAATTTTTGCTAAGTGCTTCTGTTTGTGAACCAAGGAACCACTGTGCTTGTGTACAGCACCAGTGAGCACTGGAGGAGAAACGGGCTGCATGCCAGGGCCTCAGGCCCATGTGCATGCTTAGAGCTGGCCAGGGCCACAGGCCACAGTGTGGGGGCCGTAGGGTCAGGGCCAATGGGCCAGGGGACAGGAAGCAGGACCGGAATGGGGCGCAGAGTTCCCAGACCACATCTGCTGGGGCACAGGGCCTAGGCTGTGGGCAGGAACCAGGCTATGTCCATGGACAGGGAAGTGGGGGACCAGTGGGAGTTCACCCAACTCCAGCACAGAGCTCTCCCTGCCCCAGGTCACAGCCTGCCAAGGGCCCCAGGAGGCCCAGGTGTCCCAGGACACCAGCCATAGGCATCAGCCAGTTCCATGTGAGGACTAAGACCCTTCCCAGAGAATGCCAGGGTCTGCACACTGAGAGGATGTCCCTAGGTTGCCAGGAAGGGCCCACGGCCAAGGTCACACAGCTGTGGTCCCTGAGCAGTCATCAGGCACAGCACAGAAGCCACATCCTCAGAGGGGAGTCCAGGAGGGGGCTTCAGAGGGAGCTCAGGGTCTGGGCCCCGCAGACCCCACATAAGCACAGGCCAACGCACGCAGCTTTCCCTGCACTGTAGCCAGGACACCAGCTGATGGCCCCCTCCCTCCTGGCCTGACCCCCACTGTACTCCGCCCCTCACCTGAGGGTCCTCTTGGGACCACTCTCATGCACGCTGCATGCCTGGTGCGCAGGGACGACGACTGGGCCATGTGCCCCTCATGGACACTACGTACACCCACCTATAAGCGCTGCCCCACCCCGCGGATGGCTCCAGTTGTGCCACCCATCCATACCCCCTGCGCCCATCACTAGGCTCACATGGCCCTGCCCGGGCCCCATCCACTTCCTGCTCAGGCCCGTGACCAGGAGGGCCAGGGGCCCTCATTGCCCCCACGGGAGGCCCATCCACAGCAGGAAGGCCCTGGCCGCCCTCTGGGGAAGAAACCGCTGTGGCCTGAGTCTGCCAGGGCAGCGCATAGCTCTGGACACCCAGATGAGGATGGCGAAGACAGGGTGGTGGTATGAGGGGTGGACATGCCTGGCCCTCTGCAGTGTCCAGGACGGAGGTCACAACCAGGATGTGGGGTCCCAGGCTCATGAGGTCACGGTGGGGATTAGGATGGGGCCATCACCCCTGTCCATGGACCAAAGGAGAGCAGGACATGCCCAGCCATTGGGGTGGGGTCTGTGCTGAGCTTCAGAGGAAACTGGAGTCCCCTGTCCCTCCAGAGCACAGCAAGGCCAGCCCTTGAGCCACAGGGTTCCCTCCCCACCGGGCCCCCACTTCTGCGGGGATGCAGCCCTGGGGCACAGAGGAAGGGGATGGGGCTTCAGGGCTGGGCACCCCCACTCAGCCCTGCCAGGGGTCTTGAGATGCCCAGGAGCCCTCCTCCCCTCCCCTCCCCA
>NW_022900915.1:48042596-48075883 GCF_012274545.1 Fukomys damarensis
AAGACTCCTCCCCCTCCCTCCCCCGCTCCATCTTGGACTGCAGAGCCAGCGAAGCCATCTGCTCCCTCCTAAGTGGGGCTCTTGGTTCTTTATGAGCCTTCCACCTCAGAAAGTGGTCCCCAAAGACTGGAGCTGTCCAGAGCTGCACGGCTGCCCAGCACAGCCCTGCAGGAGGCAGTGGGAGGGCTTCGGGTGGTAGGAAGGAGCTGGGCCACTGGGGGCACCTCAGGGAGAGGGCCTGGGCCGAACCTCCCAGGACTCCCAGAGGTACTCGGACCCTCGGGCAGGCTGATGACAAACACTTCCGCTGCGTAAGCGTCTGGTGGAAGTCAGTGTGCTGCCTGGGATCCTACACATTTTCCAGGACATCTGGCAGAGGTTGCAGCGCCTGTTTCTGTGAACAATGAGAACAGTTTTTCCAGTGCGGTCCCACGATTGTCTCCTTCTGAAACCCAAGGGGCAGAGCTGGGTGTTCCCAGCACACCCCGAGTGTCTAGTTCCCTGTCCCTGTCCTCGTCGTCCCCACCTGGGACCCTTGGAGGGCCAGGCCCTGGTTGCCCAGCTGCACAGTGGACATTCACCCAGAGACCACGTGGCTGAGTGGGAGTCCCTGCCCTGGCCTGGACCCTTTGGGGTTTCTGGGGGTGCTGAGAAGGGGGCAGGCCACCCTAGGGAGCCAGAAAAGATGGGCTGTGGCCAGGCCAGACTGTGTGGGCATCATCAGCCCCACAGCTGGTACCAGGGCCTACAGCATACTGCGAGGGCCAGGGTCCCAGCAGCCACAGCCCCTGGCCCTGCAGAGCCACTCCTGCCCAGACCCAGCCTCAGTGCCCAGCTGATGGGGACAGCACCTGGCAGGGCTCCATGTGCTCTGTGGCTGCCTGCCGGACCTGCTGTGGCTGTGAGCCGGACACGCTGTGTGGTCCTTGTGGGAGACTTCGTTTATTTTCCTTTCTTTTTTCCTCCTCTCCCTTTTTCATAAAACGTGTTGGTGCAGAAGGCAGACAGGACCGCCATCCATGTCCTTGTGAAATGTGTGCAAGCAGCTGGGCTCCCCCTGCTGCGGGGCCTGCATCGTGGCACTCTGTCCTCCCCACAGCGCCCCACTGGCTGACTGCACCTCCACAGGACATAGCCTCTGCAAGTCCCGAGGGACCCATCACCCTGCTCCAGGCTTCCGCCTTGGCTATCAGGCCTGAGACCATCCCTGCCCCATGTCCTTCAGGACCATCCTGCCCTGCATGCTGGGCCTCCTGTCCTCACTGGCCCCAGACTGCCACCAGCCAGCCGTGTCCCTCACCTGTCACTGAGACAGAGCCAGGCTCCACGGAGTTCCTGGCCAGCTGGGGACCAGCTCCCCCTGGATCCCCGACACCCCTGTCCTGGCACAGATTCCTGGGAAGCTGCTTGCCCTCCCCTCTGTGCAGCCTGACCTTGCTGTTCTCCTGAGACCACCTAGAAATGCCACCACCTGGTCCCTGCTACCTAGAGTGGCCCTCCCTGTCCTCCTGTGGATCTGCCTCTATGGAGGGCCCCCAGCCCTTGGCCTTGGCCCTGTCCCTGTCCTCTAGAAGCATGGCCAAGGTCTGAGGGGAAGCACCTTCAGGGACAGGTGTGGCCCTGGAGGGAGCCAGAGTGGGAGGAGGAGTCAGCAGAGGCAGGAGAAGGGGCAGCAGACTCCACTGTGCAAAGCCCCGGAGAAGAGACGACCTTTCCACTACCCCCACCCACTGCTCATCCTGTGGCCCTGCTCAACTTGGCGTCAGGACAGGAAGCAGTGGAGTTGTTCACAAGAACCTTGCTTGCCTGGAGTTGGGGGGCCTGTGGGACCTACAGGATGTGGCAGAGGTGAGGCCTGCACCTGTGTTGTCTGCAACGCTATGAAGAGAGGTGCCCATGCAGAGAAACTGAGGCCCACAGCCATGGCCACCCACTCCACAGACACATGGGCCCTCAGAAGACTTCAAGGACCATGCCCCTGGCACCCTGGGGAGGCCCCGCCAGGTGACCAGCCAGCCCCAAACCCTGAGCCTGAGGGCTGCAGAGGCAGCACCTGCTGCTTGCTTGTTGCTCACTGCGGGGTTCTTCATGCCCAGGAACAAGGAGCACCTGCCCTAGAGCCCTGGGGCCTTCTGGGAACTCAGACAGGGCATGCATCCCAGGAGTGAGCCTGTGGGCACTAGTGTCACACACGGTGAGGGGCTACCTTGGGAGATGTGCCCTGCGGGCCGAGTCTCAGGGCCATCCCCATGCCTGGAAAGGTGAATCCTTGCTCCTACCACAAAGAGGAAGGCGACACAGTGGGGTCTGCACTCCATAGCTGCCACGCGCCCTGACTGGGACCTCTGCAGGTGGGGGCAGCTCTGGGGGGCCATTGCACCATCACGGCACTATCCAGAGATAGCACCACCCAGCCTGCCCTGGCCCAGCCTCACACCCCTAGGACAGGCCTGGTGCCTGGTGCAGATGGGGAAACCGAGGTGAGATAGGCCAAGAGGAGGGCCTGTCAGCACTGGGCTGGGGCCATGCCTGGCCCTTGGCCAGGTCCTGGGAGGACAAGCATTGAGGCCACACAACAGGCCTGCGGGACCCATGCACACCCACGCCCACACGCACACCCACATGTAGGAGCACACCCATGCACATGCCAGCACATAACACATTCATGCACACACACACGTAGGAGCACACTGGTACACATACAATGTACACTCATACCTGCTGGATCACACCTGTGCACACACCATGCACACTCACATACACAGGAACACACCTATGCACAAACTCGCACACATACACTCATGGGCACACATGGGAGCACACTTGTGCACAGTGCAAACGCGCACACACATTGATGTATGCACATTCAAGCACACATCTGCACACAACACAGTTGCATGCACTCATACACAAGGCACACTTGTGCACATCCATGCACACAATGCACTAATGCACACAGGAGCACACACATATGCACACACGCACACACTTGCACCCTGGAGTGCACTTGTACAACACAAGCACACAAAATACGCTCACACACACACAGGCACACATGGGAGCACACGTGTGCACATATAAGCACACATTCTTGTGCATACACACAGGCACACACACATGCGTGTGCGGACACATGTGTGCAGGCACCTTGTCTTAGCACCTCCGCTGGACCTTCCCAGCCACTCCCCACCCTGCCATCTCTTGGGGAGCTTGGTGGGAGTAGAGGGTGACCGGCAGCTGGACCCCAGACCCGCCCTGAGGTGCAGGCCCTGGTGGAGCCCTGATTGGTGCACATGTGACAGAGGTCTGCTGCGTGGCATCTTGGGTCCCCCAGGCCTGATGTCACAGGTCCCGCTCACATGTCAAAGATGCCACATTAGGCACCAGTGTTAGAATAATACACGGGTCACACATTCTTATGACCTCCTGGCCCTGCCCTGGAATTCAGACACATTAGGTAAAATACCCTCACACCAGTGGGAGCCTGTGGGTCCACAGGGGGGCACGCCTGACAGTCACGGCCCTGGCACATTGAGTGCACCCCTGAGCTGGTGACCGCATGTCAGGCTACAGCAGGCAGCTATGCTGGGTGCCGTGGATGCTCTGGCAGAACAGTCGAGTGTCGTCACGTGGCAGTCACCCACCCCCACTGGGCAGCAGGCTCACCTCCACCTTCAGGTTGGGAAATCTCCAGGATCCCCCCTTTTCACAGGTGGGGAAACAGGCTGGGGTCTGAAAGATGAAGGTCCCTGCATGTGGATGCCTTGTGGCCCTGAAGAGCCAGCACCAATCCCCCAGCAGCATGTGTGCAGATGGTGCCCCGGATGACTGCCAGAGCCCTTCCTCGGGGTCACTGTGCCCAGGGGCACAAGGCCCTGCCATAGCCACTCGGTCTCCGCTCCAGCCTGGGGCTCTCTTGGAGGCAGGGGCGCCCTCGGTCCTGGGCCGAGACCAGCTGGGCAGAGCACCCCGGCCCCTGCCCCAGACCAGACGGGAAGTGGAGCCTGCAGAACAAACCCCGCACTGCTCTATGATGCAGCCCACAGGCCCAGGGCTTGCCACGGCCAGGGGCTCAGCCTGGGTCCCGCAGGGGTGGGGCTGGGGTAGCCAAGGTTGCCAGGATGTGGGAAGGGAAGGCCTTTCTCCCCCCGGGGCCCCGCCTCCCCGCCCACCAGCAGATGGCTCAGCCCGTCACTGCCTGTGGAGGAGGGGGAGGAGAAGCCAAGTCTCAGGCACCTGAGTCCAGGGAGGGATGCTGCTTCTGGAAGGCCCCCCTCCACTGAAGCCTGAGGGAGAGACGCTCCTGGTCCCTGGCCTGGGTGCAACCAGCTCCGTCTCGGGCTGCCTGGACCCTGGAAGGGTGTGGACAGCAGGCGGCCAGCTGGCCCTGCTCCTCAGGGCCAGCAAGAGGACATGCTCGGGGTCACGGCAAACTTTGTGTTAGGAGCCCAGGGTACCAGGTGTCCACAACAGACCGAAGGTGGGAGGGCAGGTGGGGACAGGAGAGGACGCTGTCTCCGCTCTGTCCTCGGCCCTCTGGCCCCACCCCACCGTCCCTGTTCACGTCTCACCCCCTCACCCCTCTTCCTACCTCCTTCCCTCCAGTGTCTCCCTACCTCTCTTTTTTCCTCCTGTCTCTCCGTGTCTCCCTGTCCTTGGCTCTCTTCCTGCCTGTCCATCTCTCAGTAACTATGTGTCTCTTGCTGTCCTTGTCCCCTTGCAGTGCTGCTATCTAGAGCCCTAGATGCAGGACACCCCTGGAGGTGCAGGCCGCAGCCTCATGGCCTCATGGCCTCAAGTCCTGTGGTTCTGGCTGAGCAGGAGCCAGCCTGGCCGCCCAGGAACAGGGCAGACGCCAGGCCTCACTGCCTGCAGCTGGTGGGGAAGGAATTCCGGGAATCCGAGCGGGGCTGGGGCACCCAGGCAGCAGGAGGGGCTCAGGCCTGGCTCCTCTGCTCCTGCTGGCCGGCAGAAGCCCCTGGGGAACTGCGTGTCACTCCTGTCCAAGGGCTTGCACAGGGCCACCCCCACGGGTCTGCGCACCAGAGCCTGGGCCTTGGTATCACTCAGACAGCCCCATCCCAGCTCAGGGACTCCGTGCCCCAGGCAGGTGGGAGGAAAGAGACACGTGCAGAGAGGAGACAAGGGAATCATAGCCAAAAAGTACTATTTGGGGGCCAGGGATTTTAGCTCAGTGGTTCCACTGCCTGTCTCCCAATCCCAAGGACCTGAGTTTGATCCCTGGTACCAAACAAAAAAGAATCACTCAGACAGCCCCATCCCAGCTCAGGGACTCCGTGCCCCAGGCAGGTGGGAGGAAAGAGACACGTGCAGAGAGGAGACAAGGGAATCATAGCCAAAAAGTACTATTTGGGGGCCAGGGATTTTAGCTCAGTGGTTCCACTGCCTGTCTCCCAATCCCAAGGACCTGAGTTTGATCCCTGGTACCAAACAAAAAAGAAAAAAACAACAACAAACAAAACCAAAGAACTTTTCTCCAAAAACTACCTTTTTTTTTTTTTGGTTGGTACCAAACAAAAAAGAAAAAAACAACAACAAACAAAACCAAAGAACTTTTCTCCAAAAACTTCCTTTTTTTTTTTTTTTGGTACCAGGGATTGAACTCAGGGCCTCACACTTGTCATACAGGGCCTGCATGGCTGAGCTACAACCTGGAATTGCTCAGGGCAAGGCTGCCCAGGAGCTCAGCCGGCAGAGCATAGAGCAGCAGCCTGGTCCATGGGGAAGGAGCAGGCGAAGAGGCTCCAAGGAGAGTTTGAATCATCTGTCCAAAAACAAACAAGCGGCCCATGTAAAATGTGCCAGCGCCCCGGGGCTCCTTTTCTGGGGTTTCCACTCAAGAGAAGCATAAAGTTTCCCCATTCCAGGGACTAGTGCTTCTCTCCTCCCTTTCCTTCCTCCCTTCTCGCTGCTGGGGTCCTGCTCTTGAGTCTGCACCTTTTAATTTCTGCCTAATAAACCCCTCTGTGCCTCTTATGGAGGAGACCTCAAAATTCTTTTTCCACATCAGAGCCAGGGAACCCAAGATCCATTCCCAGAGTGGGCTGTTGGGGTCCCCTTCTCTGCTTCAGGAATGGGGTGATGCCAGGTCTGGCTCTGGCAACACAGAGGCCTGGGCTCAGAGGATGGCCTGGGGTCTTGGGTCTCACAGAGCAAGGTCCCCCAAGACAGGTCCTGAGGTGCCTGCTGGGGCCCGAGAGCAAGAGGCTCCCCTGCTACAGAGGGTGGGCAATGCCCCTGGGGACAGAAGGGGCAGTGTGACCCGCCCGGGTCCTGGCCAGGGTGGGGAGGGGAGGTCACCTCGGGAGCCAAGAGGACCGAGGCCAGGGCAGCGCCTCTGCAGCACAGAAGAAAGTCCAGAGGAGCAGCTGGAGTGGGCCCCATACAGGTCCTTTGGAGAGGCTGGGTCAGGAGGGTCCCCTCCAGGCATGTGGGATTCCCTGAGGGCCCCCACACCCCCACAAACCCACTGCAGCTTGAGGCCCCCATCCTTCAGCCCCTCTACCAGGCCACACTCAAGGTGAAGAACTCCAGGGTGCACCACGGGGGGCCCCAGGTGGGCGAGGGGGATTGTGTCTCTGTGTCCCTGTCTCTCTCCATGTCTCTCTGTCCCTGTGTCTGTCTCTGTGTCCCTGTCTCTCATGCTGGCTCTACCCCTCAGTTCACCCACACATGCATGCAGTGTCCCTGTCCTTGAAATAACCTTGGAAGGTCCAGGTAGAGCTGCCCCCTGCATGGCCCAAGACAGGAAGTAGGGACAGGACAAGGTGGGGACAGAGCCTGCAAGGCCAGGCGAGCAGGGCCTGGGGTCAGACCCATGCCCAGTGGGGCTCTGCTGACCTGGGAGCCATGGTCACTATGTGGGTGGCCCAGGGATGTGAGGAGGGCACTGCCCACCCTGGGGACGGGCACAGTCCTGCAGGACTGGGCCATGCTGGCCCAGAAGGCCTCTGCATACTTGGACCCTGAGACCCATGCATGTGTTAGACCACATGGCCCCTGAGGTCACAGTGGAGTCTCCAGCTGCCCAGGGCTTGGGCACAGTGGCAGGGACAGATCAAAGGCCAGTTAGGGGCAGTTCCACTGGGGGCAACAGGAGGCCACCTGAGGGCCAGCCAGGGGACAGCGAGGAGGGACAAACAGTGCCATCGGGGTCATCTAGCCGGGGGACAGTTTGGGGTCAGACAGGATCAACCACAGTTCTGCCAGGGGTCAGCCAGATCGGCAGAAAGGGAGGTGTGACATCCCCATGTGACACTGCCCCGAAGTGTCTCGGACTCAAGTCTGGGAAGCCGGGTCCCCACTGCACTTGGAGCTTGAGTGTGCCCACAGGCAGGGTCTCTGCCCAGGCCCAGGCCCCAAGTCACACAGACAGCAGTGTGGCCAGGGCCCCCTCCCATGGACAAGGCCCGCCAAGCCAGTCACCCTTCAGACGGCTGCACCGAGCTGTCACTGTCACCACCTCCATTCCCACCATCCTTCCTGACTCCACCTGCAGCAGGGACGCTGTCCCCAGCATGGTGCCTGGTCCCTCCTGCACCACCTGCCCTTCCCAACCTTTGCCCCACAGGAGAAGCTGGGCTCACTCTTCTCTGCTGTCTGACCCGGGCACCCTCTGAGCTCCACTTTGCACTTGGGTGAGAGCAGCCCCAGGGTCAAGACAGGACAGGCCCCTGACATGTGCCCTCTTGCAGACCTCGCAGCCAGCACCCTATAGAAAAACCTGCACCCCTCTCTGCCCTGGCACGTGAGTGCATCCTCTGCACCAGTCTGCAGAGCACTGGGAACCGAGAATGTCAGCCTGCCCAGGACAACTGCCAACACCACAGCTGCTGCCCAGCTGGCCCTGGTCCTTTCCGGTAGTGGTGTCCCCACCCCAGAGCGCCCTTCCAGACTGTGGAGGTCCCCATCCCTGGGTGGCATCCCTGTCCCCCTGCCCAGCCCAGCCAGAGCAGGTCAGACCACAGCCCTTTCTTGGGGAGGGGGTCTCCTGGGCACAGCCTCCTGGCAGAAAAGTGGCAGGACAACCAGAGGCACCCGTCCATAGGGCAGCACATGGCCCTCTGCACGAGGTTCCCCCAGAGTCCAAGCCCAGCTGGGATATAGAGCAAGTTCAAGACCAATCTGGGCCACATCGGAGCACACTCAAAAAAACAACAAAGAAATGTACTTGAAAAAATTGCAGCTTCAGGACACAATGACAATTACCCAAGTTTACAACACCTTTTCCCTTCCACGGAACTTGCTCCAAAAAACTCCCTAAGTATCTGGAGGACACAATGAGCCTTTAAGAATGGAGGAAGCAGGGTCGGGTGTGTAGCTCAGTGCCTAATACTTGCCTGGTAAGTGTGAGGTCCTGAGTTGGATCCCTGGTACCAGAAAAGTAAGTAAATAAATAAATGGACAGTGCTGGGAAACTGGATGGCCACATGCAAAAGGCTAAGTCTAGGTCTACCTGTCTCACTGTGCACTGAGCTAAATCAAAATGGATCAAAGCTCTAAATGTTAAAACAGAAATAATCTGCCGGAAGATAAAATAGGTAAGACTCTTGAAGACATAGGTGTAGGCAAGACTCACACAAGAAGTAGTACTGAGAATCGACAAACAGGATCGAATCAGATTTTAAAAGCTCCTGCACAGTGAAGCAAACCATCGAGTGAAGAGACAATCTACAGAACAGGAAAAAAAAAGTATCAGCTCTTCCTCAGACAGAGGACTAATAGCAAGAATACATAAAGAACTCAAAAATGAGGCCAGGGATGTAGCTCAGTGATGCTGCACCTGCCTGGCAAGCACAAAATCCTAAATTTGATCCCCAGAACCAGAAAAAAAAAAGAACTCAAAAACATTAGAGCCCTCAAAATAAAAGGCCCAATCAAAAACTGGGCAACCAAAATAAATAGACACATCTCAGAAGAAGTA
Source organism: Fukomys damarensis (assembly GCF_012274545.1). NCBI lineage: Eukaryota > Metazoa > Chordata > Mammalia > Rodentia > Bathyergidae > Fukomys > Fukomys damarensis. Next base: position 48,051,541 of record NW_022900915.1, read on the forward strand.
CAAATGGCAATAAGTGCATGAAAACATTCTCATCTTTGCTGGCATCAGAGAAATGCAAATTAAACCAGAAAGAACACCCATCATCAGGAGATCAAATCAGAACAAGGGCCAGCGAGGCTGTGTGGGAGAGGAGCCTCTCCACAGTGTTGGTGGGAATGTGAACTAGGGCTGCCACGACGGAAATCAGTGTGGAGATTCGTCAAAAACTAAAACTAGAAATTCCATTTGACCCCTTCCAAGTGTCTTCCTGAAAGAGTTAAAAACATGATTATTATAGTGATCTATGCACACACCCATGTTTATAGCAGCACACCTCATGATAGTTAAATCTTAGAACAGCCTGTATGTTCAGGAACAGGTGAGCAGGTAAGGAAAGTGTGGTATCTGCACGCAGTGGAGTACTATACTGCCACAAAGAAGGATAAATGAGGCACTTGGGGGCAAATGGATAAAACTAGATATTGTCAAGTCAAATAAATTAAATACAAAAATTCAAATATCACAGTTTCTCTATGAGAAATACAAAATTTATAAACACAAATAAAGAGCAACATAGAAGGAGATAAATTAGAAGTGGGGAGAAATTCATATACTTCTCCAAATTACATATGCTGTTGTTTCAAAAATCTTTTAATATGTATGCCAGTTTGTTTCATTTATACTACTAATTTATCTTAGTTCCTTGAAAAGAAAGATTTAATTATCTGTTTCTCTCTCTTGTAAGACTCTTTTTGGCCTAGGTCTTGTACTCTGAGTAACTACACTGAAGATAACAGTACAGCACATTAACTACTGTTCTCGTTAGGAAATTTTGTTTTATTTTTGCATAAAAAATAAGCTTATAAATCTGGCCCTGCTTTTCAACTGAAAGATCCACAGATTGCTGTGATCTCTGCTTTGCAGAGAGACAGACAGAGGGAGACAGACAGACAGGGAGACACAGAGACAGAGCAAGGGAGACACGGAGAGAGAGAGAGACAGACAGAGACAGGGGGAGGAGGACACTGCCTTGTCTCCAATCAGCCATCAGGCTCCACCTCCTGGCCAGCTCCGGCCCACACCTGCCCGGCCCACACTTGTGCATCTGATGGCTCAGGCTGGCGTACACCAGAGCTCAAGCAGGCAGCGGCAGCCACTGCCCTCCCGCCACAGCCACCAGGGTGCCTGCCGCTCCTGTCCATGCCTGCAGGCCCTGAGGCTCCCGTCACCCTGGCGCAGCCCCAGAGAGACGCCTCCCCTGGGGGACCAGGGTGTGCTGTGCGGAGTGTGCAGAAGCGCCTGGGCAGCTCGCTGCGACATATACGGGCAGCTGGGCAGCAGGGATGACTTGCTGCAGAGGCCAGGACAGGGCCTGATGGGTCACTAGATTTCTTGCACTTTCTCTTTCCAGCTTTCACTGAAAAATATTTTTATGTTATGAGCTACATTTTCATTCTCAGTGGCTGGTTTATCATTCATTCCTGCAGACAGTTTTCCTTCTCAGATCTGCCCAGAGCATTGGGGAGGTTCTGAAAGCACATCAGTCAGACTATACTTCACTTCATTTATTGGTTCTGTTTTTGAGGCAGGGTCTCACCATGCAGTGCAGTCTGGCCTCGAACTCACAGTGATCCTCCTGCCTCAGCCTCTGGAGTGCTGGGATCACAGGCGTGTGTCCCAACATCTGGCTCACATTTCACCTCTGCCAAGGATCCTTGGCACTCGGAGCAAGTTCCCAGAGAGACGAAGAACAGAGCCCTGTGAGTGGTGGCATCTCCAGGGCGCCACCAGCCCCACTGTGGTGAGCTTGGCAGGGTCCCGAGTGGAGGCTGGGTCACCTGTGCTGGTTTCGGCCAAGGCACCAAGGGAGGTGGCTATCAAAGCGGGGCCTGCTGGGCCACTCCCTCAGGCTCTCCTGGCCTACGAGGGTGAGGATTCGGTGGGGTGTGCCTGGCACAGAGCTGACCGCAGCATCCTGAACCCCAAGCCTGCCCTGCTCCCAAGCCCGGCACATGCACACTCTGAACATCTGCACGAGGTCCAAAGAGATTCAGGGTGCAGTATTTTGGAGGAATGGGGATCTGGGGGACTGGGATGCACGACCTATGTACATATCCTGAAACCCAAAAAACGTCCTAACACCAGAGCCTGAATGGCGCACAGCATTTAGAGAAAGAAAAACTCCACATCCTTGGGACAACAAGAAACAAAGCACAGGAAGGGCTTTTGTGAGAAAGGACGGTGTCCCAGGGACTCGGCAGCAGAGAGTAGACCCAGGACCCGAGAGGCTGTGACAGGGCCCGGCCCGGGGGCACAGAGACAGCTCTCAGGGCAGGGGCTGAGTGGCGACTGAGGCATGGGAAACTGTCCTCCAGGGCGACTGTCAGACACTCTAGCTCGCTCTCAAATGGACTGAACAGAAGAGCAAGGTACGTGGAGAGAAAGAGAGAGAGAGAGAGAGAGACAGAGGGCCGGCGTGCGGCTGCTGTGGACTGACCAAGACCCAAGGGCGGCAGCTGGCTCTGAGTCTGCAGGGCTGGGCTTCCGGTAAAGTCCGCCCAGCACTGACCCCTCCAGCTCCACCTAAGCCCCACCTGCACGCCACCCTCCTGTCCTGCACCGCGCTCTCCAGGGCCACCCCGGTGCCCCCCTTCCATGGCCTGCATGGGAGGCCAGGCCTGGCTGGCTCTGGACCACAGCTGCACAGCAGGAGCTGCCGCACCCAGCCCCCAGCCCCCAGCCCCCAGCCCCGCTGCTGCTTCCCGCTTTGGTTTCCATGGCCCAGGGCCCAACACAAACACTGGACCCCCCACCTCCAGCCGGCAGTGCAGTGGGTGGGCAGATGAGGTCATCTCACCCCCGCAGGCTGGGAGGACAGTGTTTGTTGGTGCCAGTTTCCCTGGCAACCAGCTGGACCCCCCTGCACTGTCCCCCTCCCCGGGGCATCCAGCAAGGCCTCTGGCCGGGACTGGCCCCGCAGCCCCACCAGCCTCATTTGAGATGCCACCAAGGTCGGAGGCCACCAGACCCAGACTGTGGCCATCAGCCCACATGGGTTGGGAAAACCAAGGCCCCAGAGGGACAGGGCAGAAGAGCAATACCATCCCCACCCAGGGCCCAGGCTCTGTCCTCACCCCGATCTCTGTCTTCCTCGCACGCCGTTGCTCCTGGCCCAGAGTGCAGCCTGCTCTCCTGTACCACCCCCGGGGGCCAGGTCAGCCATGTGCCCCTGGGGAGCTGACACGGAGGAAATGACCAGACCTGGAGGAACATGGCGGAAGGGGCAGCAGTGTGGGTGCCACGTGGGAGCAGGGTGTGGACGGTCCTGGGCAAGGAGGGGCCCAGGCCAGAGGACACCACGGGGACCGACACAGAGGGGACGCCATGCACAGCCCGTACACACACAGCCTGCATCCGGGAGGCAGCTGCAGGGCACAGGTTGTCCTGGGTGAGGCCAGACAGAGGATGCAAGAGGAGCCACAGGGAAGGGGCCCTGTGCAGTCCAGGCCTAGCCAAGAGGATTCAACTTGACCGGGGTCTCCTGACCTCAGCACCCCATCCAGGCCCCAGACCGGCCCTTCCTCCCATCCACAGCCTTTGCTGGCCCCCACACTGTACAGTCCACAACCCACGGCAGCGAGGCCATAGTGCCCACATGGCTTGGGCTCTTGCACTGGGCTGCCGTCTCTGCTCCTTCCTCTCTTCTGTCTCCCCCTGCCCTTTCTTCCTCCTCTTCCTCTTCCTCTCCTCCCCTCTTCTCCCTCCCCGTCCCCCTGCCACACCCACCTCCACCTCCAGGTGTGGACAGCTGGGGGACGCCTGCCCCTTCCCGTGCATGCCCCGTGGAGACATTACCTAACAGGCCTGCTTACCTCATCCCCAGCAGTGTCCCACTGCCTGCCCTGGGAGGGGAGCCAGGCACCCGCTGGTCCAGCAGACTGGTAGTGCTGCCCGGCTGGAGCCCGGCTGGAGCCCGGCTCACCCTGCCACCTGTGTCCCAGCCTGTGGAGGCCTGAGGCAGCTGAGCCATGGGGCACACACTGCTCCCCCTTCCCCTGCAGCTGGCCCAGCAAGGCATAACCCACACTCTAGGCCAGAGCCTCCTTCCCACCCCGCCTGGAGCAGGTGGGCAGTGGGCAGTGCAGCCCGGGATGGGGGTCTCCACCCACCCGGGCTTCACAGCCCTACAGGCCAGAGAGCTGGGCTGGAGACGGGGCTCACACCCGTGTACACCACACCCACACAGAGACATGTGCAGAGGCCACAGGTGGTCACGACTGTACATGCACACACATAACGCACAGACACATGACACACACCTGTGTGACACACAGACACAGATGCAAGCACACTCATGCTCACAACCCAGGCCTGGAACACACACGTGGTACCCCCAACCAGGACCCCAGCCTACACTGCTGGGCCCAGCACTGATGGGGAGACACACCAGGGAGCACCATGGTCACGTGCCCAGGCAAGGAGGGCTCTGCCCGTGCCTGCTGGCCTGCCCAGCCACAGTGCCCGTGTCGGGTCCAGCGCCAGGGTCTGCAGGGGTTTGGACCTTGACAGCCACAATCCACATCTGTGGTGGGCAGATCCCATGTACAGGGCAGGACTGGCTCAGGATGCAGAATGGAAGCTGGGGCACGGAGTCCACTGGTGTGGTCACAGCAGAAGCTGGCAACACCGTGGGAACAGCAGGCATGCGGTGAGGACCCTGGCAGGACAGGGTTGCAGGCCACGCAGGGACCCAGGGAGCAAGAGCCTGCACGGGGATGACCCCAGGGGAGGCCTTGCCCAGCCCCGTCCACGGCTCGCCCCATCTTCTCTCCCTCGGTCACCCCCTCCTGCTCTTACCCATGACCTCCTGCGCTTCTCCTTCCAAGAGCCTCCTCTTGTCCGCCCCTCCTCTGCACACCTTGCCTACCCAGGCCTTCCTCCGGCCCACGCTCCTGTTCTTCACATCTTCCTCCCACACGCTCACGTGCTCCCCCCCTTCCCCACCATCTCCTCTCCTCCCCGTGTCCCACCGCCTCCACATCCGCCCAAGTCCTGTCCTCTTCCTCTGCCTCCTCCTTCCCACGTTCTCCTCCCCATCTCCGCCCACCACATCTCCCCTCCCGCGTCTCCTCTCCGCGTCCTCCCCACTCCAAGTCCTCTTCCTCTTCCCAGCCTGCTCCTCCCACATCCTCACACTCCACCTCCTCCCCACAACGCCCCGCAAGACCCCTCCCCCACTGCAGACTCTCCACGCCCACGTCCTCCTGCTCTCCAGAGTCCTCCTCCTCCTCTCCTCTGCCTCCACCCCATGTTCTCTCCAGGTCCTTCTCCTCCGCCCCAAGTGCCCATCCTGTCCACATCCTCCTCTACCCCAGGTCCTCCTCGTGTCCCCCCCACCCCCCCATCTACTGTCCTGACCCCCTGGGGTCCTCATGAAGGCGCTGGGCTGAGTTTGGCTATAACTTAAAATACGTTTATTTAGTGTTTCCATTGTTTCCGGCTCTGCTATACAAAGCTGTTAAATAAATACATTCTCCACAGTCCCTCAGGTACATACCTACTCACTACACAGATGAGGTAGAGAAATCAACAGGCTCGCACAGACTCAGCACAAAGACATCCCGTATGCCCCGGCCGCCCAGCCACCGCGAGCCTGGGGTCTGGGTTCATGCGGGCCGGGGGCGGGGACCCGCCCTGCCCTCCACCCTGCCCACCGCAGAGCTGCTGCCACAGCGAGCAGGACACTCTAACACACATTGCATAGAAACAGCCAGCAGACGTGTGCAGTCCACCTTGCTTAAAAATACTTTTCTGAATATTGAGGACACAGAGCTAAATGTGGTATTTGATAAAAACATCCTTCCCTTGACTTGGCAAAACCATGCCACATACGTGCTGGGGCCGAGCTCGGCTGCAGAGGGTACCTGGCAGGTCCGCTGCGGGGCTTGCAGCACCGATGGCAGGGGAATGGGGACTCTCACCTGCCAGCCCACCTACCTCCAGCCTGACCTCACACTACCACCACGCTGGGCCCTGGGGGTGGGCTGTGACCCGGCTGTCATCGATCACAGAGCTAACCTTTCCAAGTGTACCATCCAGGGTTGGCCAGAGACCCATATGCCCAGAAACAGGCTTTCTTTGACACAGTCCCCCACCTTCCTGGGCCCCTGAGGAAGCTGCTCCTCACTCAGTAGTCCCAGCGTCCACCTGCTGCCTGCCCAGACCCCAGCTATGCTCGCAGGGACACCGCCTGAAGAGCCCAGGCCACAGAAGCACCATGTGGTGCTCCGAGAAGGGGTGCAACCCAGCTGCCCACTCCAGCCTACCTCACACACGTGTGCACACCACGCACACACACACACACACACACACACACACCCTCAAACCAATCCCTTTGGCATTGGCCACTTCCCTGGCAAAGACAGCACTACCAAAAGAAGAGCAACCTGTGGCCAAGGCTAGGCAGACTGCACCCGTGCCCCCCGCCTCCCTGCCTTTTCACCACACCCACCCACAGCCACTCCTGCCCTGGGCACTGGGCTCTCTGCTGCAAGGTGCAGAGCAAGGGCCACCGTGTGGCTCTGCCACTGTGTGGTGGCGTCCAGAGGCCCCAAGAACTGTGGCCAGGCATCTGTTCATTCAGCAACAGTATAATCTGGAATAGTGGTTTCAAAGGTCAAAGCTAACAGGTGGGGCGTGGTGGGGAGGGAAGGAGAACCTTCCGAGCCTCCCAGACTGGCTCTAGGTGCCACCAGAGAGCATGACCAGGGAGGTGGCATGGGGGTAGGGGGTATTAATAATTATTACATTAGTTAAATAAGAATAATAATTTAAAAGTTACTGATTTCACTCCAACAAAAGAAGTGCTCAATGTCAGAGAGGGACAGCAAAGACCCCCAAGCCTGGCCCCTGGGCGGCAAAGCTGGACACAGGCAGCTGGCACTCTCTCCTAGTGGTTTGACTCTTTGAACACAGTGCTGGTGCCGGTGCCGGGTGCCAGGCTATCCCCAAGGGCAGCCACATGGTCACAAAGGTGCACGGGCCCCCCAGCCTCAGAGTGAGCCTGGAGGCAGAGAGGGGCAGTCAAGAGACCAGATGAGGGTCACACTCCAGGGATAGGTGTGTTGGGGACAGAGACAACTCAGAAAGCACTGCAACAATGCTCTCGTGTCAGGGGAGGAAGCTGTAGCCCAGGGTACACGCAAGGCAGAGGGGAGCCAAGCAGGGGCCACTGCACCAGCCCCTGGCCACGGCAAGCTGGCAGAGCCAAAGCCCTGGCAGGTACAGATGCCTACTGCCATGGGCAGCGGCTTGGCCTTTCCAGGTGTAGAGCCCAGGTGCAATGTCTACACCAGGTATAGACTCCCCTACACTGTGCAATGTCTACACCCACAGAGCAGGGCCTGTCGGACCTGGGGGCTCAGCCCTGGTAGTGTAGACCCCTCATATTGTATGGGTGCCTGCACCCCACAGAGCAGGACTAGCTGCAGCCAGGGCTCAGCCCTTGCAGGAATAGTCCTCCTCCCTCCAGGTGCAATGTCTACACCCACAGAGCACGGCTGGCTGCGGCAGGGCTCAGCCCTTGCAGGTATAGACCTCCTCGCGCTGGGTGCACTGCCGGCACTCCACATAGCAGCACCAGCGCACCTGGCACTGGCAGGGCCTGGTCACCACCCGGCTCTGCGTGTTGTGGCCACGCCCGCAGCAGATGCTCTCGCAGTTCTTCTCTCGGTGGCACCGGCGGCCAGCTGTGCCTGGGGAGAAGCGGCCAGCCAGGCAGAAGCTGGGCGAGTCATCCAGGTGCACCAGCTCTGGTGTACGAGGCAGCGGGTCACTGCTGGTCCCCGAGGCCCGGCCCCGGGGTGGGGAGATGGCACCCGCCTCTCCAGTGGCCTCGTTGGTGGTGCTGCCCACCTTGAGCGCTGTCTCGTACTTGTGCTTCAGGTGCTTGCCCACCTCGTGGAAAGGTGCCAGCTGCCGCCAGCAGGTCCGCACGGTGCAGGAGCCTGACACGCCATGGCACTTACAGGTCGTCTCCACTCCGGCCTTTATCACCTACGGACAGAGCCCAGGGTGAGGGTGTCAGGCCCAGCCAGCAGGGGTCACTGCACCTGTCACATGGAGCCCCAGCGCCTGCCCCAGACAGGGGCCGCACATCTGCCCCACAGTGGTCACCCTGGCCTCACAGCATCTCTGTCTCTGCCACCATCCACTACCCACACCGGTCAGGTCTCTGCAGGTCCAGGGACGCTGGACCCGTGTGCCCTCACCCAGGGGTCTGCACCTGGGCACAGCTACCATGCAGGTGCCACCTGTGGGTCAGCCTGTAGGGTTGGATGTGGACACCTCCCAGTGAGATTCGCACCCCAGGAGGGCACCCAGGCATACCCCAGAGGAGGAGCTGCACCCCAGAGGCAGGAGGCATGACTACACACTCACATCCAGGACCTCTGGGACCTTGAGTGCTCCCCAAGACAGCCAGCTTCCTGTGGGATGTGGGTCCCTGCAGGTACCCCACAGTCAGCACAGTGGGGAGCAAGGCCCTGTCCAAGCACTGAGCTCCTGTGTAGACCACCAAGGGCTGCTGGACGGAGATCAGGAACTGCACAGCGCTCCCCCACTCTCCTACCCTTAATGGTGCTTTAGTGAGAAAGTCAAATTTAACTAAAACGTGGTGCCCTAGGACCCAAGGAGCTAAGGGCTGCTTTCGGCCCTTCCACACAGGCTTTTCATTACTGCCTCACAAAAGGGTAACCAGGGAGGGAGGGGTTCCGCAGGACAGAAAAGAGCAGCCCCATCAAAGGACCTGGCCTGCCCTAGAGGGTTCCCCATTGGCCAGCCCAGCTCAGAGCACCAGGGTGGTAGTCGGAAGGCTCTAATCAATGTGGGATTCTCAATAAAGCAGAGCTCAGGACAGCCCCAGTAACCTCACCCCTCCCAGCTCAGGACCAGGGATGCCCAGCCCTCCCAAGACCCATCCTTGGTCCCGCACTTGGGGGCTTGCAGTGTCCAGGGACTGGTGTTCAGGGACCCTGGGCTCCATCCAGAGCCTGAGCTAGGGGATCCAGTGCCCTTTGCCAGCAGTGCAGACATGGAGCCAGAAAAGCTAGCTCCCACAAGGCTCGGCCACGCCAGCCTGCCCAGCCCCACACAGAGAAGGACCTGCTACAGCTGGAGAAACGCCTCTTCCCATCTTTACATGGGGTCTCTGGCCCCTGGAGCAGAGTCCGGCCACAAACAGGGACCAGGGACACAGAACTGGCCGTCCCTGACTTGGGGAAGTGAGCTCTGCACCCCAAGCCCCTGCCCCAGATGTCCTCAAGTTAGGTCTTCCGAGTCAAGACTGTATTCCACCCTGGCAAGCTGGGACACAGACCACCAACATGCTGGTCAGATGGTCCAACTAGGGAGCTGGGTCTAGGGGCCCGAGCAGCCTGGGACAGCCACAGGGGCCCAGACCCAGCCACTCCTCGGTCTCTAGCTCCCCCTCTCCCCGGGCCGAAGGACATCTCTAACGAGGGTCCCATCTGTTCCGCAGGTAACAAGCCCGCGGGAGCCTGGGACAGAGGTAGGCCTGCCCTCCCTCCCGGCCCCGCTTGCCTTCACACCCACGAGGTTGTTGTGGAAGTCCACGCGGGCCCGCAGGTCCTTGCTCGAGCGCCGGCCCAGGAACTCCTTGACGAACTTGCTGCTGTACTTGAGGTTGTCCCCGCAGCCGCCCCACTGCCAGGCTTCCCGGTTCTCCAGGTCAGGCGCCTCATCGCACGTGCAGCGCTCCATGCGGCCGGCGCTGCAGGCCTTGGCCAGCGCATGTGTCAGCCCGGCCGAGGAGATGGCGTAGAGGAAGGCGGTCTCCTTGAAGCCTGGGGCGGGGCAGCGGGCGTCAGCGGGGTGCACCTGGGACGCCCTCAGATGCCTGCGTACACGCGTACGGGCACCGGTGCCTCCTCTGCAGAGGTGCGAGGGGCACACGAGGTGGGCCCAGCCGGGTGCTCAGAGCCCAGGGTCGTCTCCAACCCCGGCTTTCACTGTTTGTAGCAGTGCTAGGTGGCAGCCCCGACAGACCCGTCGCCCCGAAAGGGCCCAGTTCCACGCAGGGCTGTTGCCAGGGCCACGGCCGCCCCACTCACCTCGCTTGAGCAGGCTGGCGCGGTAGCGACCCTCCAGAGTGCAGTTCCAGCGCTCAAAGCGGAACTGGTACTGGCACTCGAGCGCACTCATGCTCACGGCCTCCAGCAGTGTCTCGGCCACGCCCGGGTCCCGGCGGCACATGCGCCGCTGCTTGCGCTCCAGCTTCAGCCGATCGCAGGCCTTGAAATGAGCCTGGGCCACGGCCTCAGGCTCCACGGTCAGCGGGAGGATGGTCAGGGGCTCGCTGCCGGTCAGCCTGGGGACAACACAGCAGCATGGGGAGCCCCGCGAAGGACAGGAGCCCTGCGCCAGGTACCCTGAGGGATAAGGGCCTGCTCTGGCCGTGACAGGATGCCCTGGCCTTGGCACACGCAGAGCCCTCACACTGGTGCCAGGAACAAGGCCCCCAGCATCCACAGGCCATCTGCACTGCCCACTTGCCCACCCTGGAGCTCAGCGAGGTTGGGATGAAGGCCGAGAGGCACCAGGCTATACCCATGAGCACCCTCTCGTGCCCAGCTCTCACCGTGGAGACCTCCCCTACTCCCTGCCTCAGGACTGCCTGAGGCACACTGCCTACCCGGAGCTGGCCCGCATGGGGGCCCTTCACGGGGGCCCCTCACATCCCAGAGTTGAGGCCCCAGCAGCCTCAGTGCCTCCCCAGAAGACCAGACTGGGGGTCTCTTGTGTAGACCCACAGGCCTGCACCCCAGAGGGGCACACAACAGGAAGCCCAGGCCCTGAGGTGCCCTCCTGCTCCTGGGGCCTCAGATTCACCAGAAAGACTCCCACACACAGCCTGCAGGCCACAGGGGAGTGACACATACCTAGCCCCTCTGGGAACATCAGAGGTCTCTGCCTCAGGAGGTCTCCTTCACCAAGCCCTGCACAGGGCCAAGAGGCATCTGCCCCACAGAGAGGGATCAACCCTGGGGACAGGAGGGCCCCTGGGGATGAGGCACCTCTGGGTCAGCAGGAAGGCTGGAGCCCATCACAGGTGCCTGGAACCTGGCAAGGAAGGTTCGAGAACCTTGGGAAGGAGCTGTGTCAAAGGCCACCTTGGACAGTCAGGGCTCCTCCTGTGACTGAGGTCCCCAGACAGCAAGCGCCCACATGGGGCTCTCAGGAATCAGAGGCCCAGGACAGCTGCCCCAGGGTCACATGGAGCAGGATGGTGGCTGCACAGCTCTGCCAGAAGCGGGCAGGCAGAACCATCCCCAAACTCAAACCCACTCACACACCAGAGACCTTCATCCCAGACAGTAAGGGCACCCCTGTGGCCAGCATGAGCGCCCCGAGAGAGGCCTCAGCCTCCCGCCACGAGGCACTGCAGCCCGGACTGCCCACAACACTCTTGTAACAAGGCAGCCTTGCTAGGAGACCCCAAGGGGACCAGGGGCTGTACACAGTGTAGCTGGATTGTGGGCATGGGAAGGGGACACAAAGACAGGTAGAGACCAGGCTGAAGAAAAGGAATGTGCACGGAGACACAGGAGGGACTGCCATTCACAAGCAATTCACTGGGCACAGCCAGCTCAAGAAGGCAACTGAGCCACGAGGAGGCTGGGCCTGGAGGACATCACAAACTCAAATGCAGTATGGGCGCTGGGGCCCCACCTCCACTTCAGGCTCCCCTCTCTGTCCGGGCAGCTCTATGTCCTGCTGTGCTACGGTGGGCCCTGGCATGAGGATTCACTCACAGGCAGACGGCACACTGGACTGGGTGGTGGACTTGGGACTTGAGGCGCTTGGTGGGGCCCTGGGCCTGGGCAGTGGCCTGAACCATACCATCAGCAGTTCAGGACACCAAGCTCAAGGGCAGTCCTGCCCTGCAGCCCTGCCCAAGGAAGCTGAGGCATTGGCCTGAGTAGAGGAAGAGGTGCAGAGCTGGGGCTTTGAGAGTCCCATGGTGGGACTTAAAAACAGGTGGGGGTGTGAACTGTCTTCTGTCAACAAAGACCACCCTTTTCTGAGGACATCTGTGATCACGAGCACAAAGCTGTGTCCTGGGTCTCCCCACCAGTCGGGGGCCTGGGTGGAGATGGTGTGAGAAGGGGAGGAAAACCAGGGAGGAATTAGAAAAAGCAGGTTTCTAGTCTGAAAGAAAAGCACTGATATCACATACATAGGTTAAAATTTTATGTACGAGTAGTTAAGCATTTAAAGAAAACATTAAAAGTGATGAGGGGTTTATATATAAAACCTTAGAATAGCAAATGCTTTTCTCTCTCTCTCTCTCTCTTTTTTTTTTTTTTTTTTTTTGAGACAGGGTCTCACTGTGTAGTTGAGACTGGCCTGGAACTCACTATGTGGCTCAGGCTGCTCTCAAACTCACAGCGATCCTCCTGCCTCAGCCTCCCCAGTGCTGGGATTACAGGTGTGCGCCACCACGCCAGGCTTTTTCTCTGATTTTGAACCCACAAGATATTGAGGAATTAATACATTTGACGATTTCAACTGACTACTTGGAAGCATTTTTTAAAATATCTGTGTAGCCAGGAAAAAAAAAAAAAAAAAAAAAACCACGGAGACCCTGACACTTACGGGCCCAGCAGAGTTGCAGAGCACACATGGCCCTGGGTTCACTCCAGGCATCACAGAAACAGACAAATGATGAATCGAGAAAAATGTTTGCAATTTCTACCCCAGGGCAAGAACTCGCTGCGTGCATGTGTGCGTGCTCATGTGTGTATGTGTGGACACGTGGCTTCCCATAAATAAACAAACAGTGGAACCAGTGAAGCGGGCAAAACTGACCTGAGCCAGCAGCTCGGGGGTCCTGCTGCACCGCAGGACAGCTGCACGTGACAGACCAACCCGAGACCGCGAAGCCAGCAACGTGCCAGGAATGTTCACACCGCAGCAGCCTGAGAAGTGCTGGGTGGTGGGCTCAAACATCACACGGCAGCCCACTCAGGAGCGCAACTTTTACGTTTCACGACTCAGTTTACAAAAACAGACAGACAATTAAGAATAAAGAGAACGGAGAGAGGGCGGGCGCACCCACCCAACAAGCGTTCGGGCTGGCAGCCAGGCTCCAACGGCCGCGGACCAGCTCTGCCCTCGTCTGGGAGCCATGCAGACGCATGGGACACGGCCCACAACAGGTGAGCGGGCGGGCAGACGCTACCCACAGGCTGAGAACCACCCTCCACGCAGATGGCCCATCCGGAACACATGCAGCGCACCACCTGTGCCAGCCGCTCGGCCGTGTCTGCCTCGGCCCTGCCACCCGCCCGGGGTCGCCCATTCTGGCCACCCCAAGCTGTGGCCTTGCATGGCACAGGCGCCACCCAGAGAACAGCTGCCCACCCCACAAGGGCACCTGCTGCCTGGCTCTCACAGCTGCCACCCTGCCCCTGGGGTGTCTGGCTGAGTCCCCCAGACAAAGTGGTGCCCAGCCACCCAGAGGATGGGTCCCATCCAGGGTCTTTCCTTCACACTGTGCTGTCATCTGATCCACCCAGCTGTATAACCCGACTGCAGGTCCACACTCCATCCCTTTACATGTTCGTATTTCCGTCTTCCTTTAGAAGCCCCACAGCATTGTCCTTGGTAATATTTTAGACATGATCTCAAAAGCACAGGCTACAGAAGCAAAAATAGAAGATGGGATTGTGTTGAACCGAAAAGCTTCAGCACAGCAAGGGAAACAGCAGAGAGAAGAGACCACCTACAGAAAAGCAAGCCTCCCCACCCTGACCGGGTCAAAGGGCTCTTCCGAGAGCCCCCGTCTGTCCACGCTATCTGCTGAGTGCTGGGCAGGACACGTCAGAGAGCCCTGCCGGCCTGGCACTGAATGCAGCACCAGCCTGCACCTGGCTCCCCAGCACTGCCCTGGCTCCCAACTGAGGGCCCGCAGGACTTCTGTGGACGGCGGGGTGCATGGACACCGTGCCTCCTCTCTGCTCACGAGCCCCGTGGGTCCTGGATCCCAGGACCAAGAATGTTCCCCTCATGCAAGGTCTTCAGTCCTGTCTGTCGCTGACACACAAAGCCACCAGCTATGCTGGCTCAGGACCACAGCCTTGCTAGTGCCACCCTCCACCTCTGAAGGGCTCAGAAGTTGTGGAACAACCACACTGCGGGCAAAGGCGTGGACTGGTAAATAGCAACTGTCTGTAGAGCTCTATATACGAATATACACAAATAATGACAGAAGGCTGCATAGGTGATGTCCTGAAACATGTCCGTGCTGCAGGATGATCAACGGAGCTAATCAATGAATCCACCCCACTTGTGCTTGTGTTACAGCTCTCCAAACCTCTTCTGCTGTCTAAATGAAATTTTTATGCCTGGCCAGCATCTCCTCACCCGTCCTTCCTGCTCCCCGGGACCCACCCTTCTACTCTGCTCCTGAGTTTGACTGGTTGAGATGCACAGAGAAATGAGACCGTGGGTATCAGTTTGGCGCCTGGCGTAGCTCAGCTGGGACAGAGTCCCCCAGGTTCTTCTGTGCTGTTCAGACAACAGGGCATCCTTCTTTCTGAAGGCCGTGTAGTGTTCCTTTATGCGTGGCCCCACACTGTCTTACTGACAGACACTCAGGTTGCTCCCCCTCCTTGGCTTCTGAGAACAGCGCTGTAGTGAACGCAGGTGCAGATGTCTCTCCTGCACACAGACTCCATTTCTTCTGGGTAAACACCCAGGGGTGGGTTTACCAGGTCACACCACAGATTTACTTTCAACTCTTGGAGGAACCTCCATCCTGTTTTCCAAGGTGGCGGAACTCACTCACCTCCATCAAAAGCACACCCAAGTTCTTTGCTCTGCAACCTGCTCCATCCTTCCTGTAGAAGAGGGGCCATCAGCACAACGCTCCTGCATCATCCACTGTCTTCCAAGCTCTGCACTGCAGCACGTGGCTGCCAAGAGTGGCCAGTCCCCAGTGGGACACAGGTGTGGCCACGCAGTCCAGCCTCTGCCTGCTGACAGTGAAAGAGTCGAGCCCCCTTCCTGCTCAACCCCAACACAGCCCCTGCCAGCAGGTGATGGGACAGCCCTGTGGGCGGCGGGGGCCAGGGAGCAAGAGATGCCCACAGAGCCAGACTTGACCTGCTGCGAGGAAACAGCATTGCCACACAGCCAGCACCACCTAATGGCACAAGGGGAGGGCAGGTGCCCTTGCCCTACTCCTGGACTCGAGTGAAGAGGTGCACTGTCCCATGACCTGGCCAGCACATGGGCACCCCTGAGCAGGTGGGGGCTCACTGGGCTCCCTGTCTGCTGAGAGCCTCCCACAGTCATGAGTGGGCAGTGCAGCTCATGAGTCTCGTCCCTGTGTCTCTGGGGTGCAGCTCTTCTTGGTCCACTAAGATACTACTCTCCATGGACACTGTGCTGGGTGAACTCAGAGGAGCACGGTGTGGTCAGGATGCCCCACTTCATCACTGCACACCCTTGTCAGCACCCCCTGGACCCACCCATGTCTGCCCGGAGGGTCTGCATCTTGAGGAGTGTCCTGCTTGAGTTTTCTGGAAGAGCCAGTGGAGGACAAGGATTGTGTCTTTGTCACAGCTTGGAAGAATTTGCTCTGAAGCCACCCGGCCCTGCTTTTCTTGGTAGAGTGATTTCCACTCCAATTTAGGTTCTCTTTTCTTTTTATAGGAGTTTTATTAAGACATAAATCTCATACCATAAAATTCACCCACTTAAAGACCTTTCATGCCTTCACAGATATGTGTGACCATCACCATGGCTCAATCTGGTTCCATTTCATCACCTCAGAAAGAAAACACACACCCTTTAGGAACAGCTCCAGCCCCCTCAACCACTCCCAGTGCCACTGGCCTGCTTCCTGTCCTGCCGGGTCCCCTGCTCTGGAAGAGTGTGCGTAGTGGTCCTCTTGTGCTAGGTTCACTTCTCTGAGCACAACACCCTGTTTCACCTGCACCACAGGTGCACCAGAATCTCCTCCTTTTCAAGGCTGAGTGCTCCCTGTTGGCTGGATGGCCCATGTTTCACTCATCCTTCATCAACAGGTGGGCATGTGGGTCCGCACTTTTTAGAGATCGGTACCTGGCCATCAGGAGCACTTGTGCATGGATGACAGGGACAAGGTGAAGGCCTGAGCCCTCCTTTTGCTGCTTGAGTCTCAGGTACTTCCTGGACCTTTCTACAGGCCAGCCCTTTGCGTCCACTGCACACTGACTTTGAGGTGAGCAGCACTGCGCGCGCGTGTGCACACACATACACACACACACACACTCATACACTCACACTTTCCTCAGACACTGTTCCGTGTATGTGGCTTGCACTCTTCTGCTGGCTTCTGAGGGTGGTTTGTGTAAGGCCTACAGCCCACTCCTCCAAAATGTGCATCTAAGCCAGGAGCTGTCACCCTTTCAGCTGTGCCTAACCTGAGCCTGGTCATGGCCTCAGCGTGTCACACAGAGCCCGGACACTGCCGCGTCACCATGCAGAGCTGGAGCCCTGAGCCTGAGTCACCACCCAGAGCTCCACCCTCCATCCTGTGTGCTCCTGCCTGATGCCTCCTAGTGATGGTGCCACCTGATCCCCACCCAACTCAGCCTTCTGCGTGTGGCACTGCCCCTTCTGGGGTCTCACTGAGCGATCTTATTTCATTCACTCTGTTGATCACACCTTACCTCTTTTTGTCTTTTTTGAGGGGATTCCTTTTGTTTTTCTGGTTGTGGGTGTTACTTTTCCATGTTCTCTCTGCACATCTGTAGTTAGTCATTCTTTGCCCTGGGCTACCAACACTGTAACATGAGTCTGTTACCTGCCCTAGTCTGAGGGCAGCCATCATGGCTCTCTGTCAACTCCTCCCTGGGGTGCATGCTGTGAGGTACGCCAGTCCCATCTGGAGGCCCAACCACATGCAGTGTCCTAGTTGGCACTTTGGCAGGCACAGCCACTGGCCGTGACCTCAGCATCAGCTCTATGGCTTCCACAGAGGCCATCTGCATGGTGCCTGCTGACTGCTCCCCGACTCTGTCTCTGACCTTCTGTGCTTCTAATGCGTGCTCTCCATGCAAGTTCGTCTGCATTTCCCCGACTGGTAAGGCGCTGGCTTTTCAAATCTCCCTGACCCTATTGCTTCAGGAGGCTCTTGCCCTTCCCCTGGGCCTCAGCTGGCTGCCGGGGCTTCCCTATCACGGTCACAGAGGTGCGGTCCCGTGCTGGTCTGTCTGCCTCTCCATGAGGCCCTACAGTTTCTTCCCTCTGCTCTCCCCATCTGCTAATGTCTTTCAGCAGTTTCTAATCCATTTTTCAGTCAGTCTGTCATGGGCACTTCTCCCCAGGCCTGTTCGGCATCTCCAAACTTGCTGGGTCAGTTTCTGTGGTTTCTCATTCTTTGCAGATGTTCCAGCTGATCTGTTGTCTTCTTTTCTCTCTTAACATTTCTTCTAGGGTTGTTGTTGCCAGCCTTCTCCAAGCACAGCAAAAAGAGCCGTTTTCCATACATACAGCGCTGTCTCCTTTGCATCTCTGTGGTTGGGTCCCAGCAGCCACATTTCCACTCGCACCCGGTTATTATCCCTGACCACGTGCTGGCCACAGCATCTGCAAAACCGCTGGCAAGAATAATCTGAAGCAGACATGAGAACGCTGTAGTGGGTGGAACAGTGTCCCCACAAAACACGAGCCCTCCCAGAACCCCAGGAGGAAAAACGGATCCTGCAGGTGTAACAAAGGCGGGGACCTCAAGGGAGAATGTCCTAGACCGGGTCAAAGCCGGCAAGTGACTATATCCTTGTAAGAAAACAGTGGGGGCTAAGGGCATAGCTCTGCAGAAAGCACTTGCCTGGCACATGAGGACCTGGGCTCAGCCCCTAGAACCCCCAAAAGATGAGAGCAGAACGGCACAGGAGCAGACATGGGAAGGTGAGGTGGGAACAGCCTGGAGGGAGCCCGGAGCACACCCCACGGCCCAGTGCCCTCTCCAGGGCACGTGGCTTCTGCTACCTCAGCACAGCAGCCCAGGATGCTAACAAGCACCCCATGTGGATCTCCCCAGGGCAGGCCCAGCCCAGAGCACTGAGACCAAGGCAGTCCACGCCAGGGCCACACAGGCTCAGCCACCTCCAGGACAAAGCAGCCGCCCTGCCCCGGGGACCTCGGGGTCCCAGCTGGGTCCCAGACACACAGATACACCCACATGAACCACAGAGACAGCCACGTGCACATATGCACACTCGTACCACACACAGGCTCACACACGTCCACACTAAAATACATACACGTGCACACATATGTACGCACCTGTGAGGTAATGCACAAGGGCATACACATGCACACACAGGCATGTACACATGCCCATGTGCCCCTACGCATCCAGCACTGTGTCCAGCTAGGACTCCCAGGCCAAATGGCCCCGTCGGTGCCAACTCCACGCGTGCAGACGTCTCCTGTATCTCGGGTCACGGGAGCGGCTGACCTGGTGGGGTCCCACGTTCCACACACAGGCAGGGCACTGCAGCCAGGGCCGAGGCATGCCCAGGTCAAGCATCTGATGAGGCAGAGGGCCGGAATGACCTCGCACCTGCCCGTGGCCAGCGCTGACCACGCAGAGCCCTGTAATGCCGCCCCACAAGAGCCCCCAACCCCCACCACTGAGTCAGCCATGTCAGGAGGAGTGAGGGCAGCAGGAAGGACGGAGCAGCTCTGGCACGGCGAGCTGGGGCACCATGGTTATGGCCCGGGAACAGCTCTGTCCCAGCTCTGTGAGGTGACACAGCACCTCCCGAAGTCCTGGAGGCCACTGGGGCTCCATGCCCCCCACCACAGGCTTTACAGAGAAGCCAGGCTCTCAGAGACCTGGCAGGGGCATGCAGGAAGACCACGGAGCTGAGGCGGCAGACCTCCCACAGGCGAGCCTACTGTGCCGCAGCTGCCTGGGGATGGAGTGCCAGCCGGTCACACAAGTACCCTATGCAGGCAGGCAATCCTCGTCCTTGCACAGGGTCTTTCCTGGCCAGCAGGCGGGCAGTGTGCCCAGTCCCCAGAGCCACAAGCCCCTTCCATTCTTGGGGCACACACAGGGAGGGAGCTGGGTCTCCTCCCACTGTCCCCAGGGCAGGGCAGAGGGGAGTCCAGGCTGCTGCTCCAGAAGCCACAGTGCCCCGTGGACAAAGCCTTGTCCCTCCCAGTGTTTAATTTCTGTGTGAAACAGAATCAAAACAGTTCCAGAGCTGAGAAACCAGGGCTGAAATTAACTCTGTAGCCTCCCGTGTCCTGAGTCCCTCGGCTCAGCCCCATATCCAACCCTACCACACTGGTGTCATGGGGTGATGAGGCAAGCAAGAGGGCACTGACTGTAGAACAGGTGACGCAGGAGGCTGGGTTGTGGGGGCCACCTGGGCAGAGCGAGGACCAGCCCTGTGCAGCTATCACCCTGTGTCCCGGGCCTTCGGGAATGTCCCCATGCCTCCGCTCTAGAGCGGCCCCAGGCCCTGGGGAGAAGCTACCGCGTGCCTGGTGACCACTGCCCCTGACCCCTGCAGACACTGCACAGCTCTGCAGGAACAGTACCAACTCATGCCCTGTCTTCCTCCCGGGGGCTCCCCTGCTCCAGGTGCCCAGCCCATGCAGCGGCCAGGGCTCCAGCTTGCCTTGGGCACTTCCGCCTGCCAGGACACATCTGGGTCTGACATCCTCAGGCCCCAGGAGCCTCACCAGCAGCCAGACCTCCAACCCACTTCCTCTGGCTGCTGCAACCTCAGGTATTGCAAAGAAAAACAAACGCAGCTTGCAGTGGGCCTTTTCCATTGCCGGCTGTGGCCAGGCCCATGGTGCCAGGCTGCCAGCTGGGCAGCTGGGTTTCCTCCTGTGGGCAATGGCACAGAGCCATCAAGGACCCGCGGGGAGGGGCCAGGTCCCTGGGTCACACAGCAGGGATGGCACATGCCACCCAGAATGCAGGCTCGGCAAGGCTGTCCAGCACCTGCCACTGGGCCAACCCAGCCCACAGCCGCGCCTTTGGGTTCACCCTGCAGGACCTGCACAGGGCCCCTCCCTTGATGACCCCAGGCTTTCAGCACCTGGCCCACGCAGGAGGCAGCACAGGGGCCTGGACTCAGCAGGCCGGGCCTCCTCCAGGCCACATCTAGCAGATGTGGCCACTGAAGTCAGGGCCATGCCAGATGCACCCCTGACTAGAGATGAAAGCACCTGGACCTGTGAGGGGGCAGAGGCCACATAGCCTCAGGCTGATATGAGCTTTGGACAAGCAGCTCGAGGGAGATCGAGGGGCACTCTTGCTCTTGCCCTTGCCCAAGGAGACATGATGGGACAGGAGGCCCCAGGGCAGGTGAGGGTCACATAGGCACCTGCACCAGCCTCTGCCATGCACAGCTCCAGCCAGGACACCCGGGCTGCCTGCAACCCACACCTAGGCCCAGTTTTGTCTTTCCAGGAAAAGGTGCTCCGTCCCAGGGGCTTGTGGGCCACAGAGAGCACAGGCTTCAGAGCCTGGGGACAGAGCCCGGGGCCTGACTGCCCTAGCCACCCTCATTCCCTGGTCCGAGGCATCCCTTACCAGAAGAGAAACCACGAAGCCAATTGCAGGAAGTGGGGTGCAGGCAGTAGGTGGGAGGAGCCTGCCTCGGGCCACCCAGGTGCTGGCTGGCACCCACAGGGTCCTCCCAGGCGGGCACCCGAGCGACGTAACAGGAGGCAGAGTGTATGGCGGGGACAGGAGTGAGATTAGGCCAGCTGTCCCCTGTCCAGACAGCTACCAGCTGTGGGCAGGACATCTGCTCACACAGCTGAGTGGGGCCAGGTGGGGCCTGCTCCCGTCTCACCTCGAATCCCACCACATGGCCAGTGGCTCTCCTCCAGTCTCTCCCCTGAGGCTTGGGAAGCCTGCAGATGCTGGCCCAGGGGTCTTGTCCTGGCCTGCACTGGGGCCCAGGACAGAGACCCTCCCAGGGCAGAGGTGCAGGGGCATCAAGGCTGCATGAGGGGCCAGGATCACCTTCCCTCTGCTCCTGCACCTGTTTACACCTGCCCACACCACCCTTTCCTCCTCCTGATCAGACACAGAAGAATGCCCAGCCACATCCACTCCTCTGAGCCCCTGAAGTTTGCCCAGAGCCCTCTGTTGGGTATCTGGTAAAGGGCAGCTTCCAAGAGGCCTCCTGAGCCTATGCCAGCCATCCGGCACAGCCCCACTGCGGGACAGGCCCAAACTCTCACCCCCACGTGCAGAGCTGGGTGTCTGCACATGGCACCTGACCACAGCAACTCCTAGACTGTCCAGTCTGTCCTAGCCCCGATCTCCTGGCCTCCGCCTGCTCAGCACAACCACCCCACCTCAGGCCTCTTCTGCCACCATGCAGTACAGTAGATCCCAAGTTCAAGTCACCCTCCTGCCAGTACTCTGCTGTCTCGTCCCCCTAGGGCCCACTGAGGGCCCCCACCCACAAGGCTGTCAGATCAGGGAGTTCCTGGCTGGACTCCAAGATCTGTGCACCCAAGCAAACAGAGGGGCCAGGGTGGGGCTATCTCTGCTCTAACTGTTGCCAGCACCTACATAGGAAACAGCATCCTCCCTGAACACCCTGAACAGCCCCAATACCAGGCTTTCACAAACAGGGATGGCCCCACACCCACACACACACTGGGCTGGGGTCCAGGCACAAGGTAGGTTCCTTCAGGTCTAGGGACGAGAGAGCCACCCAGGGAGAGGTGTAGGATATGTAAAGAGCTCTCACAACTCAACAACAAAAATGCAACGGGACCCAAAAGCAAGCAAAGGAACTGAGCAGATGTTCTCCAAAGAAAACACACACGGCCAGGGAGACCCCTTCACCACCCACGAGGGCGGACACAGGAGGAGACGCTTGTGGTGAGAACTGGAGATGGGCCTGGGCCCTAGTGGTGGGAGCGGAAATGGTACAGCCACTCAGGAGTACCGTCTGCAGCTCCCCACGAGGCTACACATCTAGCAATCCCACTTCTAGGTGTGGACACACATCTGCACGAGGAAAAAAGTGACCACTGAGGCTCACAACATTATTCAAAATAACCAAACAGCGGAAACAACCCAGACACCCACTACTGATAAATGGGATTTTAAACTGCTATTTGTTTTGTCATAAAAAGGAGAGC
Source organism: Fukomys damarensis (assembly GCF_012274545.1). Classification (NCBI taxonomy): domain Eukaryota; kingdom Metazoa; phylum Chordata; class Mammalia; order Rodentia; family Bathyergidae; genus Fukomys; species Fukomys damarensis. The sequence goes on from NW_022900915.1 coordinate 48,073,726, forward strand.
AACACTGATTCACACTGCAGCACCAGTGAGCCCCCCAAACTGGAGGCTGAGAAAGAGCAGCCAGACACAAAAGGCCACGCAGCTTATGATTCTGTTTACACGACCCATCTCAAGGAGGAAAATCCACGGGGACAGGAAGCAGATTAGTGGTTGCCAAGGCCTAGATGGGGGAGCAAGTGCTTAACGGGGATGAGGTTTCTGGGGGGAGGAAAATATTCTGGAATGAGATAGCGGGGATGGCTGTGCAGCCCTGCGAATACACCAAAACCACTGAGCCGCGGACTTGGCCAGGACATGAGTTATGAACAGTACAAAAGCTCTGCAGGCCTTCATGCCACTCGGCCGGGATGATCCCTGTAGTCCAAAGAGCCCCAGCTTGTCTTTCCAGGTCCTAGCACCCTGCCTGCACTGGCATCAGTGCCATGGACTCCGGGCCACACTGGGGGACACGGGCCTCTTCCACACGGGCCGCAGCCTGCAGACCCCACGGCAGGCCTCGGCATCCACCCTCAGTCTTCCTGGACCAGCCTGCAGATGTTTCCTGAGCAACGAGAATGCATAAGCCAAAACCAAAGCACAATCCCAGGGTTTATGACGGTGCCTTCCGAGGCCTTTTAAAGAAAAGGAGCTGGAAGCCCCCAGCCTCCTGAGGGCCTCTGCTGGGGGCAGCTCATGCTGCACAACATTCCAGAGGAAGGGCTGCAAGGTGCCCAGGCCCCACCAGGGACAGCCCCACACATCGATACTGCCCCCTCCCGAGGACCCCCAGAGGGGGACCAGGCAGGGGAGCCAAAGTCTGAGGCCAGCCTCACAGTCTCCTTCCAAGAAAGGCCTGGTCCGTGTCCCCGCCTGAGACCTTGGGCTGGGCCTTTCCTGTGCCCATCTAACCCTTGCTGGGCACCAGAGAACCCAACGGCAATGACACCTGCTAAGAGGGCGGGGTGCTGAGCTGGCCAGGGAAGAAGAGGCAGCCCCTGTCCCTTGGCGGGCAGCCAACCTGGAGGGGTCCAGCCGTGGGATGGCCAGAGGCCTCCAGAAGGGCAGGGCAGCCCGAGCGGGCCAGGGTTGGGTTGCAGTCGGTGAGGGGGCAGGGAGGGCTCCCGGGGGCCACGTGACCCTCCCCGGGGCCAGCCTCTCCTCTCCTGGTTCCTGGGCTGTAACTGGAGCCGCGTTCCTGCCTGGGAGCCTCCGTGCCAGGCAGAACTGTGAAGGGAGAGGGGGAAGGGAGGAGAGCCCCAGATTCCAGCTCCTTCTCCCTCCCTCTCTACCGCCCCACCACAATCTGTACCCACAGGAGCTGCCCTGCTTGGGCCCCGCCAGCTTGGGTCCTGCCTGGCCCTTCAGGGTGTGGGGCCATCTTCCCCCTCAACACAACTTGGGCCCCAATTTCCTTGTCTAGCCACCCTTCTGGAATCAACTCCAGGGGGCCCAAGATGCCAAGCCTGCCCCTCCTGGAAGCTGGCTCTGGGAGGCACCCAGGCTTGGTTCATTCAAGTCCTAGCAAATTCTGTCTCGAGTCCCCAGCACAATGGGAGTCCCCTGGTAACTCAGCGGTCCTCTGGGGCCAAAGAGGTAGGCAGCACAGATCCCCAAGTCAGGAACCATGCACCTTCACAAAGCCAGCGTCCAGGGTTCAACCCTACCAGGGAGCCAAAGCACACATCTCAACCTTCAAGATGCAAATCCAGGGACTGCCCCAGAGGAGCCCCTTAAGTCTCCTGTAACAGCTGAATTTTGGGACCACAGGACAGAAGCAGAGACCCCAGTGGAGCAGAGGCCCAGATGAACCCTGGGTGTGTCGGGGCTGGGAGACAGCAAGGCACAGCTGGCTGCCGCGCAGCTGTGACTCACAGGGACCTGGGGCCAGACGGCCATCCTCGGTCTCCTGCCCACCCTGTGGGAGGCAGGGGCGACAGCCCCAGACCCTCATCGACCTGCCAGGAGAGCACCAAGATGGGAACCCCAGGGTCCGAGACGTTGAGTTGACCCTGGAAGGAAATCCAAGAGAGAAAAACGGACAGAAGAAAGGAGGAGAAAGAAAAACACAAAGGGAAAGTTTCCCATGAAAATATTTTATTTTCTTTGAGAACAGGATACACCTGCAGGGCTGCTCGGCCCAGCGGCCTCTGCCTGCCCCTTCGAGGCCGGATTCCTGGAC
>NW_022900915.1:48077237-48096594 GCF_012274545.1 Fukomys damarensis
GGGGCGGGGGCCGGTCCGGGGGTCTGGGCAGAGTTGGCAGAGCCGGGAGGGCGCGGGCGGCCGAGGCGCAGGTCCAGGACCAGGGAGTTGCCGGGGCGTCTGCTTCCTGCCTGGAGCAGGGGCTTTCAGCTGCTTGCTCCCCAGGAAGTTTGAGGAAAAGAACGCGTAACCAGAACCTACTTTGAGCCTGGAATCGGGGCGACCTGTTACTGGGATACCCGATGTCCCCGACTTTAAATTGCGGAGGCGCCAATGCCGCTAGCAGAACCCAGGCTGTTCAGTGCTCCCAGGACTCGGGCGACAATTGCTACGGCCGGCCGCAGCTCAGCGCCGTCTCCCCTCTTCTTGGCTGGGAGGGGTCGGTGAATTCAGCCTGAGCTAGAGCCGGCCGCCACGTGATTCCAGCAGGTTGCTGGAGGGCCGCACCCGCCCGGGGCTTGGCGACCTGTCCTGCTGGAGAGGCCTCCCTTTGGCCACACTGACCTGGCAGGAACTTCCGAAGACCAGCCATAGCCACCTACCTGTGCTGGCTGTAGCTGAGGAGGCACCGGAAGGCAGAGGTAATGCCACTCTTGCCCCGGAGCTCACTGCCATACCTGCCTAGCAGACTCAGGGTCTGGCCAAACCACGTCCGTTCTAGGCTTCAGTTTCCCCAGGTGAGGCCCATTGTCCCATTGTAACCCATGGCCAGCCCTTGCATCGAGTGTGAGCAGCCTCAGGTGAGTCCCTGTTTCTTGGACCCCTGTGGGGCTCCAGTAGCCAAAGGCACCCCAGAGGCAACCCCAGACCCAAATTCCACCTGCAGGTGCTCCAGCATCCGAGAAGAGTTGGGCAGGAAGCTGGGTCCAGGATGACATGTTGAACAGCACAAGGTAGTGTTCAAGAAAAAAGACATGTGAGGACTCCCAGTACTGGACATTGAAAAGCTCCAGTCCCTCGTGAGGTGGCTGTGTCCATTGGCCACCCCACATTTGGAAGCAGACAGCTTGGGCCAGCCTGGAGCAGTGTGGAGTGCAGGACAAATGAGCTGTGTGTGGACCTGGGAAGTACCCTGCATTATGTAATGTAGGGTGTCCACTGGGCCACAGCAAATGGGGGGGATGCCTGGCCCCGAGGGCCCCCAAACCCACCTGGAGCTCACGCTGTGGATACCTGTCATGACCCTGGAGGGCCAGAGTGTCCATCTGGCAGGGAGCCAGACCTGTGGGTGGGGCCCCTGTCACATGGGCCAGAGTGCCGGCTGTCATGTCAGCTGGGGGTGGCAGGCCCTGGGTGCAGCATGGTGGGTGGTCTTGTCACATGTGTGAGTGGTGACCCCTGCCAGTGTAGGGGATGCTGGACTCCACCTGTGGGTCTGGGAGAGCGGCTCAGCCCCAGCTACTCCAAGTAGGTGGCCTCGGAAGACCCTCCCAGGCTGAGACTCACTGCCAGCAGCAGCCTCCCTCCCTCCCAGGCCTGATGTCTCCCCAGGGGGCCACATGGCCTGGTCCACCAACACACTAGCCCGGGTACCTGGCCTGCCACCCCTAGGTATCGCCCAGGCTCTCACACCTGTGACCTCCCCAAACCTACAGAAGGGTGGGCAGAGGAGGCGAAGCTCAGCTGCTGTCACACACGACGCAGTGCTCATGCGTAGCCGAGCAGTTGCGGGGAACTCCCACACCAAGTCCCTGTCAGGCCAGCCTCTGTGGTACAGGGGCCCCTGAGGGCCACAGGACCCTGCCCTGGGTGTATGTGGAGGGCAGGTCCCAGCACAGGTGGCTACACCCTGTGCTGTGCCAGTTGGCCCTGTTTCTGCCCAGGCTAAGGCTGGGGTGTCCATGTGCGGCTGGAAGGCCCATCCCCTGCTGGGCACCCAGGCCTGCAGAGCCATCCACACAAGGAGGACAGGACGCCAGGAGTCAGCTCAGGTCAGAAAAGCAGTCACAGTCACATGGCTGAGTCATTCCCAACTTGCGCTGACCCACAAGGGAGGCCCCAAGGAAGGGCCTCACTTGCTGCCCAGGCTTACACTGGTCATCACTCCCACAGCCTCCCCCAGACCTTTACCAGGGTTACCAGTGCTCCCGAAGACCCAAAAGGTTGCTGTTCCTCCGATGGGGCATGTGGTCAGGTGCTGAGTACCATCCCAGCTCAGGTCTCTCTCCAGCAGGCCCACGCTAAGGTTCCCCCAGTGCCAGGTGCATGATGGGGAGATCACACCCACAGGTGGGCAGAATCCTTAGGGCATGAAGGGGGTGCCCAGCAGGGTACAGAGTCAGTGCCAGGAAGCCTGTGCCGCAGCTCCAATCCTACCCAGAAAGGGGACAGAGTGGCAGCATCCACGAGCTCCCCTCATCCAGATACTCCTCTAAGCATCCAGCCTTTTGGAGCTCCTGCTTGTGAGCAGCAGCCCACAGGGGCAGCCATGCCCTAGGGCAGCCCATATGGCCCCTCCTGGAGCTGATCCGAATTTTGAGCCACATGGGATGTGGGGGTTCTGGGTTCCTGGGACCCCAACTATGGGACCTCCCCTTGAGCAGCCAGACTCCTGTCAGACAGAACAAATGCACGTGGCTGGGTTCACATTCAGGACCAGCAAGAGCCTGGCAGGGCTTGCTGGGCCCTGCACCCCTGTACCCGCCAGGTCTGCTTGAGCCCCACAGAGCGGGGCAGCTGGGCTGAATATAGCAGGGACTCCTCCATCTCTTGTGCCCACCTTCCCAGCCAGGAATGAACCCTCTCAGCACCTCTGCTGGGAAGGGAGAGAAAATGAGGGAGAGAGTGAAACAGAATGAGAGCAAAAGAGAGGAGGAAGGGAGAGAAAACGCACCCCACCCTGGGACCAGGGCCGAGCACGCTGGGCGCGGGCGCACCTCCCCCAGCTGGTACCCGCTCAGGTCTCACCCCCACCAGGTCTCAGTTTCCCCATAGTGTTCATGAGGCTGGGTTGGGAGGCTTCCCCGAGGAGTGGGGCCACTTTCTCTAGGGGAAATGCAGTGACCACCCACGAGTCATCTAAAACAGAGTTGGACAGAGAGCCCAGGGGGAGCGATCTCACCCAGACCACCAGCCAGGGCTGAATGAGCTCACAGGCTGTGACAGAGCACCTGAGTGTGTGTGACAGACAGAAGGTTCCCGGGGATCAGGGGTCAGGCGGCTCCACAGGGCCCAGTGCCTGCCTGGTCAAGGCTGCCCCCTTCAGGTCAGTGAGGGAAGAGTCCTGCGTCCCAGGCCCACTTTATACGCCTGCCCCAGACAGGATCCTCCAGCTGCAGACAGCTCAGCACCCCCTCCCGCCCAGGAGCGATGCACAGGCAACATGTTTCTCACGATGAGAAAGCTGTGACTGACACCACTGCGTCCCCTGTGAGCCGTGTGTCAGAGGTTGGGTAGCTGCCGAACAGGGGCCCCTTTGTGCCCTTGTTCTCCAGGGGTGTCACCTACAGACTATAGGATATGAGCCAGGAGGTTGCTGCTCACATGCCCCGGTGGCATGCTGCTGCCTTCGCTGGTGTTTGGCTCCGGGTAGCTCACACACATGGCGCTTCCAGTGTCCCCTGCAGTCGAGATAGCCAGCACTGCTCACCAGCACTGCGTGCTGCCTTCTGGTGGCTCCTCCCAGCCCTCACACACACTGGTCCTTCTCTACCCAGCCCCTGTCATTTCAGGGTGCTATATAGATGGAACCCCTCTGCAGGATTCTGTTAGGGTACTGTGCGAGGGCGCCTCATGCTCGTGACAGAGCTGCTGCACCATACTCACTCACCCCTTAGTCCACGGGTGTGTTAATCCATTCCTCACCAGAACCCACTACCTCCACAGGCCGCCGGTGCCATTAACACGTGACCCTGAGTTGAGGGGCCGGCATGTGGAACGTGGGGACACAGTCACACCACAATGCTGCTCTGTGGACGCACCACGGAGTGGTGCGCCCGACCATTCACCCGCTGAGGGATCTGGGCCAGTTCCAGTCTCTGGCTGTGAACATCCACATGCAGGCTTCGTGTGCACCTCATTTCCATTTTCTGGAATAAAATGCCCAGGAAGCAATGGCTGCATAATGTGGCCATAACGTGCTTGGTTTTGTAAGAAAATGTAAACGCTCACAGAGCAGCTGGGTCACCAGGCACAATGAATTGTGACCCAGTTTCTCTGCACCCTCACCAGGGTGTGGGCTGTCATGTCCTTTATTTGAGCCATTCTGACAGGTCTGTTGTGGTTTTGGTTTGCATTTTCCTCGTGGCTAGCAACATCTGTACGTCCTCTTTAGTCCTCACTGGGGGTTTAACACTGCGTTTTGAAAGCTGTCTGTGTTGTGAGACGGTTCTTTTGCAAATGCAGTTTGCAAACATGTTCTTCCCAAATGTGCTTTGTCTTCCCGTGGACATTTGTTGAGAGAAACTTTGTAATTGGATGAAGTGCAGCCCACCAGTATTTCCTTTTCTGGATCATGCTTTTGCTGTCAAGTCTAAGAGCTCTTCACCTAGCTATGAATGCCAAAGATTACCTCCCGATTTTCATAAATAAGTTTTAGAGTTTACTTTTTTAAGTTAGCGTCCACTTTGAGTATAAGGTGTGAGTCTAGACCCATGGTTTTGCTCCTAAACCGCAGGCTGAAACAATTGTCTTCACCTATCAAATTGCTTGTGATCTGTGTTTTGATCAACCGTGCATGTCCAGTTGGGGCTGTCCCTTGGTTCTTCATTCTGTTGCATTGGTCTGTGTGTCCCCCCTTGGGTCAGCAGGCACTGAACCATGCTGAATTCTGTAGCCAAATACTCAAGCTTACAATGGGGCAGAGTGACTCCCTTCTTCACTATTTGTTTCTGGTATTCTAGGAGCCATATCTTCTGTATACATTTAAGAATATGTTTATCTGTGCCTTAAACATTTTGCTGAGGTTTTTATAGAAATTCCGTTAATCCTAGATTAATTTGGGGAGAACTGGCCTAATTGCTCTGTTGTTTTCCAATCCGTGAGCATGGCATGTCTTTTTATTTAGGTTTGTTTTATCTTCTTTCATCACCATTTTGTAATTTCATCATACAGACCCTGTACACATTAAGTTTATAACTAAATATTCCATTTTTGTTGGATGACTACTAATGATGTTTTGTATTTATTCAGTTTCCATGTTTGATGCAAGTACGTAGAAACGTGCTTACATTGTGGGTGTGCATATGTGTAAGACAAGATCTCACTGTGTTACCCGGGCTGGTCTTGAATTCCTGGGCTCAAGTGGTTCTCCTGCTTCAGCCTCCTGAGTATCTGGGGCTCTAGGAAAATGCCACTCTGTCTGATAGATGACATCTTGTATCTTGTAATATACAGAACTCATCAGTTACAGTTCTTTAAAGACTCACTGGGCATCCTACATAGATAATCATGTCATCTGCTGACAGGCAGAGTTTTATTTTTTGCTTTCCTATCTGTGTGCCTTCTGCTTCCTCTCTCTGCCTCAGTGTGCTGGCTGCTGGAGTTATGGTGTGGGTAGAGCTGACGCCCTCACTGCTCTCGGTCTTCTGGGGAAACTGTTCTTTCATCTGCACTGATGTTAGGGTTCTCAGGTCGCCCTTATCCATGAGGAAATCCCCCTTTATTGATAGTCTGCTGAGAGTTTTCCTCAGGAATCATGTTGGACTTAGCCAAAAGCTTTTCGGGCATCAGTTCATGTGATCACATGTTCTCTCTTGTTTAGCCTATTAATGAGATGGATTACCTTGTCGATTTTCAAATGTTGGTCCAGCTTTGCCTACTCAGAATGAAGTGCGGGGAGAGACTGGCTGCTAATATTTTGTCCAATATATTTGCTTCTGAGCTCATATGGGATATCAGCGTACAGCATTCTCTTTTGCATTGTCTTTGTGGTGGGTATCAGGGAATATTAGCTTCAAGGCCAGGCAACTTAGCAAAACCTTCTCAAAATGAAAAATTTTAAAAGAGCTGGGGATATAGCTTAGGGGTTCAGCACTTGCCTAGCATGGGTGAGAATCTGGGTTTGATCTCCAGTAACACACACACACACACACACACACACACACATAAAAATAGCTAGAAGAAAGCATTTTAAAGGTTCCCAACATGGAGAAATGATGCATGTTTGAGGCGGCGGATGTGCTCACTGCTCAATTTGTTCAGCACACACTAAAACATCACAGCACCTCCCGAGCAGGTACAGTTCCTGGGAGCCAATTAGAAATGTTTTTAAAGCTCAGCTGGGTGTGCCCATTGAGAATGGTTTGAGCTGGGTGTGGCGGCACACGCCTGTGATCCCAGCACTCTCAAGGCTGAGGCTGAGTCAGGATGGCCGAGTTTGAAGCTAGCCTGGCCTACGTAATGAGACAGTTTCAGAAAGCAAACAAAAAAAGTTTCAAAACCCTTTCTGATGAGAAAGAAAAATCAAGTCACACCTTTCACATGTGCCTCAACGACATATTAAAGGGACCATAAAATAATTAACATATGAACTCATTAGTTGATCACAGGGTGAGAAAGCCCTTCGTAAGCATAAGAAAAAGCTTTAGAAGATACAGATTTTCTTAGCCATCTGGCAATAAGCTTCAAATGTGGTAACTTTGTCAAAGCTTTGACCCAATCTCTTAGCATTTATGCTAGAAAAGCAACAGAGATGCACAAACACGCTGGGCGGGGAGAGATCAAAGCTGCACTTGTCACAGTGAAAAGTTAGAAGCATTATAAAAGTCCCCCAGGAGGACATCTGCTTCTAAATGCTGCTGCTTCCAGGAAAATCTAACTATGGAAAGACAGGAAGAAACATCTGGTTAAAGATGGCCGAGGTATCCACATGTTCCTTTCTTCTTTTTCCTAAGATCTCACTGAAATGATCGGAAATGAAGAAAGAAAAGAAAAAATAGAAAGAGGGTGAGAGGGAGGAAGGAAGGAGGAAAGGATGGAAGGCAGGCTAAGAAAGAAAAGAAAAAATAGAAAGAGGGTGAGAGGGAGGAAGGAAGGAGGAAAGGATGGCAGGCAGGCAGGCAGGCAGGGAGGGGCAGGAAGGAACCAGGAGAAACCAGTGAGGAGAGATGGTGAAGTTCTTTTGAAGATGAGAAAGCCAGAGCGGGGTAGTTGATGTGTGGGCAGAGGAAGCTGAAACTGAAGAGCAGCAGGCTCTGGCAGGTCCAAGGATGAGGCGGGGACCGAAGCTGTCTGTACCACGTCCCACTGTGGGGCAGAGCCAGGCTGGGCCCCATCCTGGTGTGCAGGGCTTGCCCCAGGACCTGGAGAGGGGCCTTTAAAGAGGCGGCCCAGGTGACGATGCCATGACAGTGGCTCTAACCCAACGGGCCCCAGTCCTCTTGTAAGGGGACCAGCTCAGCCCCGTGAGGATATGGCGGGGGACAGCCATCCACAGGCCCAGAGGGGAGGCCACACCTTCTCCAGGGACCCAGACCCACGGGACAACAGCTCTGTGGGCACCCAGCCTTGGCATCTCCTCACACCTGCCCAGGAAACTCACTAGAGGTATAGGCCAGGGCCCAGAGCAGGGCTGCAGAAGGGAAAAGGCTTCCTCCTGAGCCCCTCAGTGGGATCCATGGGCATGCCCACGACAGGCAGGAGCTTACACAGGCGAGAGGCTGCTAACATACCCCAGGTCAGAAGCCCTTCATCACAGGGCACTCGGAACACACATGGGCCCTTAAGGACAGGTCATCGGCCCCCATGGGGCAACTCTGAAAAGCAATCGGGAAAGGCTCAAATCATACCCTGGAACCAAATGCAAGTGCATCTAAAGGGAGAGTAATAAAATCCAGGACGACAAAGCAACTGCTAATCAAGTGTAACCCAGCCAGAGTTCCAGGTAGTGCAGGGGAGCAGCAGTGTTCTCCACATGGCTCTGAGGGAAAGAGTTGAGAGTCAGACAGGAGGAGCTACATTCTGAGGACAGAAAGAGAAAAAGAGGTCTAGAAACCAAGAATGAGACGCAGGAAAGGTAAACCTCATGGAGAAACAAAGGCAACATGGAAAAAGAACAGAGCTGTCCCCAAGGCCAACCCGCTGTGGGGTGAGGGACTGACTCTGTGAGCCCAGCACATGGCTCGGGAGGGCTGCAGCGCTGGCTGAGGATCTGGGTCTGCAGGGAGCTCTGTGGAACTCCACACAGCCACAGGTGCTGGGATGCTTCAAGCAGACCCCAGCTTGGGGTGGGGGGCTTGTTGTTCAGATTGAGCCATCCATTCCAGGGTCAGAAGTCATAAAACAGCCATGCCTTGAGGTCCCTGGGGGTCCAGAGATGGGTGTGGGGAGAGCAGTCCAGGCAGCTGGAAGCTCAGGCCTGGAGGACATGGTGGTCAGCAGCCCCGCCCTACGAGGGGAGGACCCTGCTCCTGTGTGGTTTCTGAGGGTCTGAAGGTACAGGAATTGAGGCAGGAGATGGCATGCTTCTCCTTGCTGCCCCTGCCAGCCCAGACCCCAGTGGTCTGCATGATTCCCGCCCTCCACAGGCCAGTCTCCACCTCTGATGGGACAGTTGCTGGTCCTCCCTGCCCACAGGCTGCACAGCTACTTGGGTACAGCGGTGGTCCCAGGGCAGAGGACACAATCAACAAAGAGTCCTGAGCCAGACACTGCCGTCACCTGCCCGCAGTGGGAGGGACTCCGTACCCACAGACAGCTAAGGGGGGGATAGTGACTCCTACGACCGACCAGTCCAAAACCTGGCCACAGAGGGTTTGCTTTGACTCATTTTCCTCTTTCTTTCTTTCTTTTCCTTTTTTGACTAATTTTTTATCTTTCTTTTATCTATTTTTATTTATATTTCTTCAGTTGAATTTTATCCCTTGTTCCTTTAGTTTTCTCATCTAATCATGTTTCCTTTTAAAATCTTGCTTACCTTTCATTATCCTGCTCTTTCCATTTTAATCACTTTATTATTACTTTTAATATTTGTTAATTTTTCACCCTTTAGTTTTTTTCAATATTGCCCCTTTCTTTTCTGTTGCTAACGGTGGTATAGTTGTTGCTTTTATTTGGCTTTTACCACGTGTCAGTGTCTACTTGTCTTTGCTGCACAAACCATCTCCACTGTGGTGCTTCCTCCTCTGGGAGGCGCTTTGAGGACTGAGTCCTCAGAGGAAGGCCAGATGCAGAAAAGGCCTCACATGAAGTGGAACAGCCACCCCTTGCCCCACCTGGAAATGCAGGAAAAAGAGACAGAAGGCCCAGGACTCATCAGTAGCTGAATGCAAAGATATCAAACTGGATGAAAGGATGGACAAAAAATTTAAAAGATTGGCTTTCAGCATGATCCCCCCTTTGTTTTTGTACCAGAGATCGAACTCAGGAACTTGAGCTTGCAAAGCAGGCAGCAGAACCACTGAGCTAAATTCCCGGAGCTCTTGGATGATCAAAAAGGACACAAACAGCTGAACTAATTAAGGCAGACAGTACAGAATTGAAGGAGCAATTAAGCAAGCAGATAGAGATTCTGAAGAAGAATCAAGCAGACATCCTGGGAATTAAAGCTCAGGAAATCAAATTAAAAAACTCAACGCACAGCCAAACAGACTGGATCAAGCAAAAGACAAAATTTCACAGCTTGAAGATAAGGTTGAAGAATCATCACACACCCAGTAATAAAGAAAAAAAACGAGATTATGAACAAAACATTCAAGAACTGGGCCAGGGATTTAGCTCATTGGTGCTGCATCTGCCTCGCAAGCACAAGGTCCTGAATTCGATCCCCAGTACTAGAAACAAAACAAAACAAAACAAAAAAGATCATCCAAGAATTCTAGGAAATGTTAAAAGACCAATGTATGGATTTTAGCTGTAGAAAAGGATACCAGGGTACAAATTAAAGGCATATAAAATCTACTCAATGAAATAATAGCTGAAAACTTCTTCCCAATTCTTGAAAAAGATACGAACTTCCAAGTACAAGAGGCATTTAGAGCCCTAAACAGGCACAAGCAGAAATCTCCAAAAGTCACATAAAAGTTAAAATGCCAAGGATTCAGATCAAGTAAAGGAAAGAATATTGAAATCTTCCACAGAGCAATTCCAAGTCACTTATGGAGCAAATCTATTAGAGCAATTTAAGGTTTCTCTGCAGAAACCCTCCAGGATGGGAGGGCATGGCATGCTGTATTTCAAGCCCTGGAAGAAAAAACTGACAATCGTGATTACTCTGTCCTGTAGAGCTGTCCTTCAGACTCAAAGGAGACATAAAGAGCTTCCAGGTGAGCACAAACTACAGGAATGCCAGCTTGGCAGCAGATACTTTAGTGGGCATCCTACACCCAGAAGAGCAAGTGTTAACAAGACAGTGAGAGCTAGGAAGGAGCCAGGCATCAGATAAACAACAAACAACAAATTAGTGCCTAACTTCCTATAATAGCCTTGATTGTAAGTGGTCTTAATTCTCCAATAAAAGATGCAGGCTGGCAGATTCTACTGACAGACTACCCTTTGCTGCCTGTAGGAAACAGACTCATTAGCCAAGACACAACCTGAGAGTGAAGAGGCAGAAGTAAGTCGCCATGCCAATGAGACCCGCCTCTGTCAGGAGTAGCTGCTGCTGAGCAGACATCCAGCATTAGTGGGCTGAAGACCACTGGTGCTGAAATCTCAGTCCTAACCAGCATGACTCCAGGTTCAAGACCGTATCTACCAAAACCCCAACAGCATGCCCTCTGTTTTTGTTTTCTGTTCAGAAATAGAAAACCCCTTCCAAAAATGTGTCAAATCTTATGGGACCCTGAGTAGTCTTCAAAAAGAAGACGAGTCAGAGGACTCCTACTTCCTGGTTCAAAGTCACTTCAAAGCTACAGTCATCAAAACAGTGTGGTCCTGATACAGAAGAGACTTGCAGACCAAGAGGATGAGCAGAGCCTGGAAATGAGCCCTCCTTGTTTCTGTGGGTGTGAGTCTGCTCGAGTGAAGCCTCACAGAGAAGTGGCCTAAACAGCAGGAGTTTGTGTTCTAAGTTCTGTGGCTGGGAGTCCATGATGGCGGTGATAGCGGGGTGGGGGGGCACCGGCAGGGCTCTGGTGGCTCTGGTGGCTCTGAGTGCCCACAGGGCCCTTTCTCTCTGCACACACAGGGGAAAGAGAGCAGTCTGGTCCCTCTCCTCCTTTGGTCCTGTCTGATTAGGGCTCCACCCTCACGACCTCGTCCCACCATAATTGTGTCCTAGGCCTCATCTCCAAATATAGTAACCCTTGAGGTGAGGCCGTCAGTGAACTAGGGGAGGACAGAATTCAGTCCATGGCAGTGGTCATTTCGCTATCATCGAGGTGCCAGGACCCCTCAGAGGGAAAGGACAGTCCTTCCACAAATGGTGCTGGGAAAAATGAATGTCTACTTACCAAAGAATGACACTGCATCCTTAGCCAGCAGTACATAAAAAATTATTTCCAGGGTTGCCTGGCTAGCTCATTTGATAGAGCATTTGACTCTTAATCTCAGGGTTACAGGTTCAACCCCCATGCGAGGCAGCTTATCTTTAAGCTTAAAATTTGCATGCCTATAATACCAGCACTCAGGAGGCTGAGGCAGGAAGGATTGCTACAAATTCAGGGCCAGCCTGGGAAACATAGTCTAAGAGCAGCTTAGCCAGGGTGGTGGTGCACACCTATTATCCCAGGGCTCAGGAGGCTAAGGCAGGAGGATCATCACAAGTCTGAGGCCAGCCTGGGCTATATATTGAGTTTAAGGCCAGCCAGAACTAATAAGAAGACCCTGTTAAAAATAAATAAATAAATAAATAACAACAACAAAGGAAACTACCGCTTAAACTGTAGAGTGAGATCCTGTCTCAAACAAAACAAAACAAAATATTTTCAGATGGATAAAGAATATAAACTTAAGAGCAAGAACTATCTAACCTCAGAGGACAGAGAGGGAAATGACATTGGATTTGGCAAGAATTTCTTGGCTATGATACCAAAAGCACAGACAAAAGAGAAAAGGAACAAAGTGGACTCATCAAAAATAATCTTTTGTGCATCCAAGGATATAATCAACAGAATGAAAAGAAAATGCTTGTAAGTCATTTATCTGATAAGAGGTTAACATCCAGAGCACATAACAAACTCCTACCACTTAGGAAAAAAAAGACCCACTAATTTGAAAATCAAATAAAAGATAAGCAAATGGCGGGTAAGTCAAAGTAAAGGCACTAAATGCATGATTTGTTTCTGGTTTGTTTTGTTTGAGGCAGTCCTGCTTTCCAGCCCAGGCTGGCCCACTATCCTCAATCCTCCTGCCTCAGCCTCCTGAGGGCTAAGGTTCCAGCTATGTGCCACCACACCCAGTGCACCTAGCTTCAGCTCTTGAAATGGGGCTCTGGTGGGAATGCTGCCAGCCGCAGACTGTGTCGGGGGCACGTGGCATGACATCACAGTGGATGAGCAGAGGCTGCTCAGGGCATCAGCACCTGGTCCTGCCCCTCAGGGTGGCAGCTGCTCTGCAGTGCCTGCACATCCCTCCACCCCCAGGCACCTCACTCCTGGTGCCCCCTCCCTCAGAATCAGGGTGCTCAAAGCTCAGGGAGTTGGGGAAGGCCAGAGAGGAGTTCCCATGCTGCTGGTGGAAGCTTACATTTGTTGGAATACACAAACACTTTCTGGAGCGGCAGAAGACTCCTGTGTAACCAGGACGTAGAGCCTGTTGGGCTCTCCCCACACTTCCTCTCCCTCTCCTCCGATCCTCCGCCAACCACCATTATACCCTCAGGTTGTGTGAAGTCAACTTTTCTGGAGTCCACAGATCATGCAGTCAATTATCTTTCTGTGTCTGGATTACCAGGCATTTCCCCATACATACATGTGTGGAGCACAGTACTCAGTACTCCCTAAATAATAACTATTCTAACATGTCAATTAGAAATGAATACATAAACACTGAAACATTAGAATACCTAAGTCAGTGTAAGGATCTGTAGGGAGATCTTAGCCATGCACGCTGTTCACACTGCCCTGCTGTGAAGCACTGACCCAGAGGTTTCCAAGGTGGACATGCGCCCGGTACTTGCTGGAACAGTGTCCAAGCAAGAAGACCGTCCCCACCTTAGGTCTCCTCCACCCAGGGCCTCCACCCTCTCTGCACCTCACACAGAAGAGCCTTCCTCGTGGAAGGTCATCTTCAAGTAGGAGGAATTACTCAGTCGTGAGAGGAGCATATTTAACATGAAACACATGTGTGAGTATACAAAGGCATACTAGGTAACCTACGGGATTGGAGCTGGAAGAGCCCCAGTGGCCATCTGCCAGATCAGAGGTGCAAGAGTGTAAAATGGCCATCTGCACGCTGGAGTACCGGAAGGCCCAGTCAAAGCGGATGGCCTGCTGCTCGCTGCAGAGTCCAGGGTGAGGTGGTGTGTGGATGCCAAAGGATCTGGGTCAGGAGGCTGAAGAGTCTCCACTGAAACCCTGAAGAAAGTGGAGACCAAGGTCCAAAAGCAAAGACGTGAGCTCTTCCAAGAAAGGGGGCGTATTTCCTTCTTCTTTCCTTTCTACACCAGCTTGGTGCCACCCAGCTCGAGGTGGTGTTCCCTCCTCAACTTGTGACCTACATGTCAAGCAGTCAGCCACAGAAACACCAAGCTCGCCGATCTGCTACATAGTCCTCAGTCACGTCAAGGTGACAGTCACATTAGGGTCACAGACCAGGTAGGTCAGAAACATCCAGAGCAAACCCCTGCGGGTCAGTGCAAGACAGAGTTTTCCCTTGGTCCATTAGTCTTCTGGAGAAAGGGCCAGAATGGCTACAAGGGAAGCGGGAGAGCTCCAGAGAGAGGTGCTGGGGTTTGGACATAGTTTGTGTCCCCCGAACACCTGTGTTTGGAGCCTGATCCTCATCGTGGGAGCTCAGAGAGGGGCCCTGCGTAGTCCGCCAAGAGGGATATTTAAATCCTGAGGGCTGGAGAAATAGCTCAGTGGCAGAGCAAGGCCCTGGATTCCATCCCCAGCACCACAGAAAGCACTACTAAAATACAGTCCTGAGCCTGGCGCCACTCAAAGTCTCTGCTTCCTGTTCCAGTGCGACCGCTTCATCCCATTCTCCAAACTTGGTGCCATCCACCATGTGCTGCCTTTCAGCCTCCAGAACCATGAACTCATCATCCCAGCTCAGAAAAATCAACTAAAGCAAGAGAGGAGGGAGGAAGGTAAAATCCAGAGCTCACGAGACAGGAAGACACAGGAGCCAGAGACATGCATGGGGGCAGCTACAGGGCAGGCTGGGGTCTGGAGGAGCAGTCTGAGTGCCACGTCAGGGGCCAGCCCACAGCCTCTCAGAGCCTCAGTGGGCCCACCAGGAAGATGTGAGGGCCGAGCACTTGGGGATCCTCCATTCACGGCAGTGAGGGTAAGCTGTGGGCTGGAAACTGCTGCCATCAGCGTCAATCCGGTCCCCATGTGGTCCTAAGAGGACCAGGGCCCAGCCATACCCCTGCCCCACCATGGATTGGGCCAATGCTGGAATGGGTCGACACAAGACTTGGACAGGTGAGCCCTCCCCAGGTTCTCTGTTCCCACCAAAGCACCAAGCTCAGGGTTGCACCTCCATCTGTGGTCTCAAAGCTCAGTTCACACACGAGAGATGGGACAGGATCTCCTCCTAGTGGCCAGGCTCTCTGCAAAATGGGTTCCTGCCCATGGTTGTGCTGCTACCACATAGGCCTACCTAGCCTTAAAAACTCACTAGAAAGAACTAAAACTTCATGCTGAGGTCCTCAGCCACGTTAGCCACTTGTTGAATGTACTGTACCATAGGGTATACATGGCTTGGGTGGGCATCGTGGGCAGCACAGATACCAAATACCCCCAACTCCAAATGAAGGGCTACTGGTCAGCACCTGGTGGACTTTGTATTCAATAAACACACATTTATTAAATACTAAAGCTGTGACCTGACCTAGGGACTGGGCATACAGCAGTGCGACCACTTGGCAAAAGATTTGCCCTTGGGAATTTAGGTTCTGCTATGGAGAGATACTAGTCAGATGGATAGGCAGACAGATGATAGAAATATACAGATAGGCAGATAATACATAGATAAAGGTATAGATACAATATGTAGATATATATAGAAATAGAATATGTAAATAGTACATAGATGGTAATAGTGACATAGCATTAAATGATTGACAGATACATAGTACATAGACATAGGCGATAGGTCATTGATGATGAGAAAGAGATCATAGAGATAGATAAATAACATAGACTAAAAATGAAAACCATACAGTGGCCTCAGTGGATGCAGGAAAATTGTGAGGATTTCAGACACTTCGGTACAAACTCTGAGCAGACTAGGAAGAGCAGGGAGCTTCCTGGCCGATCAAGAGCATCTCCAAGAGACTCACACTGGAACCATCTGAAGCATTGAGTGTCAAGACAAGGCAAAGGAGTTACTCCTCCTCATTCTCCAAATTCCCAGCTACCGTGAGACAAGAAACAGTGAAAGCCATACCAAGCCGACCCTTACCCACAGGTGAGGAGCTGTCTGTGGACACTGACGTGCCTCAAGGATGGTGACACCCACTTTCTTGTGTGGGGTCCAGGCTGCTCACACAGAGCTGGCTACACCACACAAGGTTGCGGTCACTACTGTAGCCAAGTCTTTCCCACAATGCATAATCCTACTCAGTACACCAGACAGCCAAGGGCTGCAAAGAGACAGCCACCAATTCATCTGGGGCAGGGGGACTCAGGGTACCTTCCAAACAACAGTGCTCCATATGTCCACAGGGTGGCAGTGTTGGCCCAGAAGCAGATGGCTGCTGGCACACAGATGCCCCTCCTGGGACTCCTGGGACCAAGCGAGTCCTCTTGCCGGGAGAAGTGGGCATCCTGATCCCCTAAAACAGGTAGAGCCCAGGGACCAGAGTCACAGGCAACTCAACCATACATCCTCAGTTTGTGACCAAAGCCACAGATCCAGGACTCCATGGTGCTAGGACAGTTATCCCCAAATTCTATTTCTTGCAGTTTTAAGATGCCATCTATGGCTCCTGCTTGAAGAACCCTAAGATTCCAGGGCTGGGGGCATCTATTCAATTATTTACTCTGGGCCCTGTGGTTTGGTGATCTCTATGACTTCTTCAGGGCTTCTCCACAGCCACATGAGGAGGTCTTGCATCCCTGACTCCCAGGTCCTGTCTGTCTCCACTTCTGGTACAGACAGAGACCCATCACCCCCTGTGCCCAGGCAAAAAAGGCTCAGGACCACAGCAACATAAGAAGATCAGGCTCTCTCCCATCAAAGGAGAGACAAGGGCTGGGCTGGAAGTCAGGAAGGACTGTGGGAAGGACTTGGCTACTTCCTCCACTGAGGAAGACAGGCCTGGTAGAGCACAGGTGTGACTACCAGTGACCAAAGTCCAGTTCAGAGCCCACGAGCCACCCACCCAGGATCAAACGTGAGTTGGTGCGGGAAGGGACATCATGCCACGAGCCTTCATTGCAGCCCCAGTAGCATAGAGAGGCACCCATTGGGCAAGGGAGGGGAGAAGAGATGGAGTAGAGGCATGGAAGGCCAGGTCCACCACCCTTCTGCTCATTCTTTGCCTCCGCACCCTGAGCGTGAGGCTCCGACTGCATCCCAAGGGTGTGCTGCGGCCGAGGTTCGTGTGAATGCCCCTTGAGCTGCAGCAAGATCCCCACATGAGCAGGAGGCGGAGGCTCTGGGATTAGATAAGGTCACAGGGAGCTCCACAATTGAACCCCAGGGCTCAGGAGAAGAGGGAGCAGTCAGAAGGGACATGTGCATGCATGCACATGCACGCGCGCGCGCACACGCACACACACACACACTCCCTGTCCCCCACTCGGGATGCAGGAAGCCTTGGGGAGGTAGGGGAGGCAGCCCCTGCACCTGGGCCTACCAGAGGCATGAGCAAAGCCACTTCTCAAGATGCTCAGACCTCTGCCAGCTATACCTCTTGGGACCACAGGGGCCTCCATTCATTCACAGTGGTTGTGGGGACACTGACATCACCCGTCTGGCTCAGAAGCCACCCCAAAGGGTGGGAACACCATCAACACAGTCCTGTAGCCCAGGGACTCTGACCTCTGACCTCTGACCTGCATGTGGAGGGACTGGCTGTTGGGGGCAGGTCTCCGCTGCAGCTCAGAGACAGTTGCCGGGCGGAGCACTGGGACAGCCCCCACCTGCAGCCATGGCAGGGCAGGACACCAGGCCAACACCACAGCATGGGCGCTGGGGAGTTTGGTTCCTTCTCCCCCTGCATTGCTCCTTCCAGAGAACCAAGAGGATGGAGAACAGGAGTGGCCCCCCGCCCAGTATCAGGGCAGGAGTAGGGTGCTCTCTATTCTGACCCTGGGTCCCCCACCCTGCCTGACCAGTTCCCCTATGGGGTCTCAGCTGTGGAGTCCTGGACCCCAATCTCCTTGGCTGTCCAAACCTTTTCCCCACTTCCCTCAACTTCTTGTTGTCGAGGAGGGAAAAGAAGAAACATGAGTCAGTGTCTGAAATCCTAGCCTGTCCCACCAGGAGGAGGGCTGGAATCCTGCCACCCCAGGAGCTCACCACCTCCCACAGCAGGCCCCTTCCCCCACTGGTCCTCTCCCAGACACCTCAGCTCCTTGGATGAGGATGCTGGCCCCTTCTTCCCCCTGGAAGCCTGCTCTGCAGGGGACCCCAGGGCCTCCAGCAGGCAAAGATGCTTCCCCCAGGATCATCTGCAGTGGGAATTTTGTCTCCTCAAACCCTGGCTGACCTCAGGCTCAGCTCCAAGGCTGCCCTGCAGCCAGCCCTCTCAGCTGTTCTCTCCCTGGGGTCCGCTGCCCCTTGGTGCTTGCAGGCCTGGGGGGACTCAGCTAAGCCTGGCTGCTGGGGCTGGCAGGTGGCACTCCAAGAGGGCCAGGGCCTGTCTGTGCTTCAAGGTGCCAATGGGCATGGGGGCAACACAGCCCTTGGGGACCAGCCAGGCTCCAGAACACCATCTCTGTGTGTCCGTCTGCATCTAGGGGGGATCCGGGCCAGCAGCACCCTCCTCCCCGCATCCCAGGAAGCTGTAGTTTTGGGTGAACCTGGCCCAGGGTCTGCAGAGTGTGGCAGCCACCTGTCTGGTTTTGCTGCCCTCAGGTTCCTCTCGGGCCAGTGCCTTCAGGGCCCTCAGCAAAGCTTGGGGAGAGCAGAATGTCACAGAAACTCCACGTGCAAAAGAGAGGCATGAGGAGCGCCTGCCCCCACCCCACCTTCTGATCCCAGGCTCCAGGCCCACAGGGTCTTCCCCAGACAGTCATCCTGGCTGAGTTCTCCCCTAGGCCCTCCTGGGGCTCCCCCACTTGTGACTGAGCTCAGGGCCCAGCTAAGAGGGGACAAGGGCTGGGACTTTGTGGGGGGTGGGGTGCCAGGCCACTGCCTAAGGGTACACAGCAGCCCCTCCCGCTGGATTTGTGCAGAGACAAGGTAATGGGGGCACTTTCTCAGAGAGAGGGAAACCCAGCCACCCCTCCCTGCATCCCTGGAGCCCTTGTCAGTGTTGGCTCAGGCTTGCAGGAGGAGGTGCGGACAAGAGTGGCCCCTGGGCATGGGAAGCGCTGGGCACAGGCTCGCCGGCCGGTCAGCGTCCACCCTTCCTGCTCAGTGGGCTCCAGGGTGGAGCTGGGACTCCGTGGGGACTCAGCCAGTCCCTCCTGCTATGCCTTGCAGGCCTCACCTTCTCAGCTGTGTGCTGCTCTCCACTCTCCACTCCACCCCGACAGGAATCCTGAACTCCTGGGGGGGGGTACCAGACGTGTGTGCCTCTCCCACGCTGTGCTTCCAGTAGCCCCGGTCAGAAGCCAGGGACCTGGACCGGGTCCTGCCCTCCACAAATTACACAACTCCCGGGCCTCTCCCGGGGCTACTAGGAGCAGGCAAATGACTCAGAGCCCAGGAACTGGCCGCGATGCAAGCGACCTCAGACAAGTCGCTTTCCCCCTCCATCAGCACAATCAAACCCCTCCTAGGTCCAGGCCCCTACCCAGTGCGGGGGGCTGCAGCTTCACGAGTCCCATCAGCTCCAGGGGCGCCCTCATTCTCTTCCCAGCCAGGACGAGGGATCAATCTCTATCCCAGGCCGAGTCCTAACTTCCGGGACGACCTGGGGACGCTGGCTGCACCTCGGTCACCCCCGGGCCCCGCTGTCCTCCCTGCTCCGGGCGTGCTGGGCGCAGCCCGAGGATCCGCTTCCCACAAACTTTTTCCCCAGGCCAGGCGGTGGGCCCGAGGGAGCCCCTGCTCAGTCTCGTGAGAGCGACGGACTAAGCGACTGAGCGGGCAGGAGCGAGTGGAGGAGCACGCGCCTCTCGCCGGGCGCAGGGAGCGGAACCCGCTTGCTAGCCCCAGGCCGCCAAGAACGCGCGCACCTGCACACCAGGTGCCGACCCCTCCCGCGCATCTC
>NW_022900915.1:48097372-48102874 GCF_012274545.1 Fukomys damarensis
CAGCCCAGCCGCGCCTCCCAGCCGTCGGCGTCCGGGCGCCGGGTCCCCGGAGCACGCAGAGCTAGTGCGGGGCTTAAATGCGAAGCCGTGGATCCGAGGGCTTCCGAGGGGAACTCTCGTCGCATCCCGGAGGACAGGGTCGCTCCTCCTCACCCCTCCGCGGCGAGACCCTGCAGGATGTGGGGATGTAGTGCGGGAGAACCAAAGGGTCTTCCCTGTGCACGGCCAGCGGAGTCGGCGACCCCTCCCCCGGCAGTCGATCGCGCAAAGCTCCCACTGCCACCACGCCAGGGTCTCTGTCTCCAGCGAGGGCGCTCAGACCTCCGCACACGGGAGGAAATCCGGCGCCGAGGGCCGGAGATCAGGGACAGAAGCCTCTCCACAAACGCGCGCGCTCCCCCACCCAGGAGCCCTCTCCGACGGCTTGCCTGGAATTATAATAATTACGGCGAGGGGAAGGGGGGACGCATCCACCCGCAGTACATCTAATCCGATAATAATTTTTCTCTTCGAGATGGTTTAGGAGAGGAGCCGCGGAGCCCGGACTGGGGAGGGAGGGAGGGCGTGAGGCCCTGGAGAGGCTGCGGGGCGGCGGAGAAGCGCCTGGGACCCCAGGCGCCCCGCGTCCCCGCAGCCTCCCCAGCGTCCTGGCGGTGGGCGCGCCCTGGGGCGCGGGGACACCGACGCGCGTAGAGCTCGTCTCGGGCCGCAGGGCAGCGTCCGAGGAGCCCCGCGGGCTTCGCTCCTGACCTGGCTTCTAATTAGACCCCGCTGCTGCCTTGCATTCGGGGCCACAGGACCCTCCCGCGCCTGCTCCCACCCTCCCCCTTGAAGAGCCTTTCGGCCGGCTTCGAGCTACCCGCGCCCTGAGACCTTTGACCCAGGAGTGCGAGGGGGTCTCTGGCCTATCCCACCCACCCCAGTACACGTGTAGCGCCCTTGGCATGGGCTGTTCCTCCCGGAAAGGTCCCTCTTTGGGTGAGCGGTGCAGTAATGAGGCCTCTGGACCCCCTCCCCCAGGCGTCTGCGGCGCCTTGGCCCTGGAAGACAGGGAACGCGGTGGAAGCCACCGGGTCCCGAAGGGCAGCTGCAGGGCCACGGCCCCCTCCACTCTTGCAGTGTTCTGGGTGGGTTCTCACGCCGCTTCCTGAGAAGGGGTCCAGGTCCAGAGAGATGCGCTCCCCAGGGACAGGATCAAGGCTGCGGGTGCCCAGGAGGGCCGGGTGGAGATGCAGCCATCCCGAGGGTGTTTGGGCCCACCAGTGGAGGAGGCGTGAAGGCGACACGGGTGTCGCGTGGCACTGAAATCGCTGCTGTCCTCCCTTCATCTCCACCTTCCACCTGGCCACACATTCAGGCGTCTCTCTTCTCCTGCCCACTCCTCCCATAGAGAGCACACAGACCTGGAGGGGATGCGCTGGCCACTGGGAGGGCAGAGCCCAGCCCTCTGGGGACCCTCCCGAAACTTCAGCCTCCTCCCTCGGTTCCCCTCCTCCCTCACCCAGCTCCCACCCCATTCCGCATATGAAAGCGAAAGTGACTGCGGGAACCTCCTCACCTGGGAGGCAAAGCCAGGAAGCAGCCCCAACTGGAGCAATTAGGCTTTGAAGCTGCTGTGGCTCTTGGGGCGAGGGAGGGGAGAAGATGTTGCCGCCCACCACGGCCCCCACCAGCCTCAGAGAGGATGCTTCTGCACCCGCGGCCTGAGGCCTGGCAGGGGGCAGTCCCCAGGAAGCAGCAGTGCAGCAGACCTGGTTGGTCCATCGCTGAGCAGACGTCCAGGACCGCCCTTGCTGGCTCCTTAGTGACAGGAGCCTAGACCAGGGGTTCCCAGCTTGCTCCTGCCCCACCCCAACTGCACTTCTGGGAGGTGCAGCCTGGTCTCCCTCCACTGTCCTGGTCCTGTTCCCTCCGAGGAACTGAGGACAGACGGGGGCTCTGTGGGAGCTGGGAGTGTACCTGGGTGCACTCTGGCCCTCTCTCCTTCCTCCCTTCTCCCCAGGTGAGGCCTAGAGGTCTCCCCTCTTCGCTGGGGCTGAGCCCCTCTGGGGCAGGCCTCGACTTTATTGACTTATTAGCTCCCCCGCACCTCTTCTTTTCCCCTCTCACTTCCCTCCCTGAACCGGGGCTCGTCACTCACCGACAGCCCCGCATGCCCCACCCCTCCGTAGGCCAGGCCCTCCCAGGAGCCTGGGCCAGCAGCAGCCTCGTGCAGCTCCAGCTCCTCACGGCAGTTTGTTGTCAGGTGCTCATCAGGGTCTGTGGGACTCAGGCTGGAAGGGGAGGGTGTAGAGAGGTGACTGTGACCTGGGGAGGTGGCCCGGGATAATGGGCACATTGGGACAGCAGGTGGGCTACGGCAGGGAACAGATGAGGATAAGAGGGCAGGTGGCAGCAGGAGCCCAGGGCCAGCTGAGCCAGGCATCTGGGCCTCCGGGACAGACGGGCAGGGCCCCCTTTCTCCTTCTGAACTGTCCCCAGTGTGATCAGCACCCCAAAGCCTGTCGGCCCGCCCTCCTCTCCTTCCTTCTGCCCATATCTGCCTCTGTCCCCCAGGTCCCTCTCTATTTCTCTGTCATTGTCTTTGTTCTCTGTCTCTCCCTGTCCTCAGTCAGTTTCCTTCTGTACCCTGAGGCCACCAAGCTCAGTAACCAGCACCTAAAACCTGCAGGACCAAGGGAACCAAGGTACCAGGCCACCCTGCTGGTCTTCACTGGCACCGGGCTGGCCCTGGCCATACAGACCAGCAACAGTCAGAATTCACAGGGAGCCATCAGAGGTGGCTGCCAGAGTCATGGGCTGGCACCCCTGTTCTCACTTTCACTGGTTTCTTTCTCACCCTATAACCAGGCACTGGTGGATGATGGGTGCAGTGCACAAGCTTGGGGACATTTACGGCTGGTGGCCCCTTCATCTACCAGCTCCAGTCACAGACCTCAGCCTAGGGGACAGCTCAGCATGGCCTAGGGAGTAAGTGGGACTCAGGTTTGCCACTCCCACCAGTGGTTTCCCGCTGCAGAGCCCATCCGCCATCTGAGGAAGGTGACTGTAGCACATGAGCCAGTGTATGTGCATTCCCAGGATGAGTCCAAAGTGACAGCAGCCAAGTCCTTCCTGGACCTGCTGAGCACTCCCCAGGGCTCTGCTGTGGCCCAGAGTCTGGAGGGGTGAAGGGAAAGGGCTGCCTTCGAGAAGCTTCAGGGACCTGGTGGGACCTTAGCTTGGTCTGGAGGAGCTGGGTGCAGGCTGCAGTGAGTGCGTGGGGAGGCAGCTTCCCCAGGTCAGGAGATAGGCCAGTAATGGTGCTTGGGAGGCCATGAGCTGCAGAAACTGAGACCGACCAAGGGTGCTGGCCATGCGTGGAGCTCTGGCCCTGCCCACAGAGCGCCACAGGATGCAGCTGGGGGACAGTGGCTGTACCGAGGTCCGGGACTGAACCCCAGAAAGGTGTGCCCTTGTCCCAGAGCAGTTGGCCTGGCTCTGCTGTGCTGGCCCTGACCCTGAGCAGGGTTGACTGCGGGGCCACACACAGCCGTGGCCATTGCGATCCTTCTTGGCCCTGCCCTGCCTGCTTCGACCGTCTGTGGGGGCAGAGGGATGGGTGAATGGACAGGGGCGGATCGCATGCTGTGAGACCCGGAAGCAGCAAGGCCTGGCCAGGACAGGCCACT
This sequence comes from Fukomys damarensis, assembly GCF_012274545.1. Classification (NCBI taxonomy): domain Eukaryota; kingdom Metazoa; phylum Chordata; class Mammalia; order Rodentia; family Bathyergidae; genus Fukomys; species Fukomys damarensis. The sequence continues at coordinate 48,101,044 of NW_022900915.1, forward strand.
TTTCACACCGCCACCCCGCCACCCTTGGTCTCCCTCCCCAGCTCCCCAGGTGACTCCCTGGAGGTGCACGCATTGCTTCCACATTCCTTCCTCTGAACGTGCTGCTGCCGCTGAGGTCCAGGACGCTGCAAATCCATGGCCGCCGGCGTGGCAGCCTCCCCGCCTGCCGGGACTCGCTCAAAGTATGTGTCAGTAATCCTACTCAGTCCGGCCCCTCTGGGGAGGAGAAGCCCAGCCTGGGGCTCAGTAGATATCTCCGGCAGCCCATATCAGGGAGGCCCGTGCTGGGCTCAGTTCTGGGGATGGGAGCTGCATCCTTCCTTCTGTGGGGAGCCCTGAGCTCAGGGACAGCAGCTCAGAACTGGCCCGGGGCTGCCTGAGCCAGACCCCCCACCCCCTGGTCTGGGCACAGCCACATCCCCACCTTCCTGGATCCAAATGCTTACTGTGCCAGGCTCCGTGCCAGCCAGGACAAGAGAGGGCGGGTGAGGCACCTCTGCCCGCTCAGAGGGAGGAGGTGTCAAGTGCTGGGGCTGGGGAGCACTATGTCCCTAGAGCCAGTGGCCCCAGGAGACTAGGAGGGCCCACCTGTTCAGCGTGCTCTCTGGTAGAGCCAGGTCTAATTGCTTCATTTACAGATGAGAAACTGAGGCCCAGAGGGAGAAGGATGTCACAGGGTCCCAGTGAATGAGCCCAAGTCTAGACTAGCTGAGAGCCACAGCCCAGTGCTCTGCCGGACCCTCCCTGCCCAGGTCCTGTGCCTGCTCCTCAAGCACCTCAGGATCAGACAGGCACAGTGTACGGTCCTTGTACATGGGCTCCCCAGCATCTTGAGTTCCCCCAAAGAAAGACCTAGGAGCCTCCAGCCCCGCAGAGACACGTGGGGGAGCTGTACCTCTGGGACCCCAAAACCCACACAAGGCACAGTGAGGGCCGTGTGCCCAGCACCGCAGGCCCCTGGCTCTGCCCTGAGCCTCCATCCTTGCACAAACTGCTGACCTGTAGCCAGTGCCACCTCAGGGAGTGGGGTGACAGGAGGACCCATGGGGCCCAGCAGAAGCGGGGCCTCCGCCCGGTAGCCTGGGCTGGCTCCTTCCTCCTGCATGTCGCAGCCAGCAGCTGCTGTATCCCTGGCCAGGTGCCCAGCCTTTCAGCAGGATGGAGGGAGGAGGAGAAAGAAAACCATTAGTGTTTGCGGGGGGTGGGGGATTGTGGCTGTGGCTCACGCGGCTGTGGCCACAGGCCTTGCCATGAACCTGGAGATGGACGCTTTCCAGATGCCAGTGGCCTCCTCTTAAACTACAGCTGCTTAACAGCATTCGTGGCAGTTAAGGCAGAATGTGTCTGTGACCCCATCAGGGCCCATGTAGACTTCCAGGTATAGGCTGTTTTCTTTTCACACCCAGCTGTGAGCTGTTCCCAAGGATCAGAAATCTGAGTGCTGCCTTTGAGGCTTGCTGTGTTCTGCATCTCTGACCTTGGCCTCTGCCTCCCCACCTGGCCCCCCAGGGTGCTAACCTGCGTGCCTGGCCATCCCTCAGTGTGGAAGGGCCTGCAGAGCTGGACCCAGGGAAGGGCACTGGAGGGCAGGGAGCTGCACTCTGCTCTGGGCACTCCCGATCCAAGCATCTGGAGACAGCGCCATGTGACAGACACAGGACGGTTAGAACCCAAGCCGCTCAGCCAGGTGGCAGCTGAGCAAGGGGAATGCCCACGCCTGCTGGGACACTGTCTGCCACCAAGGGGCTGGCAGCCAGAGGAAAAAGGAATGAATTCCTCCTGGGGTGAATCACCACAGCCAGGTGTAGAGACATGGGTGCAGCAGGGGCGG
>NW_022900915.1:48103111-48115492 GCF_012274545.1 Fukomys damarensis
GCCCCCCCCCCCCCCGGCAGGGAGGGACAAGGCCTTCCCACAACCCAGACAGTGGGATCTGGGGTACAAGTGGACAGTGATCCTGAGCTAGGACAGCAGGCCTTCGTGTGCTCAGCTGTTGGGAAGCCTCTGTCCCCGGAGGGCACCAGGGTGAACCCCTATGAGGGTGTGGAAGCTGTCGGGGTGGGCACTGAGGCTCCCTGTTCACCTACATAGGACAACGACCACTGTGGCTGCTGGGCTTGAGCAGGCAGGGGACCCTGGCCAGCGCCCGCACTTGGGTCCTTGGGCCCCTGTCCCTGTCAGCTTCTCTCCCTGTCCTTGCGGAACCCAGGTGCCCTGCAGAGGGGAAAGGGGTCCTGCCCCAGGCTGACACTATAAGCAGACAGCCCTGAGGGACAGCTGGGTGTGGAGGGCCACACATTCTTCATGACCCGCGATCTGTAGGTGCTGCTCTTGGACACCAGCTGCTGGTCACCCTGGGAGGAGCCTGCTGTAATGAAGGCACTGCTTACCAGGGAACCAAGGCTCCCACAGGGCAGGCCAGTGTACGCCACTGTGGTGTCCCGTGTCCGTGGCTGCGTGGGGCCACCCATCCGTGTGGTTTGACTTGTGCTATTTATGTTAGACTTGCTCACTAATGCCATTCTGTGTGAGGGAGGGCAGTGGACCCTTAAGCCCATCGCCTGGTCACAAGGGGCTGGGCAGTCACTGGGGCAGGAGAGATGCAGGGTTGGATGGGACATCCATGGCTCTTTACAATGCCCCACCAGTGACAATGGAAGTGTGTGCCCAGAGCACGTTGGGCTTGGCCCCCAGGGGCCCTTGGGTGCTTCTCCTTTCCCTCCCCAAGATACTCAGTGTGTGCTAGGAGTCAGAGAGGGGATGGGAACATCAGCCCTGCCCATGTGGACAGTGACCACAGTTCACAGGGATGTCGGTGGCCATCTGTGACCCAGCTCAGGGTCTCAGGAGGCCAGAACCGAGGGGGACCCTTCCTTGGCCTCAGCAGCATGGTCAGGGATTGGTTAGAGTTCTCAGATCCCTGCGGTTGTCCTGGGTCCTGCAATGTGGTACCCACCTCACAGTGCCAGCCACACCAGGCATCCCACACTTTGGTCTCTGGCTTCCCAGAACACACAAGTGAGTCTAACTCAGATTATCCTGGCCTGTCCTAGAACAGCTCTGACTGTGGGTCCTGCCTGAGTCTGGGCTTGGTGCAGCCTAGATGTCGTAGGGGTGTGGTAGGGGCTGTCCCAGGCCAGGCCAGTGTCTGCCTTCTCCTCCAGGTGTGAATGTCCCAGCTGCCCAGTGTGAGTGGTGGAAATAGGCCATGGGTGCCATATCTGTGTCCTTAGACTTCCAGGCAGCCACCAAGCCCCAGGCCCCACGGTGTGAGTGAGCTGTAGGGCTGTCTCCCCTGGGACAGAGGTGGTGCCATAGCCATTTGTGGACATGTGAGGGACACAGCTCTGGAGTCTCTGGCACATCTAGTCAGTTTTCCTCTTGCTCCTGCTGAGTGATGGCTTGAAGGGACACGGAGTTCTGGACAAACTGAGTACTCAGTGCTCACCCTGCCTCAGTTTCTCCTCTGGGTGGTGCTCCCTCATGGGCACTGTTCCTGTGTTTCCCTGGTTCCTGTGCTGGCTCTTGCACATGGCCTTTCAGGATGTGAACTGGTGACAGCACAGTCCCCTGCCTGCCTAGTCCTTCCCTGGCCACAGTGTCATGATCACCTTGTGGGTATTTGTCAGCCCACAGACTTCCTGGGCTCTGTGTGTACAGCAAAAGGACAGACCCCAGGAAACAGGCACTTCTGCTCAGGACCCGGCGCCCCCATCTCAGCTGGGGATCCAAGATAGGACCCCCACCCTTGCTGATATCAGCCTGGAAGGTGGGGACTGGCAGACAATGAGGACATCTACGTCCTCTTGGATTAGAAATTTGAATCCTGGGGGCTTTGAGAAGGAGAGGGACAGTGATCATCTGGTTTGGATTTTAATCTGAGTCTTGATGACTCAGTTGGTCCTCAAGGTCCAGCTGAAATCTGGAGCTCAGGGAGCAGCTGCTGTGGAACATTGGTGTGGGAAGAAGCTCCAGGAACCCCAGGGGCCCTTGGTCCCCAGAAGAACGGGGGCACCTCCTCCAGCCTGGCTGAGGGTGGGAAGAGGGCACCCTGCAGGAGGGACTGTGCACCCAGGAGCACACTTGCCTCCCCTGTTCACCACTGTGCCAGGCCCTGCCCAGCTGGCAAGGCAGGAAGGAGCGAAGGTGGCCAGACTGCACCCATCTGTAGACAGAACCCCGGGCTGGGCAGGCACCCTCTTTATTAGCTCGTCCCACCCTCACCGGAGAGGGCCCTGGCGCCCAGTGCTGAGTCTGCCCACCTTGGAACTGGACATGGCCTCCTCTATTTTGAAGGCAGCGAGAGGCCAGCTTCTCTTTTTCTCTCTCTGAACATATTCCTTTGTTTCCCACTCATTCTTAATCTCCATGTCAGCATTAAAAATCCCCTCCTGATAGATGGGCAGACCAGGAGTGGCCGGGGAGAGAGGGACAGGACTGAGCCTTAGGGAGTTGATGCAGCCCTGCACACAGGAGGCCCCTGTGCCCAGAGCTCGCGTGTCCTTGGCCTGTGCAGTCCAGCCACCCTCTCCTCAGCCACCACACTCGTGGTCTCAAGCACGTCCAGCTCCCATGTGGCCACCTGGGTGTGCACACTGCAGGCTAACCCTCTGTTTGGCAGCTGATGCCAGCATGTCCCTAGGTCAGTGGGTCCTGGAGTGGAGGTCTCACAGAGGACTTCCTGTCTCCACTAAGGAACAGGCCCCTTGGCCTGGCATGGGGGACAGCTGGCCCCTAGCTGACTCCTCGGGGTCCCGGCTCTCGGGATGTAGTTTGGTGAGCCTAGCCAGGCCCCTCCCCAAGCTGGTGTCTTCTGTCTCAGGGAGGAGCTTGGAGAGGGCCAGGGTGGAGGCCCAGGGAAGTGGTGAGGCATTGAGATGTACTGTAGAGGCCAAGGGGGGCTCTGCTCCTGGTTTTCTGCAGTGGGAGGGCACAGCCAGGCCAGTGGAGGGATGCAGGGGCGTGGCCCAGGGGTTCCCTGCACTGAGAGGTGGGTGAGAGCCATTCCCACCTCCCACAGCCCTGCCCATGCCAGGCCAGCCTGTGGTGTTCCAAAGGAGAGAAGCCAAGGGCTCAGAGCTCAGTGCTGGGGAGGATCCTCTGTCTTGAGGCTCTAGCTGGCTGCAGGCATCAGATGGTGGCCACATCCACAGGCAGCTAGGGCCTGAGGAGCTGTCACCCCACCTGAGCCGTGTGACCTGGCAGCTCTTTGCACGCAGGTGCAGCCCACAGGGCTGTGTATGTGAGGGTTTACCTTAGCCCCACTGGGGACGGAAGATGTTCAGGCAAATCGTGCCTGCCCAAAAGCATAGACTTACAGCGTGGGTAGCTCTGTGCACACTGCACTGCCCTTGGACCTCAGGGGCCAGAGATGACCTGCAGTCACAGGAGATCTCTGCATCACTTTAGAGGTGGCCTGGGGCCCAGAGCCAAGCCCCCAGCCCCAGAGACACTGAGGGGAGCTGCTCTGACCCTGGACCTGCTCCTCCCAGAGCCCAGGACCTCCCCAGCCCCTTGAGTGTCCATCATCTGCCCTGTGCCCTCTGGCCCTCACGGCCGGCCTTGGCAGTGTGCCTGGGCCAAGCCCCGGCCCTCCTCACCCAGGTGCCCTTCCTGGTGGAAGTGGTGGCTCACTCCACAGACGCAGCCACCCTGGGAGTGGGTCTGTGCCAGCTGTGTCTCACTGCCACCCTCCCCCAGGTCACTGGCTGTGGGGCCACAGTTCTCCACCCTGGGCAGCCACCCAGTCCTGTGTGCCACCATCCCTGGCCTGGTGCCCAAGCAATTGCGCTTCTGCCGGAACTATGTGGACATCATGCCTGGTGTGGCCGAGGGCGTGAAGGTGGGCATCCAGGAGTGCCAGCACCAATTCCGGGGCCGCCGCTGGAACTGCACCACCGTCAACGACAGCCTGGCCATCTTCGGGCCCGTGCTCGACAGAGGTATGGGGTCCTGGGGGTTCCAGGGGGCATGCACCAGGGCCCTGCTCATCCGTAGGGCCTCGAGTCCGGGGTGGGGAAGGAGACAGATACAAAGATACGGTAGCAGAGACAGAGAGACACTGACGGAGGCAGAGATGGGGAGACAGGAAGACAGAAACAAGGAGAGACAAGCAGAGACAGGTTCAGAGACAGGGATATATAGAGGCAGAGATGCAGAAACAGGCAGAGTGGAGAAAAGGGGTCAGGGAAGACAGAGAAACAGCAAGGTGGGGGAGAAACGGAGAGACAGGGAGGGAGCACACCGGAAGAGTCCATACCTTTCTTAGAGCTGAGGGGAAGTCACACAACTGCAACTCATCCAGAACTTTCAGGCACTGCCCTGTCTGTCCCCAGTGTTTCCTGCCCTGGCCTTCATCAGCCCATTCTCATCACTTCCTGCAAGTGTAGTTATGCAGCACCGAGTATGGCGGTATGTGTGCTACGCCAGCACTCTGGAGGATGAGGCAGGGGGATCGCAACTTCAAGCCCAGTTGGAACAATTTAATGTCTTAAAGAGACTCTGTCTCAAAATAAAAAATAAAAGGAAGGACTGGGCTACAGCTCAGTGCTAGGACTGTCCTCAGTGGAGGGAAAAAGTCCCTAGCGACTGTGTGTGCCTACTGGCTGGCTTCTTTCCTGGGACGCAGCTCCCTCGGGCTGACCCATGTTGTAGCCCCGGACAGCACTTCGGTCCTCCTCACGGCTGACTTCTACTCTACCTCAGATGGCCCACATTTCTGTCTGTGCACCGTCTGGTAGATGCTGGATTTGTCCTCCCTTCTGACTGCGGGGACAGGTGCTGCTGGGGGAGCTTTCGGGGCCAAGCTTTCCTCTGAATGTCTGCTTTTGAGTCTCTTGGGTACATAATCAGGAGTGGGACCGCTGGATCTTTTGTGAATTCCAGTTTTGGAACAGATTGCTGCCACACGTGATGTGTCATGGGATTTGACTTGCATGGTGGCCAGGGATACTGACTGTGTAGATCTTCCTCAGAGTAACTGCGACTCAGACCTCTGCCTGCTTCCAGTTGAGCTGTCTTTTAGTTGTAGAGCTATAGATCCTTTGTGCCAGGCATTTCCAGCATGGGGTTGGCAAACACTTCCTCCATGGTGGGACTGTGCCTTTCCCCTGGTGACTGTGGCCTTTGCACACAGCGCTTCTAGCCGTGCTGATGTCCAGTTCACTCAGACCTCATAGAAGCAAGAATTGCCCAATCAAGAATCGCAGAGGCTGCGGCTGAGTTTCCTCTGTGAGTTTAATGGTTCATCTGTTATGCTCAGGCGTCTGGCCCTCTGGAGTTGATGTTTGTGTGTGGCATGAGCTGGACCCAGCATGTGAACATCTGGTCACCAGCACACACCCAGGTGATGTCGCATGTTTCAAACTCAGAAATCAGAAGGCAGGAGTTCCCCACCTTGGTTTCTTCTTCCCAAGACTTCTTTGTCTGTTGGGGTCCTCGCAGTTCTCTGTAGTTTAGGACCAGATTTTCTATTCCTGAAGAGAAAGAAGGCCCTGGGACTTCTTCGATAACTGTGTTGATGGCACAGCTTGCTGGGAAGTGTGGCTGCGCCAGGTGTTCTGCTGCAGCCAGTCCTGTCGCTCAGAGCTTCCCGTGGCCTCAGGACACAGCCTTCGACCACCTTCTGGACGGATTCCTAAGTAGTTCTTTACTTGTGATTTTGTTGAGAGTGAATTGTTCTCTTAATTTTGTTCCTGGATTTCTCCTTGCTAAGATATAGAAGGACAACTTTTGTGTAGAGGAATATTGTCTGTGTTTCAATCCTGTGTCCTGTGCATTTGCTTGATTTGTTTGCTGGCTCTGAGTTTTCCCGTCTTCTGTTTTTGTTTTGGTGGATTCCGTAGAATTTCCTGTCTCTAGGATAGTGTCATCTATGAAGAGAAATAGTTCTGCCTGCTCCTTTTGTCTCTTTCTCTGCCCTGGTCCTCTGGCTGGGACGTGAGTTGTGTTACCTGGAAGGGCCAGCCAGGCCTCTTTACCTCTTCCCCTCTTAGGGTGGCAAGATTCAGCCTTTGGCTGCTGAGCATGCAGCTGGCTGTGACAGTCACCCCACCTTGTGTCATGTGGCCCCAGGTGACAGTGGCTTTGGGTGGTTTTCAGTGTTGAGAAAAACCCTTTGGTGAGCCACAGTTCTGCCTGCCAGAATCTGGAGTGACAAGATGTTTCAGTGAAGTCTGTCACACCGAGCACAGCTCTGCCAGTGAAGGGGCCGCTCTGCTGCCCAGAGCCTCAACGCTCTGGAGACTTCTGTGCCCAGAGGGGCTCCTGGGTCCTGTGGCCCTTGGGGCTTCCTTCCAGGCTCTAGAGTGGGGACACAGACCCCACTGCTCAGCGGAGTATCCAGGTCACTCAGGTCCCATGTGAAGGGCAGGGGTACCAGGGTGTGACCCTGTGTTCTGCGACACCAAGCAGCAAGTAGCATGAATGCCCAGGCCAGGATGGGCAGTGCTGGGGATACCACTCAGCAGGGGGGCCGGTCATGCCTGGGCACCACCATCCTGGGGTGCACCTTGCGGTCCACTTCTCCCTGGCTTCCTCCTCTCATCTGTGGCTCAGGGCACATGCTTGGGGTTTCCAGTCAGCCCTCTCTGCCCTCCCACATGCCTCAGCCTTGGTCTGGATTGGGCCCCCAGCCCTCCTGTGCCTTGAAGCCCCTGCCTCTGAGTCACAGCTCCTGAGAGGCCCTAGCCCAGAGACTATGAGCGTCACACCTCCCTCCATCCCAGCTACCCATGGCCTCCTTCTCTCCCCCGCTCCTTCAGCTAGGACCGCAGTTTGTGTCCCCCAGTTCCTACACCAAGCCCCCCTCCCCCGATGGCTGCAGGAGGGGGGCTATCAGGAGGGTGTAGCCTCATGGGTGGGACAGAGGGCCCTGTTAAAGGGACCCAGGGACCCCATATCCCACACAGGAGGATGACAGATCCCATATGAGAGCCACAGAGCTCTCCTGGTATGGACTGCTCCCTCAGAAAGGCCCAGATACTCAGAGAGGAGCCCCTGTGGGCAGATTGAAAACCCAAAGTGGGCTGGGAGCACCAGGCCTTCAGCCCAGTGGTCCCTCAGTCTGCTGAATGCTGAGCCCAGGTCTGGGGTACACCTCAGGACATCCCTCCATTTTCAGGGCTGAGTAATATTCCAGTGTGAAACTAGACCATGTGCTGCTTGTTCAGCACCCATCGGAAAGTTGTTAGCTTCTTGCCTATCATGACTTAAGCTGCCCTTGAGTGGACACCCTTTTTCTTCATCCTCGGAGTCCTGTTTAACATTTTGAGGTTGTTCTGAGCTTTCCCAAAGCTGCATGGTATGAGGCTCCATCTTATCCACAGCCTGTGGCGGCACTCTGTCTGTCCTGGCACTAGAGAAGAGCTGTTCCACTGAGTGGCAAGAGTCCTTTATATTGCCCTGCATACACATCCCTTATTAATACAGGACTTGCAAATATGTTCTTCCTTCTGTGCATTTGATTGATCAATTGATTTTAATTGTTTGTTATTTTGAGACAGAGTCTTGCTATGTAGCCCAGGCTGGCCTTGAACTTGCAGCCATCCTCCTGCCTCAGCCTCCTGAATGCTGGGATTACAGGTGTGCACCACCACACCTGGCTTTTCTGTGGGTTTTTTCATTCTCATGAGGATGTTCCTTGAAGCACAAAAGTTTTTAACTTTGATGAAATCCAATTCATCTACTTTTTCTTTGGCAGCTTGGCTTTTGGCAGCATAGCTAAGAAACCACTGCCTAACCCAAGGTCATGAAGATTTGCTCTCATTCCGTTTTCTCATAAGTGTTTTATAGGTTTAACCCCTCTATTTAGTTTAGGTCTTTGACCTATTTTGAGTTATTTTGCTTGTGGTGTGAGGTAAGGGTCCAACTCCAGATATTCTAGCAAAAAATATTCTTTCCCCCATTGAACTGTCTTGGTGCCCTCATCAAAGTTCAGTGGAGTGGGCATGGTACCACATGCCTCTTATCTCAGCACTCAGGAGGCTGAAGCAGGAGGATTGCCATGAGTTTGAGGCCAGCCTGGGCTACAACAGCAAGTTCAAAGCCAGCCTGAACTACACAGGGAGATTTCTGTCTCAAAAAACAAAAACAAAGCTGGGCGTGGTGGCACACGCCTGTAGTCCCAGCACTCAGGAGGCTGAGGCAGGAGGATCACTGTGCGTTCCAGACCAGCCTGGGCTACACAGTGAGTTTCAGATCAGTCTCAACTACATGGTGAGACCCTGTCTCAAAAACAAAAAAACAAACAAACAAAAAACAAAACAAACAAATTAAAAAAAACCAAACCAAAATCAGTTGGCGCTCAGTGTACTCCCATTGTCTGTGCTATTCCCATCTTGCTGGCAGGGCCATGTGCGCTCTCTCTCCCTCTCTCTCTCTCTCTCTCTCTCTCTCTCTCTCTCTCTGTCTGTCTCTCCCTCCTTTTTCAGGATTGGGAATTGAGCCCAGGGCCTTGCACATGCTGCACAAGTGTTCTACCACTGAGGTACATCCCCAGCCCTCTACCATGTCTTTACAATTGTGAGACAGGGTCTCGCGAACGTGTCCAGGCTGACCTCAAACTTGTGATCCTCATGCCTCAGGCTCCTGAGCAACTGGGATTATGGATGTACAGTGCCATGCCTGGATGTAGAATGTTTTGAAATCAGAAAGTTGAGACCTCCAACTTTATTCTTATTTTCAGTTTGTGTTGGTTATTTGAGGCCTGTCATGGTTCCATGGGAATGTTAGGATCAGCTTATCAATTTCTGCAAAAAAGCTTGGAATTTGTGGAGTTGTGCTGGGGTAGCAGACCTTGTGGGGAATATTGTCACGTTCACAAGGTCCAGCCTTCTGACCGAGGAACATCAGTGCCTCGATATTTCAGTAAGTCTGAGTTCTTTCAATGATTCATCATTTTCAGTATATAAATAACATACTTTGATAAATTTGTGTCATTTGGGTGGTATTGTGTAAGGCGTTGTTCTCCCGGCGCCCTGACCTGACCACGTAGCAGCAGGGTGTTTCATTGCCTGGCTGAGTTGTCCATAGGTTGCAACAGATCCTTTTCCAGATTTCTGGGAATTTTCTCTCTGGAAGACACTCTTGCTTCTTTTTCCCTGTTGGGAAGAACTGAAGTCCTCACTTGCTTCCTAGTCAGCGACACCCTCAGGCCACATGGCTTGGCGGCATGGGGCCTCGCTCCCCTCCTCACCTTGCAGAAGTGGCTTCAGACTAACACCTGTGGTCTGGTGTTGCTGTTCGCCTGTCTGCATTCAGACTGTGCAGGTCCAGGTGTATGCAAAACCTTGTTCTCATGGGTAGAGAAGGTAGGAGAGTTTTGTGATAATACTCTCAATTCTTTGACTTTTTTTTTTTTTACTTCTGTGTGCCAAAAATCATATGGCATTCTGTTCTGGAAAAGCTTCCAGAGCCTGTCAGCACACTCAGCTAGGTCTCCCTTAATTATTTTTAGAGTGGGTCTCACATGTTTCCCAGACTGGCCTCCACCTCTGGGGTCGAGCAACCCTCAGGCCTCAGTTTCCTCTGAGTAGCTGGGACCACACATGTGCCCACTGGCTTTAAATATAGTGGGAAACAGGGAGTAAGAAGCAACCGATTTTCAGGAGTCCATCATTGTTAGCAGTACCTTCTCTTGATTTCTGGGTACCACCCCCCACCCCCTGCTAAGGCATTCAAAAGAAGTCCAGAAACCTCCCATGGTCTGTGCACAATGTCACAGGAGCAGGGGCGGCACAGAGGGTGCCAGGCAGGGCAGGCCCGTGTGCAAAGTGCAGAGTGAGGATGGAGGAAAGGCGTGCGTCTGGGCTTCCTGAAGGGCTTCTCCCTCCTTCCACACAAGTGGGTTAGCTAGTGGCACTGTGCAGGTGTGAGCAAGAGCAGCCAACTCCTGACACACCCACCCCGCTGAAGGGCTGCGTGGGGAAGCCGAGGCCTGTGGCAGCCTGGCCCCGGCCCCCAGGCAGAGCGTGGGCCATGGTGGGTGGGGGGATGGTGAGTAGAGTCCGTGCTACTGGGTGCCCTGGGGAGGCGCAGGCTGCGATTCTAGGGCTGCCCCTATCTGGCACTTGTGTCAGGAGCAGGCGAGGGCTCCCCAGAGATGCAGCAGGCTCTCCAGGGCCATGCACTTCTGCCCTGTGCCCAAGCTGAATCCTTCTGGCCCAGTGCTGAGCACCGTGGACCCCGCCTACTCTCCTGTCCGAGCGGCCAGCAGAGCGGACACCCTGTGGCCGCCGTGGTCCCCGCAGACTCGGCCCAGCCCTCTGTTTCTCTCCCTTCCCCTCCATTCCACCCTCCTCTCTCCACTCTCCTCTTCCTTGGTCTCTTGGGACACATCCCACCCTCCTCCTGCTGCACCAGAGGAATGGGGTCTTGGAGCCCCAGTCCTCACCCTGGTCCTGAACAGGGACCTGGCCCCTCCCTTGCCTGCCCAGACTCAGCGGGCCAGGTGCCCCAGAGGCTGCTCCGGCCTTTGTGGAGGCCCCGCCTGCCTGCTGGCCTCACAGTAATCAATCTGATTGGATTAGGGTCAGGGCGACCCTAATCATGTCAAAGGTCACCCTGGCTTTGTGGCCCAGGCCTCAGGGGTGCCTGGCCACCCCTGCTGAGGCAGCCTTCTGGAACAGAGTTTAACATCCCCAGCCACTGGGAGGAGGGGGCCATCTCCACCTGTACGTGTGTGCCACACACATGTATATGTGTAGCAAGTGCACACGTTTGTGTGCATCTGTGTTCCTGTGTGTGCATGTGTATTTGTGTGGGGCTGCAGCAAGTGCCTGTGCACATGCATGTGCACACGTGTGGGCAGGCATTGTGTGTGGATGTATACGTGTGTGTGTCTGTGTGTGTGTGTGTGCATGAAGGAAGTGCCACACCCTCTGCTTCCTGTCCCCCACCTGCATCCCAGGTCTGAGTGCGCCAGCAGGCCACTCACCTGCCTGTGCAGAAGCATCTGAAGAATTCAGAGTGCCTGGAGTGCAGGTGCAGCTCGTCTGTCCCCAGCACCCAAGGGTGGCAGGCAACACCCTCTTGACCTCAGCCAAGGAGAAGGGTGGGAAGATGCAAGCTCCTGGTGAGGGCATCTGGAGGCCCCAGGCGGAGTCAGCCTGAGAAGGGCTGGTGGGAGGGGCCCAGGACTGTGGCCCAGGCTCACTGTAGCCCTGAGTCCTGTGGTATAGGCTCTGTGGGAGCCAGTCCTACCCTTGGCCCCCACTGTGTCCCCATTGGGCACCCTTGCTGTGGAAGGAAGGTGCCAGCCTGGTGGCCTTAGCACCCTAGTAAGGGTGAGCCACTCCCCTGGTCCCCAACAACTCCCAAGGCGCCCTGTCTTCTGGGGCCACCCTCACTCTGGGATCCCCACTTGACCCTCACCTGCCTGGGTAGCACCTCCTGCCATATCTCCTGCCCTGGGTTGAATGGAGGCTGCCCTCACCCTTCCCACCCCATGGCCCCCGAGTTGACCCTGCTCCACACACGCCTTGGTCAGACTCCTGGGCCACCCAATTCCTCAGGCCCTAGGGGCAGCAAGGTGGGGACTTGTGGGTCCCAGGTCCCTAGGGTGGGCTGGGTGTGTGGACACCTGCTCTCGGCGGCCCTGGGCTACCCTCTTGTCCCCAAAACCTGTTCCCAGTTCTGCTGGGGGCTCAAGCAGGAAGGTTCAGCTCAGCCTCTCTCCTCACGCAGCTCCCACCTCCGAGCTCCTTGGGGGGTGGTCCTCCTCCCGCCCTGTGTGTCCCCCTGCCAGGGCTCAGGCGGACAGCAAGGGCAGCTCTGGAGGGAAACAGCATCCCCAAATCCAGGTTGCAACCCCTGACACCCCATCCGAAAGTGTTGCCATTCGCACTGCACTGGGGGTGGGGGCTCCCGGGCTCCAGGGGCCTCTCCAGTATATCATTAACTCTCCGCTGTGGGAGGGGGACCCCGGCCGACGCCCCACCGTGCCCAGCTCAGAGCACAATGTCCCTACGACTACGACAAGATTAAGCACAAGGGGAAAGGGAAAATGCTGCTGGCGATTCACACGCCCTTCGGGGTGTTGAATGGAGGTGGCTGAATAGGGATTTCCCCTCGCGCCGACAGCCCGGCAGGCAGCACATACCTCCGGGTTGCTATGACTGGCCAGCCATCGCCTAATCACTGGCTGGGGGGAAATTCATATAAAATATCGCAGGCCATTGTGGGCCTAACGCGGCGTGACAGCGCGGCACAAAGCCGGATTCATCAGCCCAGCGGGCCGGCGAGGCGCCTGGCCGTGTG
>NW_022900915.1:48115770-48136908 GCF_012274545.1 Fukomys damarensis
CATTCCGCTCTCAGGTGGCTCCAGGGCCTTTTGTACCCTGTGTGATTACTAAATGCCACCGAGACACCCCCTCCGGGCGCTGGCTCCTCCTTGGCCTGCAGAGGGCAGTGGGCAGGAGGGAAGGTGGCAGCAGCCACTCCCATGTGCACCACCATCCTGGGCCTGGCGCTGGAGCCAGTATCCAGTGCCCCAGGCTCCGGCAGTGGCTGAGACCCTTCAGAAACAGGGACCCAGGAGACCCAGGTCAGAGCAACCTAGCTGGCCATGCCGTGAGCCCACAGGCTCTAGCCTGACTGGCATCCTGCACGACGGAGGGCAGTGTCAGGTGCATGGGTGAGGGGCCTGTGTTCTCCAGACCTCTGTCACTAGGACCCCTGAGGCTAGGCCTTGGCATCAGCAGCTCTAGCAGGAGGATGCCCCTTGTTTTGCCCAACTTGGGGCCAGGAGAGACACGGAGGGAATGGACCAGGCTGAGGGTCTCCAGAGCTTCCCTCATGCAGCAGGGGGCCAAGGCTCAGCAAGGGTGCTATGGCAGCTGCTGGACCCAAGGTTGGCCAGTGGTCTACACTGCCCCCAAAAGAGGGCTCCAAGCTCCAGAGACCATGGGAAAGGGCCACAGCTCTGCAGGACCTAGGAGCAGGCGTGGATGAGCATGAAGCCCTGCAGCCTGAGGTCAGTGCCCTGAGACACGACTGGACAGACAGAACCGGCTGTGATCCTGGGGAGCCTTGGCCCTGGGCCCAGGACCAACGGACCCTCGTTCAGGCAGAGGCCAGCCAGAGACCCACTGACCACTGGCTACTGACCATGGACAGGGGGCAGGTAGTACATGGCAGGATGCAGCCAAGCCCAGGGAGCCAAGGCTGAGTTATCTCTCCTGCAGTCCTCCATCCCATCAGAGGAAGGGGACTGGGACAGCGCGGACTCTGAAGCTGGGCCTGGGTCCCTTGGGTGGGATTTGTTTCCTAGTACCATGGCAGAGCAGCTTCCCTGCAGGGCCAGTGACAAAGCCCCACTGCTCATGGTCCCTAAGTCCAGCTCAGCAAGAGTCCCAGGAATCCTTCCTTCCTAAGTCACATCTGTCCTGCTGAAAGTCTATGCAGGGTCCCCTTCGAGCTAGGATACACCTGCCCCAGTGGCTCTCCCTCCTGGCCCCCAGCAACATCTCCCTTGGTCAGGCATGGAGCTGAGCCACATGGGGGTTACCTGTGAAGGCTGGGGCCAGAAGCCACCACAGGAGCCTGGAGAACCTGTACATGTGTGCAGGAGGCCGTGGAGATCTCTCGGAACACCTCTGTCCAGGCCATGTAGCCTAGCTCAGGTCTGACACTCTGGGCTGTCTTCCTGTCTGGGCTGTCCTCTCTTCTGTGAACTGAGGATGTGCCAGGACCCCTCTCCCCACTGCACTCCAGGGCAGAGCAGCCTCCTAACTGAGCTCCACAGTATCTGCCTTCCGAGCACACAAGGGTCCCTGCTGCCACCTCTCCATGGGAGAGCAGCCTGTGGGGACAGGCAGAGGCCTTCTGGCCCCCTTACAGCATAGTTGGCACTACAGTCATGGCCCCGATTGGCTTCACAGTAACATGACAAAGACAAGGGCCTTGGAGTGACTGTTGCAAGTGCTCCTCGGGGACTTGGAAGTAAATCCTTCCTTCTTGGTGTTCAGAAGTCCTTTTCTCAAAATGCAGTAGGCATTTTTTAATGTTTTAGCTCCTCCCAACAAAACGGAAACACTCAGCAGTCTTCTTTCAGTCCACCGATGATCATTAATATTTGACAAGCCCAGAAATCCAAACCTGAAATCAGGATTTGTTCAGATGCCTCAAAAGTCCTAAGATTTAGGGAGGCAAAGTAACTGCTAAGTACATATGGTTCCTGGCATCTGAAGGGTGCATTGCCCTCAGGTATGATGGTACCCACCGGCAGCTCTTCCTGCCCTAGACACACGTTCCCCACCCACCATCCCTGTCTACTCAGCCATCCTACTGCCCCCCACCCACATCCATCCGTCTTCTGTCCACTGATACACTCATCTGTCCTCCCGACCATCACCTACATATCTATCCATGTATCTGTCATCCACCAATCCATGCATGCATCTATCATCCATCTACCCCTCCCTCATCCATCTGCCCATCTCTCACCCACCCACTCACCCTTCATCGTCTGTCCACCTATGCACTGTCTGTCCAACCCAGACCCACTCCAGAGCTCATGTTGCCAAGGCTGACTAGTGTCCTTCTTCCCCCTACACTCTCCCTTGTCCACCATAGGCTCCCAGAGGCAGGTAACTCAGTACAACTCAATGCACAAGATCTGACTGAAACCAGCAGACCTTCCCACTAGAGGTAGAGAAGGCTTTACCTGGGCCCTCCTCTGCGAGGTAGGGACTCCCTCCATTGGACAGTGAGCCACCCACTCATCACCACCAGAACCACATCCTTCACCTTTCAGAAAGCCTTGTTGCATGCTACACTTTTAGTGTACACCTGGTGCTGGATCATGTAGACTCTCAGATCATGGATGAGTGGATGGATGGAGGCTGGGGGATGGGTGGTGAGTGGAGGATGAATCGTGACGGATGATGGATGGATGGTAGGTAGATGGTAGACGGATGGGTGGTGATTGATGGATAGATGGATGGAACGAAGGAAAAACGGATAATTGACACTTTGCATGCACTCAATCAATAATCGCTGCATGATACCATAGCAAGTCTCTAGGGAAGATGGCTTCCCTGGATGGATCTGTTTTTATGGAAGTTTTGTCACATAATTCCCTTCTTCCTTTCCTTATATCTGACTAACAATGTGGAAAGAGTCTTGAATCTGAACAGGCTTTCACTAGCCAGAAAAGTATGGAGGAACTTTTTAGTAGCACAGTTATTGCTGGCCACATAAAGCCAAGCTTCAGCATATAATTTATTTTCTTTCCTTGCTACAGAGCTTTCTTCTTTTCCCTTGAAGGGAGCTCTTTCTGGATTTTCCTTGGCATAGCCAAATGGCCAGCTTTATTTTTCCTGTGCTTTAAGGCCAACATTAGGTAAAAGAAGGGTTGCTTGAACACACGTACCATGATATTGCAACTGTTGGCCTGATAACATGGGGGCACTAGGTGATGAGTGTAGGACATCCAGGACAAGCCACATCTTGGGGGCACAGAGCAGGATGGCATGAGATTTCGTCACACCACTCAGAACAGTGCCACTTAAAACATGTGAAGTGTTTCTTTCTGGAATGTTCTACACAATATTTTTGGACTGTGACTGACTTTGGGTAGCTGAAACCTCTGATAAGGAGGGGCCACCATAACTCTAGATGAACTCTGTGTGAGGGACACTATGCATTTTTATCCAGCCACCTATTGGTGGACAGGTGGGCTCGCAGTCCAGGGCTGTTGTCTTAGTGTACTCCTGTTGTATTTGCTTCTGAGCCCGTGCCTGGGAATCAGCTTCTCCTGCAATAGGGACCCAGGTGGTGGGTGTGTGCCTAAAGTTCTCCAAGGGAGGGAACCCATGTTCCCTTTACCCAGCTGCATATGAGGCTGCTGGTCTCTCCATACCCTACCACCCCTGTGGATCTGGTGTCTTGATTCTGACCATCCTCCTGGGAATGATGTGGCCTTGGTTGCATCTGGTTTGCATTTCTCCATGAGTGGCGTTGAGAATCTTCAAGTGCCTGTTGACCCTGGTGTGATTTTGTCTATTTATTTAAGTTTTAATGAAATATAGTGATTGCACATATTTTTGAAGCACAGAGTGATGTTTCAGTATAGGAGTACATTGTATAATGATCAAATCAGAGTTCTTAGCATATCTACCCCTCAACCATTTATCATTTTTTGATGAGAACATTCCAAATCCTCTTCTAGTTATTTTACAATATATTACAAATTATTGTTCACTGTAGTCACCTGTGATGGTCTGGACCTAAAATCCCCTAGGGGTCCAGTGCTGAAGGCCCTGTCCCTAGTATGTCAGTGTGTGGAGGTGACTGTCGTGGGGATTCAGAACAGCACGGACTTGTAGGAGGGAAGCGGCGCCTGACTGGAATAGGTCACTGGGGTTTACACGTCCCCATCCCCTTTGTGACTCCCTCCCAACCTCCTACCCACCATAAGGTGGTTGATCTGTTCCCCACCATGATGTTTTGTCTCAGTACAGGCCCAGAAGTGACAGCCCGGTGACCATGGCCTGGAACCTTGGGAACCATGAGCCAAAATAACTCCTTCCCCACTTAAGTCGATTTTGTCAGATAGTTTGTCACGGAAACCAAAAGCTAACACATCACTCAGGATTTATTCCCCTTATCTAAGTGCAATTCTGTACTTTTCTTCTTCCTTTCCCACTTTCTACTTTTATGAGATCAAGTTTTTAGCTCCCACAACATGTGTTCTGATCTCTCTGTCCCTAGTTTATTTCACTTAACAACTACCCACATTGTCACAAATGACACGTTTCCATCCTTTTTTAGGGCTGAGCATATCTCACCGTACATATTACAATGTACATACACTATAGCCAAGACAGCATGGTGCTAACATAAAAGCTGACCAGTGGAACAGGGGTCAGAAATAGATCCACACATCACCATTTGATTTTCAACAAAGGCCTGGAGAATGTATGCTGGGGAAAGGACGGGTGTTTCCATACATAGGGCTGGGAGCCTGGGATCCCACATGCATGCAGAAGAATGAAAGACAGCCCTTACGTCTCGCCATATACAAAAATCAGCTTTGACCGGACCAAACACTTCGGTGGAAGGCCTGAAACTATGAGACGACTAGCAGCGAGCAGAGGCAACACTTCAGGACATCAACGGGCAAGGATTTTGTAGATGACACCCTCTGCAGCTGCTCTCCTTCTCCTCTGTCCTACCTCCTCTGTCCTCGTGGGTGCCCATGCAGCCACTCCCTGCCCTGCTACCCCATCTCTCCTCTCCCCACAGCCACCCGGGAGTCTGCCTTTGTCCATGCCATCGCTTCAGCTGGTGTGGCCTTTGCTGTGACCCGCTCCTGTGCAGAGGGCTCGGCCACCATCTGCGGCTGCAGCACTCGCCACCAGGGCACCCCGGGTGAGGGCTGGAAGTGGGGTGGCTGCAGCGAGGACATCGAGTTTGGCGGGATGGTGTCCCGAGAGTTCGCAGATGCCCGGGAGAACCGGCCAGATGCCCGTTCAGCCATGAATCGCCACAACAATGAGGCTGGCCGCCAGGTATGTCCCAGCCACGGGAGCTTCCTGGGCAGTGGTATCTGTGGTGGCGAGGCCAGAGGGCTGCTCACCCACTGCCCAGGGACGTGTGAAGGCCAGGGCCGTCTGCTGCATTCCTCCAGGGTGACAAGCACGCTTGTGCACGCAGGGTCATGGGAAAGAGGAGGGCTACGGCCTGGCCTGCCTGGCTCAGGGAGGGAGACAGTGAGGCAGCTATGGAGCTATGGCCAGGGTTTCTGCCACGAGGAGGTTCATACATAGGTGACCAGACACGGGGAGGGAGACAGAGATAAGAGAAGAGGGATCGATGAGATAGATGGGTAGGTGGATGGATGGAGGGACGGGAGGGACGATGGATGGTGGATAGAATGGACAAGCAGACATGACAGAGACGATAGGTACGTTGCTAGATTGACAGATGCTCATGAGACTGTGGAAAAGAGAAGAATTGATGGCAACAAAATTTGGAAAGCTGCCACCTTTCTGCCGGAGGGTAACTGGGCCCGACACTGGGAAGTCCAGGAAGACAAGTGATAGCTCACCGTGAGATGTACTTGGTGTCTCTCAGGACAGAGATACTTCTCACCCTGATCAAAGAACAAACTTCCAAATACAAGGCTGCTCATGGTATTAGCACGTCCTGAAATTGAGTTTTTAAATCAGTGGAGGAGAATCTGAGGTTCGATCTAGGAATTTTAGCATTGGTATCTTGAGAAGTAAAGATGACTATGGGTGTGGAAATGGGAAGATTGATGGAAAATCTATTTTTAAAGCCTTCTATAACCCATTGGCAGAGCTCCAGTAGCATGGTTGGTTAGCTCGTGGTACTGATGTAACCCACTGGCCTCTGCCCAGCTTCTTGTGGGAGCATCCTCTCCTGTGTCAGAAGCTGGAGGTTTATTCTCTGCAAAGGATGTGAGGTGACTGGTCTGAGGGGCACCAGGCACATCTGAGAGTGAGCTGCCACAGTGGAAATGGTCTTTCTCTGCATGGAAGTTCAGACCTCCATCTCTCTTCCTGACCTCCCAATGCTGGGCAGAAGGAATGGCAGTTCTCCTCCAGGAATCCAACCAACCCAGAAGGAAAGGCCTAAGATGCTAAAGCAGGGAAAGCCGCAACAGAGAAAGGCAGTCAAGCCTATGACTCATGTCTCCAACCCCTCCATGCACATGGGCCTCCAGTAGGATGTCTAGTGCCCAACTTTTCATCATGAGCTGCATCAACAACAGGAAGAGGGAAACACAGACACACACACACACACACACACACACACACAGAGCTCACAGGAAAGAGTGATGTGATGGGAAGGAGAGATGAAAGGTTCAAAAAATGTCAGTATCCCCAAAGTATAAGACACTGTGTCCGTGATATTGGAATAGGAATATTAATTTTAAAGAATAGTCAGGAAAAAAAGACATAAGAAAAAAGAAAAAATTAAAAATATAACAAAAACAAAAATCTCAGAGGAAAGTTGAAACTCATTCCTTCCCACAAGGTAGACAAAAAGACAGAGATGAAAACTGATGAGGCAAAGACAGAAAATTTGGAGTGTGTCCACCAAGAAAGAGAAGAACGAATACAAGGAGGAGAAAGTTAATAAAGAAAGAAAGCAGGAGGTTTCCTCAGAACTGAGGTTCTAGAGCACATCGGCCCAGTCAGTAGGTAAGCCACAGAGAGGGAAGAACCTTGAAACAAAGTGTTATGAAATTCAGAGCCCACCCCATGGAGAAACCCTCCAAGCTTCAAGGAGAATGTTTGGATTTCATGCAAAGGATCAGGAACAAAACTGGCATCAGGCTTCTCAGGATGAACAGTGAAACCTCGGAGAACATAAGATCACACCTTTGGGAATCTGAGGGACAAATTGGTCTTCACTTCTTTGGAAAGCCCCCACTGCAAATGAGGGAATAACATGCATGTCAGATGCAGTGCCCCCCCCCCCGGCACAGTGGGGTTGGGGGTGGCCCCACACCACCACACAAGCCTGGGGCCAATGTGGGGGGGCTGGACCCAGAGCCTGGCGAAGGTCTTCCACCAGTACTGGCCAAAACAAACACAACAGGAGCCACAGGCAGAGCCACACAGACAGGGGAGATTATCCAGTAGCCACACTGAAAGAAACAACAGGCGAAATCCATGTTGATGTTATAATTCATTTGAACTCTATTAGTCTGCTTTTTGTTGTAACAAAATGCTGGGTGCTTTACAGAAAAAAGAGGTTTCTTTATCTCACAGTTTGGGATGCTGAAAGCCCTCGAGGGGTGGGTGGCCCCATCCACGGTGGGGTGGATGCACGAGGTAGGAGACATGGGTGAGGGAAGACAGCACTGAGACAGGCCTTGGGGAAGGGCCAGACCCCACCCCGCCCCACCCAGGAGGGCTCCTCCACTCCACTCCCGCTGTACATAGACGGGAGCAGGGGGGGGCACGGGCCCCAGGAAGGGTGAGGAAACCCGAATCCCCGGAAGGCTTGGGGAGCCTGGCCATGTGTCGCCAGGAGCCCTGGGTCCCCTGCAGGCTCGGGAGGGCCCTGCCGCGCAGCCACCCCAGGCCCTGTAGGCCGAGGCAGGCCGGTGCTCACGAAGCTCGCGCCCCTCGGCAGGCCGTCGCCAGCCACATGCACCTGAAGTGCAAGTGCCACGGGCTGTCGGGCAGCTGCGAAGTGAAGACCTGCTGGTGGTCGCAGCCTGACTTCCGCGCTGTGGGCGACTTCCTGAAGGACAAGTACGACAGCGCGTCTGAGATGGTGGTGGAGAAGCACCGCGAGTCGCGTGGCTGGGTGGAGACGCTGCGGCCGCGCTACACGTACTTCAAGGCGCCCACCGAGCGCGACCTGGTCTACTACGAAGCCTCGCCCAACTTCTGCGAGCCAGACCCCGAGACCGGCTCCTTCGGCACGCGCGACCGCACCTGCAACGTGAGCTCTCACGGCATCGACGGCTGCGACCTGCTGTGCTGCGGCCGCGGCCACAACGCGCGCACCGAGCAGCGCCGCGAGAAGTGCCACTGCGTGTTCCACTGGTGCTGCTACGTGCGCTGCCAGGAGTGCGCGCGCGTGTACGACGTGCACACCTGCAAGTAGCGCGCCTGCGCGGGGCAGGCGCAGAGGCCGCCGGGAGGCGCCGACCGCCCCGCCTCTGAGTTGACCGAGAGCGGGCGCGGTGCGTCACTCCTCGGCCTAGGAGTCCCGCCTTCCCGACCGGGACCTTCCGAAGAACGCCTGCAGCCCCCGCTCAACCACCGAGCTGTCCGGGAGAAGAAGGACGCCTGACCCTGCCCTGCACCCCACCGGCAGCCCGGACGCTGCTCTGCTGCTGCCCAGCTGTCCCAGCTCTCCGGTGCCCCTGCCGACCCCACGGCGTTGTGAGCTGCTGGGAGACGAGGGCTTCAGCGCACACTCAGGCTGCGGACGGAGGGCCCGAGCCTGCAAGAGAGCGGCCGGTCCAGGACAGCTCTGCTCGGCCTGCCACTGTGAATTTTTCCCTCCGGGTAGGGAAGGGATGGGCCAGAAAGGGCAGCTGCCCGTCCTTCCCTGGCGTTGGAATTGGGGGTGTTAATTTTATATCTGTTGCTGCTATACCTACCTTCCACTGGAGTTAGACATGTTTCATTTTGATTTTCTTTTCTTTCTATGAAAGAAATTATTTTACTGATAAAACATGAGTTTTGAATAATGGGGAAAGTTGAAGAAACAACCTAGTAAGTCTGTGGCTTGTGCTGGAGTTTTTCCTTTTATTTTGCCTATTTTATTTTTTATTAACATGTATTAATTGTACATATTAACAAGGCTGGCTGTGATGTTTCCACACTTGCAGGTGCTATGCTCTGGTCAGGCTGGGTAGTTAGTGTTTCCTGCCCTCGAATTTGCTGATGGACCTGGAGTAGGCACAGAGAGACAAAGGCAGGGTTTCAGGAGGAGGCATGCTGGACAGCTGAGCCCCAGAAAGCAGGTGCAGGCCAAGCTGGGGAAAGCGTGGAGTTGAGCCCAGGGTAGAGTTGAGCCCAGGGTAGGGAGTGGCACAGCCTTCGTTCCCAAGAGCCAGGAGGGGGTAGGGTGAAACCCCTTTGAATCCTGGTGTGGAGGGTCACCAGGACCCTGAGGTAGGACTGGCTACCAGGGTGTCCTGGGTCCTCACCCTTGGGGGATGGATGGGTGGCCTTGCCCTGAGAGCCCCGTGCCCATCGGCTTTCCCAGATGGCCCACACCTGCTCAGTCAGCACACTGGTTGCGCTGTGGAGACTGGGGCCTCTGCCTGTGGAGACTGGGACCCGTCCAGGGTCTCTTGCCCTCTCTGCTCCTCCGTGCCTGTACCCCAACTGTCCCCACCTCCATGGCAGGAAGGTCGCCTGAGAGCCCTGGGAGCAGGAGGTCCATGCTGCCCCCATGGAGCTGAATAGGAGCCAGGATGCTGCCCCTGGCAGAGCAGGGAGGAGACGCAGTGCTCCCCCATCTTCCCAGGGGACAGTGCTGGTCTAGAGGAGGTGGGAAAACAGCCACCTGGAAGTCCCACAGCACCCTGGGGTCTGGCTGGAGGGCAGCTAGCCTGATGCCCGCCCCGAGCCCATGACCCCCTCCCTCCCCTGGGTCCCTTGGGGCCTGCTGCACCCCACACTCCTGAGCCAAGCATACCCCGGGTCACTGGCTTCCAGGCCTCTGTGACCTATGCCAGGTGGGATGGAGTTGGCGCCGCTCTGTGAAGAGGAGGCAGGAAGACAGTTGTCCTCTCTGGCTCTGGGAAGTGAGTCACCAGCAGGAAGGGACCAATCCTGGGCCATGGCCCTGAGGGGCAGTGATGGGCCTCTGTCAGGCCAATCCCACAGGCCCCACAGTTTCTGAGTTGCTGCCCTACTTGGCACCTGCTGGGGTGCCAAGCTGGAAGCCCCATGAGAAGGATGGGTGTGGCTCTGATGGGCGGGTGGGCAGAACAGCAGGGCAGAGTGCTTCACAGACAGAGATGCCTGGAGCACGGCTGTCGGCCCTCGGGGGAGCAGGCCCACACATCCACTCACAGACAGCCCACGTGGACTGACATGCGGGCTATCTGCCTCTGCTCTCAGGACAGGACAATGCTGGCCCCCGAGTGCTCGAGGGGTCTCCATGATGATGGTCTTAGTGGTCCAGAGGGAAATACTGGGCTGGCTGTCCCCAGCATCCTGGGGTGCACAAAAGGCAGATTCCACAAAAAACTGACCAGGAATGGGGCATCTACAGCCGTGGGCCCAGTTCATAGCCCTTGAGGAACTGGGTGTGGGTGGATGAAATCAGCCACCCTTTGGGTCTCAGTTCCCTCAGAGGTAAGAGGCCTTGAAATAGCAGCTCTCCAGGGGTTCTGCTGGCCTGAGCAGTCTCCTTTTGCCGCTCCTCTGGGGATTTACAGCCCCCTCCACCACCCCAAGGAGGAAATGAGCTGGCCAGCCCATTCGCAGGTAGTTGAGACAGCCCACGAATAACCATATGAAAGGCACGGAGGTAGGGGCTGTTGTGGCCCAGCCCCCTGCAAATCTCACACTAGGGCTTTGAAGTCCTGGAGGGGTGTGGCCCGTCCCCACCTGAGCCCTCCCCTCCTCTCTGCCACCTCTCCTGCACTCACCCTTTCTGGGTTCTGGGGCTTCAGTTCCCGTCCCAGGATGCACCCCAGCAACATTTGGGTGGTAGGTGTGTGAGGTAAAGGTGACTAGTCTGTGACTAGAGGGTCCAGGCCAAGTCACAGGGCGCGAGCCACTGGGGCAGGAGGCAGCCAGGAAGGAGTCCGGAAGTCTCTGGGGCTGGAAGAGGGGACAAGCTTCTGCTTGGAGAGGGAGAGAACTAGGACCTCCTCCAGAGATGGCCCAGTCTGCTATGTGGGCCTCAGTTTACAAATCTGCATGGCCACCGATGAGTCTGGCAAGGCTGGCCTAGCGCCAAGGTCCACTGAGAAGGGGACCTGTAGCTTCACCCCCAGAGCCGGCTGGGCTAGCATGGGAATCTCTCTGTGGTATTCAGCATCTCATTGGCTGCAGAAGTGAGCATGGACCCACACCCCTGAGCTCAGAGCTGGGGTCCTCACCATGGGCTCCCTGGTGTCAGGCAGAGCTCAGCGGGTGGACCTGGTCCTCTTGGACCAAGTTCCAAGAGGGAACCTGGAAGGGGCTCGGAGAGGTTTCAAGGCAACCAGAGCCCACTGCACTCTGCCCAGAGCTCTTACCACAGCCCCTGCCCTCTGACCCCAGGGTCTTACCCTTCCTGAGCGCCTCTACCTGCCCAGTGACACAGCCTACCCTGGGGTCTGTCAGATGGTTGGGGACAGGGCAGGGACTCACACCCACTCTTCCCCAGGGACCTGCCATTCTCCCTAGAGGGTTGCCTGGAACAGGATCTTTCAGACTACAGCCTTGGGCTCAGCACTTCTCCCCAGAAGCCCATGGTGGGACCTGGGCACCCCTCAGACACCCCTGCAGCCTTGCTGGGCCAGGCACACCAGCCAGAGTACAGGCCCAGTCGCAGGGTGTAGCTTTCAGGTGACACCCCAGGCTTCTCTGAGAGGTGAGTTGCATCCCTCTGGGTGCCTGCTAGATCACTGCAGGGCCAGGAGCCTGCTGCCCTCTGAGAAACCGTGGCAGATGCCAGGAGGGTGGAGGCAGGGAGTCCAGAGAAGCCTGGATGGAGTTCCCAGCCCAGCCGGGTGCCCAGGCGCTGGGAGGGCTGGACTGTCAGAGCTGCTAATTGCTGTTTAGCTCTGAGCCCTCTGTGCTGGCCTTTTCCCTCCCTCTCCCTGTCTTTCTCTCACTCACTTTTTATTTGAGCTTTCACAGCACTTGGTAAATAGTCATTTGGCTCTCAGGGCCCTGCAAATTGGTGTTTATGGTGCAAAGACAGGGAGGGCCGGTCTCCCAAACCCCAGAGGAAGGAGGGAGGCTAGGGAGGCAGAGAGTGCACCTAGGCAAGGCAGGAGCGTGGCCCAGGTGCAGCCTTATTCATCCCCCTCCACGTGCCCTAGCTCCTGGCCAAGCAGGATGGATGCAGGAACTCGAGGCCTCAGTGCCGGAGGAGGCAGTGGGAATGGGAACTTCCCGGGCAGCCACTGCCAGGAGAGGCAGGCAGGCCCAGACAGAGCCCCATGCTCTTGGCCAGGGGATGGCGTGGGCCACACCTCCCCTTCGTCCTTGTGTGAGCTCTAGGGAGGCCAGTGGGTGGCTGATGTTTGGAGTAGACCTGGGGACAACATAGGCTTCTTCCCCAAGTGTTTTTATTTTCCAGATCTGTGTCAGGCCCTGTGGGAGACAGGCTAGGTGGCCTTGCTCTAGTCCTTGACTTAAGAGGCTTCCATGGCTTCCCAGTGGCCATGGGTAGAGTCTAGGTTCTTAACTTGTGCCCCGTGGTCTGGTGCTACAGGGTCATGTATGACCTCTGATTGTGGAGCTGGAAGCTGAACCCCAGGCAGGGACTTCAGCTGGTGCCTTCCTGTCCCACCCACAGCTAACTCAGCATCGACCCTTCAGCCTTGGACGTCCTGGACCTCCATGCCAGTTTTTCACTTCCCTTGATAGGGTCATGTCCTCTGACCTTGTTTTCCAGATCCTGCTCAGACGCTTCGAAGATGCCCACCAACCCCAGAACTAACTCCAGCCCCTTGGCTGCTTCTGCCTACTGCCTGGAGCCCATTATCGTCCCAGGGACCCTGGAAGGGGCCTGGAAGGACCTAGGAACCTGGAACTGACTAGCAGGGTGGCTGCTGCTGTCCTGCCTTTCTCAGGACCACCGAGCCCTCCAGCTCAGTGGCATCCCAGGAGCAAGTTGAGTGAGCCACAACTACATTGTCAGAGCCCAGCAGGGGTGCCCCATGATCTAGGGTGGGAGGGTAAAGGTGGGGTTCCCTGGGCATCATGGGCAGCTCCCAGCTCCCGGGACAAGGCAGGACAGCAAGGGACAGTGCAAGAGGAACACGAGGTCAGGGCAGGGTGAGTTGGGCTGCAGCCATGGAGCCCTCCCCAGACAGGACTGGGCCAGCACTGGATGTCCTCCCTTAGAGCCCCTTATGGCTCTTGCCAGGCCAGGCTCAGAGAGGACAGTGCGCAGGTGTTCCTGGACACTGGCCACAGAAGATGCCTGGGAGGAGGATCAGAGCTGCTGCTGGTGCTAAATGGAAAAACCTCCTCTGTGCCCAAGCAGGTGGCATTGCCAGGTTCTTCTGGGCACTCACCTGTTGGAGGTCACCTTTGAGGTCACCAAACAGCCACTCCAGGGACTTCCCAGCAAACCACAGACTACCAGGTCCTACAAACAAGCTTGCTTCATGGTTGCTATTGGGGATAGTGCAGGTGGGGCTGGGGCCAGTGTGACACGGCCATGTGCTGCCATTGTGCTCCCTGCCTCCTGCCTCCCAGCCTGGCCTGGCATCCAGGTTAAGTGTTTCCTCCTAGGCTTCCTGCCACCCTGTCTTGGTTCTGATCCCCTATGCCAGCCAGGCAGTAGGTGGACAAGACCATCTCTACTTTAATTCCCTTCCTGACCCAGCCAGCTCAAGAGAGGGCATGGGAAGGGCCAGAGTACCTTATGAGTCTCCCAGGCGCCTGGGGTCTACGAAGACCCCTGGGCTGCAGGGTATTCTGGGTACTCCTCATGGAGCAGGCTGCCAGGTGCACCCTCCCCGGGCCCATGCTAGCCCTAGCCAGTGTGACACTCAGCCAACCCACCCTGACCAGCATCCTCTGGGTGGTTTTGCAGATTTTCTTTTCTTGTGGATGAAGCTTAGTTTCTCTCAGGGGACAGATCAACCCTGCAGTCAGTTTCCCTGAGTCCTCTCCCACCTGGCACCTGCTGGGCCCTCAGCCCATGCCAAGATGGGTGCAATGGCCCTAGGTGGGCTACCAGCCCCTCTGTGGGATCTGTCCATGTCTCTCCCTCTGCTATCTCCCCCAATGTGTCTCTTCATTGCTGCCAAGCCCAGGAAATAGGAGCCCCCCCCCACACCTGGCCGGCAGTGCAGCCAGCCCCTCTGCCTGGAGCCGGGGAGGACAAGGCTCAGCCTGCACAGCTCCCTCGATGATGGGAGCCAGCCCGGCTTCCCACATGGGGACACAGGCAGTCGGGGGTCAGGACATCTGAGGAGCAGCGGGCTCCTGCGGTCCTGCATTGAAGTGAGTGAGGGCTGCGGGATTGGAGGGGAGCTGCTTTGCACAGATGTCGGGGTGGGGCCCTGCTGGTGGGCGCTGGCGGCAGATGCCTTCAGCTGGGCTTTGTAATTAACCTCGGCTGGCAGCTCCAAAGAGCCCCAATTAAGCAGAGAATGCGATGGCAGAGTGGGGTCAAAGACGGGCGGGTTTAATTAAAGTGCAGTGGCCTGGGCAGGAGCGCCCCCGCCCGGTAGCTTCCTTGCCCTGTGCTTTCCATGCAGTCAACTGACAGGCTGTGACAGGGAGCCTGGCGCATTGGGAGGGGTGGCCCCAGGCAGGAAGCCCCTGTCTGAGCCACCTTGTCCCCTTGTCCCTGTTTGTCACCTGCCCTGCAGTGACATCATCCGCCAGCTGCCAGCTGTTCAGTAAGCACATCTCTAACATCTATAGGGTCCCCAATTCAAATTCACTCAAGAGGCCTAGGCAGGAGAATTGCTGAAAGTTCGAGGCAAGCCTGGGCAACATAGTGAGTGCAGGGCCCATCTGAACTGTAGAGCAAGACCCTGTTTCAAAAAAAGAAAAAAAAGCCGCAAATAACCCATCCAATGTGCAAACGTGATGACATGAAGCATCACAGGCAGAGAAGCAGGAAGGCAGGTCCAGCCAAGAAAGGGGGCAGGAACCCACAGGAGAAGTTGGCATGTGCAACTTGTCGGGCCCAGCAGATAAAGCTGGGTGCTAAAGGGCCAGTGTAGCTGAAACCAGCAAGCAAGTGTGTGAGGGAGGAGGGCTGTTTCCCCAGAGGACAGGAGAACAAGCAACCAGCCAGGAAAAGACACCTCGTACAACCCGCTGCCAGGGAGGTGCAAATCAAGACCACAGTGCAATACTGTCATCGTTGTCACACACACACACCATGTCCTGGCTGCTGTCAAAACACCGAGCAAACAAGAGGCTACTGTTGTCAGTGAGCGTGTGCACACGTTGGACCCCCTGTGCACTGCAGGAGGCGTGCAGAATGGTATTCCTCAGGGGAGAGCAGTGCAGCCATTCCTCCAGAAACTAGAATCGCCGCAGGATCAAGCGACTCCACTTCAGGGTATTGCAGAAAAGAGGACACACCCTGTGTCCACTGATGAACAGGTAAGGGAAATGTGGTCCCCCAGATAAGGGACGATTGCTCAGCCTAGAAAAGGAAAGGAATTGTGACACGTGTTGTTGCACAGATGAACTCCGAGGTTGCCATGCTCAGTGGAAGAAGCCACACAAGTGTGCACATGGGCACACATGCTGCACAAGCCTGTTCATAGGGGCCCAAGAGTTGTCAAATGCCTGGAGATAGAAGTTGAATAAGGCTGACAGGGCTTGAGGAGGAGCTAGGAGGGAGCGTCTATGAGGTTCAGAGCTTCCATTTGGGCAGATGAGACGGTCTGGAGACAGAAGGCCTGCTGGGCACCGAGAAAAAAGGTGAGGGTTCCCTCCCTCCACTGCAAAAGCCCACTGCAGGGGTCCCAAGTAAAGTCTTACTGTGCTTTTTTGAAAAATGTTAACAAGGTAAATTTTGTGTTACAGTATTTTACCAGAGTAGGTGGAAGAGAAAAATGAGAGGGCAGTGGATATAAGAAGTTTAAGCTTCTCTCAGAGGACAGAGCCTCCCACTCCTGAGCAGAAAGGGACTCAGCCAGGAGCTCGGTGCCTTCCCCCAACCTCCCAGGTCCCTGGGGACCCGACGTCAGGTCCCTGGGGAAGGTCCTGGGTGCCTTGTTTGAGGATGCGAGTAGCTTCAAGAGGTGGGCCCTGCACAGGCACTTGTGCTGCCCCAGCAGCGCCAGTCAAGGTGTAGCTGCAGGGCCAACATTCTCCACGCCTGGCTTCCCCCAGACACAGGCTCTGGGAGTGACGAGTGAGGACGGGGTGGAGAGCTCTTTCAGGGCTGAGACAGCCAGACCCCCACCTGGCCTGCCCCGCTCAAACCTGAGCACCACCCTGATAGGCTCGGTGCTGGGGGCTTCCCTAGTTCTGCTGGGTTCCAGTGAGGGGTCCCAGATTGAGGCTTTGCTCCCCACACCAAAGCCTTGAAGGCAGCAAGCTATTCAAAGCTGCACTCCCAGCTGATCGGCTGCCCATACTGACCGAGCAGGCACACACCCAGGTGGACAGCCAGGTGGCCACCTGTGAGCACTCAGCCGCCCTTGGATATGTATGCAGAGCCCAGGTGCTGAGGCATAGGGAGGGCATGTACCCTCCACAGTCTCTCCAGGCCCAGAGACCCTGACTCCTGGCCCAGCTGCAGGTTCACATGGACAGGTCTGCCTCACTACAGCGAGGGGGTGGCTGAGAACGGCGCAGCTGGCCCTGTCCCAGGTGTGCAGGCCAGGGGAGGCAAGGGCAGGGAATCCCTCACAGGGCCCCAGTGAGGCCCGCACCTGCCTCTCCCGCTCCCGGGGCCCTCACTCTGGCCTCATCTCACCTTCAGTGGGCCTCAAATCCCCCTCTCCTTTCTCCCTCAAGGATGAGGGTTCAGGGCCCAGTCACGTCCAGGGTGTTCTCGTCTCTGATTGTTCCTAATGCTACCCATCAGACCCCATTCCCAAACAATGACCCCTCAGAAGTGCCAGGTGAACAAGGTCTGGGGGGATCGGGCAATAAACCAGGAGCCACCCCCTCCTTTGACTCACCCAAGACCCCAGCCTGGACAAGCAGGCCAGGTGTCCTCCTGCAAGAGTCCAGCACCCTTGCAGCCACATGCAGTGAGGCCCCGAGGTCTGGATACCCAGGGCTGGGAACAGCATCCACAAGGGTTGTTTATGCCACAGAGGCTCCCAGGTACTTGTCAGCAAGCAGTGGAGAGCGGGTTGGTTTGGAAGTGTCCCTGGAACTCAGGGATGCACGGATGCTGCACAGAATCTGGAGGTGGGCTTTGGGGCAGGACGAAGGTTGGACCAGATCACAAGATGCCCTAGATGGCACTGGTGGCTTTACAGGGAGAGAAAGAGGCCCGAGGTAGCAGTTTTCCAAGGTGTCCGTTGGTGGCTGAAGACTTGGACAGGCTCCAAGCTGCTGTCAAACTGCTCCCCTAGTGGAAACCGAGGGAGGCTTCGTTTCTACTTCTGGATGTGGAAGTCCATAAGTATTGAAGTTCACGTGTGCAGGCAGCAGACTGGGATCTCATCTTCCCTGGGACCATTGAGGTCTTGGGACTTGGCTGACCAGCCCTATTCCCCCAGAACCTTGGTCACCCTACTGCAGGTGAAAGGGCAGGGCCAGGAGATGCTCCAGAGCCATCATCCTGATAGGCAATTTTGAGGACAGGAAGTGATGTTCCAGGGGCACCACAGCCAAGAATCTGTGCTTACCTGAGGCTTGCGGTGGGCTGTGTATTGGGACCTGAAATGGAGGGGCTCTGGGTCTCACTTGGGTGAGGGCTGCACCCACACATTCATTCAGCACAGCTGGTGTACTGTGCATTTAATACATAAGATGCTTTGCCATGCATGTCCTTCTGCACAATTGCACCTGAGTTTATAAACAAAGACCTCAGGTGAGGTCCAGTCCTAGGGCTTCCCTGCTCTGGACACCTCCTGTCCTCTGGCCTCAGTCTGCTCATCTTTGGGGTGGCTGGCTCAGGATTGGAGAAGAGACAAAAGGTCCCCAACTGGATGGGA
The DNA here is from genome assembly GCF_012274545.1 of Fukomys damarensis. Taxonomy (NCBI): domain Eukaryota; kingdom Metazoa; phylum Chordata; class Mammalia; order Rodentia; family Bathyergidae; genus Fukomys; species Fukomys damarensis. Next base: position 48,133,738 of record NW_022900915.1, read on the forward strand.
GCCAGAACAGATCTCTCCTGGGCCTTGGACTCGAAGACTTATGATGCCAAAAGGCATAGGGTTTTCTCTCCATCAGCCAGTGGGGCTGGGGCTGTGACCAGGCTGCAGGTGATTACTTTGTCTACCACTGTGGGTGCACAGGAGGTTCTGGGAGTGTGGGGCCTGGGCTTCCCAGAGCCCATCCTACACCTCTGCTGCCCTGTACACAGACCCCTCAGATTGCTAGCCCCACACTCTGGCCCCCTTTGGCCAGCCTGTGGAGCCCTGCACCCTGCAAGGCCTCATCACATCTCAACTCCCAGGCTGGCAGGATTTGCAGCCCTGTGGGAGATGCAGATTCCCAGACAGGAAGCTCTAGGTGACTGGAAGCTCCATGCTGTCCACATAAAAACCTGAGGTCAGAATCAGCCCCACAGCTGACAGGGCCACAGCCAGCCTCTATCCGGGTTACAGAGGGATGAGGCTGTGTGTGCGTGGCAGGGACCTTCAGGAGATCCCCTGGCTGGTGAGGTCTCATTGTGACAAAGAAAATGGGCTATTACCAATACTCTGAGGCCTGTGTGGTCTTTCACTTCTCTCGACAGGCAGCAGATCTGTGAGTGTCCTTGTAGATTGGGAATTCTTTTGTTATTGGCACCCAAAATGGCAAAACCAGGCAATGCACCCAAATGTCTGTTGTGTGAGAAGTATAAACCATTTCTGGATTCCTGTGAAGCCAGACTAAAAAAGGTCTGAGACTTCTACCACTTATAGAAGCCACAGGTCCTAGTATGCAACTTTAACAAAGAGCATGATCAGGCAGGGGATTTAGCAATGGTGCCACTGCCTGTCTCACAAGTGCAAGATCCCGAGTGCGATCACTGGTACCAAATAAATAAAAAGAGCACTATCCTTTTATTTGTAGATGAGCCTGGAATTAAGTGAAAAGAGCCAGGCAAGGCACAGAGAGACAAGTAAAGCATCACCTCACTCATTCAGGGCAGCAGAAAAGCTGATCTCATGGATGGACAGATGGACAAGAGTGGAATACTGCTGCCAGGGAGCTGGAGCAAGGGAGGTGGGAGGTCAAATACCACAGTGCCCTGGGAGGAGGAGGTACTCCAGGGTTCCTGTGATGCAGTGTGACAATGTGCGGGCTGTTATGTTCTTTAGGAAGACTGGAAGAGGAGCTCAAAGGCTCCCAGCAAGAAGAAGTGGTAACTGCTGACTGAGATGGAAATGCTAACTGCCCTGATTTGAGCAGACATCTATTGATCTGTCACACTGTACCCCATAAACATGTACAATTACACATGCCAGTTTAAGAACTTTTAAACTATAGGTCCTGCTAATGTTGTTGTGGGGAATGCTGCCTGAATTCCAAACAAGGGGAAATGCTAAACCTGAGTCATAGGTTAATAAAGCCTCCAGCCTACCTGCTGGCCCAGGTGTCGGGAGCCAGCCCAGACAGAAAGCAGGCCCTGCCTGTGAAATGGGCCGAAGGGGAGGCCTGCAGTGCCTGGCCCCATCCAGATGGCAACCAGTGGTGGAAACCTGCATGGGGTTGAGGGAGAAGGGGCCACGCACAGCTCCAGGCTCCTCTGTGGACCAAGGGCTGGCAAGATGGGGCTAGGGCCGGTGTAGGGGAAGTGGAAGATGGTTGCCCAGCCTTTCCATTATTGAACCTCATCCATGACCCTCTGTATGGCTGTGTGCCTCCTGCAGGACCTGAGCAATGAGAGTCCAAGGAGGCTGATCCCAGATCCCAGCCCAGGGCAAATGCCTAGGGGTGAGCATTGTGCAGGCCCTGCCCCTCCCAGGGCCCACAGGGTCCCATCCTGCAGCAGTGCCCTCCAGGGTGGCCAGTGGGAGGGAGGCTGCTGGATGGGCTTGGATGGATCCAGATTTTACTTCTGTTTCTTGCTCAGCAACCAACCTGGGAGACTTCCGTGACACCAAAAGGTGTGGGTTTTCTTCTCGAAAGCAAGCAAGCTATTCTGCAGGGGTCACCAGCTGGGTCCTCTAATCCCACCCAGCCTGACACCACCTGCCTGCAGACAGCACCACCCACAGCTGGGGGCTCCGTCCTAGCACGGCCCCAACCTCAGGTGCCACTGCAAGCCCAGGCTGTCTCACCTGGGATTCTGACCCCCACCCCAGCTGGCAATAAAGCAGAGTCCCTATGAGCCCTCTTTGGGTGGATGGACTTGTTCCTGTCACTCCTGGGGCTTGGGGAGATGCTAGCTCGGTGCCTGGTTTATCATCAGGACCTTACCAATGCGCAGAGGAGGAGACCCACAGGGCAGGTGTGGGGAGCCTGGGCTTCCTGTCCTCGCTGGGCCCTGCCCTCCCCAAGCCCTCTGAGCCCTGGCCTTGGGGTTCACAGAGGCTGCACTGAGTGCCAGAGTGGGGTGGGCCTGGATCTGAGCAGAGGTACTGAACCACCTGGTCCTGGGACACCACCCTCTTCCAGCTCACCACGCCCCCTCCTGGCCAAAGCTGGTCCTACCTGGTCCACCGAAAGGTGGCCCTAAACTACGAGGCGGGGCTCAGTTTCCCCATAAACTACCTTTGGCTGGGACACGCCTCCAGATGACCCTGTGGAGGGGTTCCCTGGCCCTTAACCCCGGGATGGTAAAGGACACACACAGCATGGAGCAAGGTGGTGGGCATGCAGCAATCTGTTTTATTATTTTATTCTCACAGAAATTTTATTTTCATTGTATTATTTCTTCATTTTGCAGTGCTGAGGATTCAACAAGCGCCCTGCATGCGCTAGGCAAAGAGTCTATACCACTGAGCTATATCCTGACACCAGTTTTATTATTTTTTTTACTTTTTTTAAAAAAGCAAAACATTTATCGGTACATTTTAGATACACATAATGAAACTATTCATGAATTTTATTTAAACTCCTGTTTCTATATATGTTTTCATTTCACTAAACTCTTTGTTCTCCAAAATAATGGAACTTCTTTTATTGACTTTTTTTTTTTTAGATAGATCTCACTGAATTGCTCTGGCCAGCCAGATCTTGTGATCCTCCTGACTCAGCCTCCCAAGTAGCTGGATAGAGAGAGTAACACAAATGTGTGCATCAGGAAAAGAAAAACATATATAAATATTTTAATACTGAATTTATTGAGACGGATTAACACAAGTTACCTTTGGCCTCTTTTTTTTTTTTTTTTT
>NW_022900915.1:48137102-48138989 GCF_012274545.1 Fukomys damarensis
CTTTTTTTTTTTTTTTTTTTTTGTACTGGGGATCCAACTCAGGACATTCCACTTTTGAGGCAGGCAGTGGCACCACTGAGTTAAATCCCCAGCCCTTTTTTTTTGTTGTTTTTTTGAGACAGGGTTTTGCAATGTAGTTCAGGCTGGACTCGAACTTATCGTGTAGGGCTGGGGATTTAGCTCAGTGGTTCTGGCGCCTGCTTTGCAAGTGCAAGGACCTGAATTTGATCCCCAGTACCAGGAAAAAAAAAACAAAACTCATCATGTAGCTGTCCTCCAACACTCCAAAATCCTCCTGTCTCAGCCTCCTGAGTGCTAGGATTACAGGCATGTGCCACCACACCCAGCTGCTGGTCTCTACAATTACTGAAGGTGCTCAAAGTGGTGGCTGTTAGCTTCCAGACATTTACTGTACAGCGAACTGCTGAAGTGTGTATACATTTTTTGCAGTCTCTCTCTCCACATATATGTATGAAATTTATTTAACATTCAAACTTCACTAAGACATATGACAATTTCACAGAGGGCTTAACCCTATCTAGAACACATCTGCTGGGACTTAGCAAAAGGATTTAGTTCACACTTAGCACAATTAAATATCAAAGATCTACATAAGTTGCACTTGTTTATGAGGTGCTGTGTGACATTTTAATACATGCACACAATGTTTACCACTGGAGGACAACTAGCATACCCATCACTACCTCTCATATTTCCTCATAATGTTTTCATTTTCATTTAGAGGAAGGGAACGTGTACTCCAGTTCCTAGGAAGTCACCACTTGGTCACCTGGGCAGTCCCTGACTGTCCCTCTCTCATGGCTGTCACCACTGACGAACCCAGGGGCCCTGAGAACGTCCAGCTGTCTTGGGATCTGCACTGCTGAAGGTTCCCAGGCCTTTGCAGCCCCTGGGCTGCTCATGACTGCTTGTTGTGAACTCAGGCCAGAGATAGGGAGATCCAGCCTGGTGGAGGTGAGCGTGAGCTGGGCCCAGAGGCCCAGCCCCCAGGGCCCAGTGAGAGAATCCTGCCTGAGGAACAGGTCGTGGAGGGGACTTCATGGAGGCAGCCCTGCTCCAGCATCATAACACACAGGGCACAGGGCTGGGAAAGGCTGGGTGAGGGGGCAGGGGTGCTGCCAGCCAGCCTCCTGCTGGGGAATGCGGAAGACCAAGGCCCTGCACCCTCTGCTCTGGCTGGGAGGGTTGCACGGTTTGGTTTGGGGTTTGGTCCTCTCCCTCCTCACCTCCTCAGAGGCTGCCCTGAGCACTACGGGTGGCCCAGTCCCTGACCCCTGACCTGTACCCTGCTGGCCCTGCCCTCCTTGTCCGTCCCTTGCTCCTCTGTGTTAGATCTAGTGGCAGCCAGTCTGCAGGGCGCTGTGGCCAAAGTAGTCAGTGGGTATTCCGACAGTTAGCTTGAGCTACTACCTACTTTGGCTACGGGTCAGCAAGGTTGGTTTTCTCAATGCCCGTGCAGGCAGGAGAACCAGGGGCCTTGGAGACCCTGGAGAAGATATCGCACCCCTTGGTCTTCATTCACATGGCCTTCCAGGACTCGTAGCGACTACCTGGACAAGGACAAGTGACACTCCAGGCCTGCCACCCCTGAGCGTGAAGGACGTACGTGGCCTGTCTCTGCATCTGTGAATGGGCAGAAGGGCTTCGAAGGAAGAGGCGCATGCCCACAAGCCAATGGTCCCAGTGGGCGGACTACCAGGACTAAAGACCCAGTGGGAGACAGAACCTGGGTCTGAGAGTGCGGAGAGCGCGCGTGGGGTGCGGGTGGGGCTTCTCCTATAGAAATAAAAACCTCCGCAAAGTCTGTGCGCGAGCGAGATGGGCGGGGCCTCCGCTGTGCCCGCCCGCTTCCCGGCGTGCCCCGCT
>NW_022900915.1:48139239-48145056 GCF_012274545.1 Fukomys damarensis
GGGCGCCCTCAGCCCTCGCGTCGCCCCGCCGCCTCCTGAGTTCCCCGCCCGGGCCTTCCCGCCGCCGCTGGCCGCAGCCCGGAAGTCCTCGGGACGCCAGGTGCCCTCCAGAAAGCAGGGCTTCCTGTTTTCTCTGCCTCTACGGAGAACCGCACCGGGCTGTTGGAGCGGCCGCCGGGCTCCAGGGCTTCCCGGATGAAGGGCGACTGGCGTCCTCGAGGCCCGAGAAACTGACGTTCAGGCGGGCCGGAGAGCCGTCAAGGTCACACGGGCTGCAAGGCTCGAATCTCGGCCTCGAGGCCAGTTCCTGTTTGCCCCGAGGACGGGAGTCGGGGGAGGAAGGAAGAGAAGGGGCGAGACAGGGACCCCGGCCGAGAGCAGTGCACTGGGTTCCGGCGAGAGCCTCCCGACCTCGGGGGTCCGAGTGCCCCAGTCCCCAGGAGATGCGACGCGGGGTCTGCGCTCCGCGGCCTCCGGGGGAACTGCGCCACCCTCCCTCCTGCTGCGTGAGACTGGATCTGGGGTCAGCCTTTAAGGCTCCATAGCCTCCGGAGGAAAGGCTGAACCGTGTTCATCCCTGGGTTGGTGCCTTGCTGTGGTCCTGGTAGATAAGAAGGGCTCTTTCTTTAACTCTTCCGTGGATCCGATCGGCCTGTTAGCAGCCTCCACGGCTGAGACCAGAACCATCTGTGCACCATCGGGGTGATCATGGCGTGTCAGATTTTAGTTGGACCGCTGTACAGTACTTAGAGTGCTTCCCGGAAAGGAAGAAAGGACTGCCCTGCCTTTGGTGGGCCCAGAAGTCACTGTGAGGAACCACAGGATAGGTGCACTACCGAGGTTAGACTGGTCAGTAGTTCAGAGCCCGGGCCATCAGTTACTATTGCTGGCTGCTCTGGCGTTTTGAAGTGTTGTGTAATGAAGGTTAGTGAGATGCCACCATGCGTGTGTGTGGTCTTCTGTGCGCGCTGTCCAGTGTCCCACACATAGGACCCGTGGATAATGTCCTCATGCATTTGCCTTTTCAGCAGCACTGCAAAAGTAGGCAGACTGTAAGGACTTGAAATACATTGTTACAGTCTCCAGAAGTTGGGAGGAGAGGAGTGGTGTAAGTGCTGGTTGAAGATGTGGCAGAATTTAGTTAGAGGCTGTGTTCTTCACACAATGTTGGAACTGTCTATTGCTGTCTTCAGGTGTTTTATGGAAGTGAGTGTGAGTTGGGCAGTATGTATAAGTAGGCAGATACAGAGAGTTGCTACTTGAAGGTTTGGGTATAACTCAGTGCGAGAGCACTCTTGAGAAGCTGGGCTCAATCCCCAGGCCTCCTCAAAAGATGTAAGGGAGAAACAGTTGCTGTTGGGTAACAGGTAACTCATGAAGTCTACTCATTTTGGAAAGAAAATAGAAAGCAAAATGGTTCTGTGCTCCTCAGTTCTGATTTTAAATCATATGGTGGGACTGATCTCTGTGCTGCTTGCATAGTACCAACTGGAGAGGGTGTTCAGACATTTTTGTCTGCCAGGCTACCTCTGCTCAGAACCAGACAGGCTTGAAACTACAGGAAGGGGATTTCTTTTTCACTTCACATAAAGGTAACGTGGTTTGGCAGCTGCTGATACAGTCCTGAATCAGATGGCCATAGAGATCTAGCCAAGAGAAGAAACCTGTTGTGCAAGTTTATGGAATAGCACATTACTTTGATTTGACAGTCAGCTCGATTTCTTTTCCTGATTCTTAAAGTTAAATGTTGCACTGATGTGTGAATTTAAATCTGCTCTGAATCATAAGCATGGCTCACCAAGCTTGCTTTCTTTCTTTTTTTGGTACTGGGGATCGAAACAAAGCTTTCCTGAACACTCCTTCAAGAGCTGTGGCATGTCTCATTCCCACTTAGTGGACAGGCCACAGCCAGTGTGGGTTTACCATGCCATTCATGGCTTGTACCTTTTGGCTTTCAAGTAGACATTTCCCTCAATTGACCTTTCACCTAAACAATTAAGAGTGGAGGGAAATAAAATACACACCTGTCAAAGGTAGCTGTGGGGACCTTACCTTAGGTAAGAATTTGTCTTTTGTGTGTTACATCCACTCCTCATTGGAAGAGATTTGGCCCTTCCTGCTTGGAAATAAAGAATGGGTAGGAGTTGTGTGTGTGTGTGTGTGTGTGTGTGTGTGTGTGTGTGTGCTTGCCTGTTTGCACAGTCTAAGATTTTTTTAGGCATTTGGGATTCCCAGTCATACACCTGCTCAGGTTCCTGTCCTCTTGTGGTTGTTACGAACCCTTTGAAGTGTGGTTGCAATTCATGGGTGACAGCTATGCAACCTGTCACTATTCTGGAAGATAGCCTAGGATTCTCAGGTGGGTAAGATGATTTAGCTGGAAAAAAAATGATGGATAGTTGAACACAGAGGCATTCACATTCTTTATTTCTAGGAGATCTCTTAGGCACTAACACAGAGTCCTGTTTCCCCGCCCACAGAGGGGTTTGGAGGACTGGTGAAGCAGTCTGATCAGGGCCTTTCCTCCAATACTGTCCTCATTTCCTGCTTTTTATTCATAGTGGTAACAGGGCTTGGCACTCTTGACAGCAAACCCTCCCACTCCTAGGCCCTGATAACTGCAAAAGCTTGAGTGACAGGAAGGAAAGAGTCAATAAAAAAGGCAGATACTTGTAGTCATAGCAATTGAGAATGATTCAGTTTAGGAAGCAAGCATTTCCTCATACCTGTGAGGATCAAGGGTCACTGGTTATTTGCAGCAGGAGTGGGCTGGAGACTTAGTTACAATCCATGCACATTTCAGGAAGTTAGATATGTGTGCTATATTTAAAAAACCTAATCAGAATCTATTAGTTTTCTTCTTTGAAGGGGTGTTAGTAAGCTAGGATTCATTCCCAAAGGGCATTGTTTGTTTGTTTGTTTTTTGTGGTACCAGGGATCAAACTTTGGTCCTTGTGCTTTTGACACAGGCAGCAGAGCCACTGAGCTAAATCCCTGGCCCTTGTTTGTTGTTGTTGGTTTTGTTTGTTTGTTTGTTTGTTTAGGCAAGGTCTTATACATAGTTCAGGCTGTCCTTGAACTCACTATATTGCCCAGGCTGGCCTCAAACCTATTGTTGTCTTCCTGCCTCAGCATCCCAAGTGCTGGGATCACAGGCATGTGCCACCATGCCCAGCCTCAGTGGGCTTCTGATTATGTTTCTTCTTTATAAAAGAGAATCTTTTTGTGTACATGTCTTGCACACTAAATAACTGCTTTGAAGATAATGATACACAGTGTATTAACTGTTAACATTGTTTTGCTAAGAAATTTTGTTTTATTTTTGCAAAAAATTAAAAAAAACCACTTTCTGGTGATAGATGACAGTCAAAAAATAGTTGACACTTTTCTGTGTCAAATATCAAAATATTTTTGCTGTACTACCTACCTAAACAGGAAACTTACGGTCCCAATTCTCCAAGCATCCTGTGGAGGTTTTTTTTAGCAAGAATAGTTTTATTTAAGTATTGGTATGATTTAGGTACACGTGGAGAAAAAGTTTTTTTTTTATTGTTTTGAAAATACAGATTTTATCTAGACTGGATCCTGGAGAGTGGGAATGAAGGTAGAGTTAGAAGTGCCTGAGATTTTTATTTTTATTTTATTTTATTTTATTTTTTGGTACCGGAGATGGAACTTGGGACCTTGTGCTTGTGAGGCAGGTAGCAACACCACAGAGTTAAATCCCCAGCCCAGATGTGCCTGAGTTTTTATTGTGTTTTCTTGAGAAACAGCTTTTCTCTGTAGTTGAGAATACAGTTCCTCACTGATTGAATTATTTTAAATATTGATCGTATTCTAAATATTCATCTTTTGGCAGCTTTGGTGGTGAAATTTTACTTAAGGTACCTATCATAGTAATACTAGGTCCTGAAAATTACCAGGGAGATTTTTAACGAAATGTACGTTAGCAGTTAACAGTGCCTGAGAGCAAGTTTTGGGGTGGGGTATGGGGGCACCTTTGTCATTGGACAGGTACAGCAGACAAGCAGCAGATCACAGTGTCTCTATATGCCTGGTTATCCACATCCTAACAGTCAGGGTGTTCTTCAAACTGAACAACACTTGGGTATAGTTACAAACAGCCTGGCAGTCATTTTGACCCTATGAGTTCTGACTCTTTTTTTTTTTTTTGTATGAGGGATCGAACTTGGGTCCTTGCACTTGCCAGGCAGGCAACGGAACCACTGAGCTAAATTCCTGGCCCCCTGTGAGTTCTCTTGACAAGTTTTTTAGGAAAACCATCTGTCAGATCTGTGGTTGATCTTTTTTTGATACTAAGGGCCCTGTTAAATGTGCTTTTATCATTGCCTGCCTTCCTCTAGTGGTTAGTCACCTGTGAGGGGCCTCGAGGTAGAAGATGGGGGCCCCACTCAGTGATCAGGTACAAACAAAGTTGCCTGTGTTAGTGAGCATCCACCCAAGCAGGGAAGGGAGGCAAAAACTAGGGCCCTTCAAGGAGGTGGGGACATTACCTGACTCGGGATATTTGAGCAGAGGGTGAAGAAATGAGAGCTCTGCAGGTCCATAGGAATGACTAGGAGCTTCTCAGTGGTTCAAGATGATTGGCCTGAGGACCATGCAGTGGGTGGATAGATGGGTGGTTGTCCTCATTGGGATTGGAGACCTGCCAGAAGCAGTGTTGGAGGATGGAGCGCCTGCTAGTGGGTGGCCCTGATCCCCAGAGCATCGGTGTGTTCCCTAGAAAGGATATCTTGAAGTTCATGGGAGTACTTGTGGCTCTCCATCAATGGGAGGCAACAGTGGGACTTAGGGGCAGAGGCAGGTGCGGCTTTCCTGTGTGTGGAAATCTTGTCTCTAGTACTCTAAGCTTCTGTTTTACATATATACAAAGACAAAACCATTTATTTATTTATTTGCATCGTTTTCCCAGATGTTCTGAGTTTTCCAGGAATGTGGCTACTCTACTTGTAAGTTATGAGAGATCTGTGCTTTGTCTTCAAAACCTCGCTAAGAGCTGTTCTTTGTGGGGGGGTCACTTCACAGACATGACAAGCCCTTGAGATTGGTTGGCATGGCAGATGCGCACTGCCCCAGCAAGCTGGCTAGGGGCCCCTCCCTTTGTTCTTCAGTGTGGTCATGCCCAGCACAGAAGCAGGCATTTCAATAGAAGTCACTTCCCTTTCTCTGGGGCATCATTGTTGGGTCAGCCTCATGGGGCTCTCTGCAGTCTTGTGTGCATGTTAGGTCGTCTCTTGACTTCCTTTTAGGTTGGCAGAGGCTTTGTTTTAAAATGTAGGCACTGAGTTGTAGCCGCTGTGGCTGTTGTAAGGACCCATGTTATGGGCAACATCTCTCACTGGATTCACTTCAGGTGTGTGAGGGCACTGTGGGGACTAGGAAAGTGGGTGTCTCCAGGCCTCAAGTCTAATGAACTGGGAGAAAGCTGTTCAGTACTGTACATGGGCGAGGGGAGGAAGAGGGGTTGGGGTGGAAAAGCTGCAGATGGAAATCTGGGGTCATCTATAGTAAGTGTGCTCACCTGGAGAGCAGGGGCAGGTGTGTTAGGTAGGACTTGTGGGATCCCTGGTCACTAGAGGGGAGGCCGTGGGGAGGATGAGGAGACAGCATCAGCAGGTGTGCGCTTTAGGGAGGTTTTCTAGACAACAGGCCTCATCAAGGAAAGTTGCTTCCAGGGTTTGTGGGGGCTGTTTCTTTCCCTTTTTATGTCTGGCTGACAAGGGTGTGATGGAGCAATGCTGCTCCTGAGCCCAAGACATCTAGTGACGGCTCTCTCCCCCCCCCCCCCCCCCTCTG
>NW_022900915.1:48145232-48157072 GCF_012274545.1 Fukomys damarensis
TGAAAAGTTCCCTGAAAACAAAGATCAAGTTTTAGAGATTGGCTTAATCACTTATGAAGCCCTGGGTACTCTTCAGAGGAAGAGCCCCTGCTCCCTGGGAGCTTATTTTATGAAAGCACCATTGGCTGTTGTTCCAGTTCAGTTTTTTCTTCCCTGGTTGTGGAAAGGAGCCACTGGAGCATAGGGCCCCTCCTCCAGCCCTTTTGCAAGAAGAGAGTCCATCATGTTCTGCGGGGAACACGTAGTTAAAGATGTGAACTGACAAAGCTATATTACCTCTCAACAGAGAGAAAGACTGGTCATTTACTCTTCCCGGGCCTGTTCCCACTGGCCCAGGAATGGTAGCATTTAATGTGGTTATGTGTTAAATAGCTGGGTTCTGTTCCTGACTACTCTTGGTGAGGAGCACACTGTGGAGCTCCACTGAGAAACCTTGACCACACTGTATGGTTAGCCTCTGCTCCTTGCTGCAACCAGAGGCCTCTCGGTGAGGTTTGGGGACACAAACATTGCTAGCCACGCAGGTTCTGTTGATCTCAATGTGGGTCAGGGCATGGTTACCAGCACAGGCTTGTGTTGTCCTCTCTCAGGTCTGATCTGTGGAGACAGGTTATGCATGTCTGTAGCTGGTGCTGTCCCAGTGCTCAAGTGCACACTTCACATGTGTGGCCAAGAAGGACAGGTGAAGGGCCAGGCTCCAGAGCACAGCCAGTCAGGACCCAGAGTCTCCCCAGGAGTCAGGTTCCGATTGAGGGCAGCAGGACAGTCTATTCCCTGTGAGCACCAGACTGACACTACAGGGATGTCTCCTGGCCTCAGGGTGTGTGAGGGGTGAAGGATGAGGACTGTCAGCCAATGACTAATGGGCTCCTGGGTGAATGTAGTCCTGTCCCAGGACTCCAGAGTGATTTCTTACATTTTTATGTTGTCACACGTTGCTGTGGTTTCCTCCATTTTCAGTTTGTTTCTTGGTGCAGATTTGTGTTACTGTCTTGTTTTTGTGGTGATGGATCTTCCAGACTTAATTGCATTTCTAGTCAGGTAGAGGCTTTCTGAGCCCTTCTGCCAAAGTAGAAATATGCCTAGGGTGTAAGCTACATTGCTACATAGGCATGGGGCCTGGGCTCCTTCTATGTCCTTATGCAGGTGCCCATGGGTGTGCAGCACTGCAGGGAAGGCTAGGAAATGTGGACTTTTATTACAAAAGGTGTCGTGCCCAATGACAAACCAGGGTTCTATTAATAGTATTAAGCTTGTGAAGACTGGAATTTCACTGATCATCCTACCTGAGCATCAGACCTAGTGGGTAATGGCCTCCCTTAACTCAGAAGACCAGTAGCTGTGGGAAGGTGGTGTACAGAGTAGCAGGTGTTAGAGACTGTTTGGTATGAGGCCAGGCCTGCACCTTTGGTGGCCGAGGATCACTGCATAGACCGTCCTTCAGAGGCACTAGATAAGTTCCTGCAAATGCCCTGAAAGTGTAGTTCTAGAGTGCTTCTGCATATTCTTTTGTTGGGCTTCTTTTCTCCATGACTGAAGCTTCATTTGACCTGATTACATGCATGTTTGGCCTTCCCTGAGTGTGCTCATTGAATGAGGATCCTGCAGGGTGTATCTTCTTTTCCCTAGAATCAGCACTTCCTTATTCTTCTTACACAAATTTTATGAAATAGTGGCAAATGCAGCGCAGCCTGGATTAGAAAAAATAGCATACTGGGCTGGTGGTACATGGTTATAATCCCAGCATTCCGGGAGACCGAGGCAGGAGGAGCACCCCAAACTCAAGGCCAGCCCTTGCAGGATCCTGTCTGAGAAAGAAAAGAGTGACAGAAACATACTGACTGACTGGAATGTTTGGCTGAGGGCACACAGTGGCTTTAGGAACAGATGTGCTTAGACCTGTCTTGGTGCACAAAAAGCATTCTGTGCAGAGAAAAACATATGGCTTTATTGCACATGAAAGTGGAGGAGCCTTCTTTGACTCAGAATCATCCTGTGTTGCAGATAAATCAGACTTTCACATAACTGATAATCTGCACACATGTATCACTGTTGCTCTTTGCAAACAACCTTAAAGAAAATGTTTCAGAATGTACCTAAAATTCCTGCAGAAAAATTTGTTGATTTTCCTCAAATTAGGAAAGTTGAGATTACGAACTGTTGATTGATGCATTTTACTATATGTAATTGATACTACAATGAATTTGACTTTAATGAAAGCAAAACTTACATGACCCATCTTCCATTCAGGTAGATCAGCTACCTGAATAGCTGTTCACCAGCAGAATGCCCTGTTGGGTCAGCAGCTGGGGACAGAACCTAGATACACAGAACCCATTTATTTTGTGCTCTAGTGGAGGTCCCTATTGTCCTAGTCAGATTCTGTCAAACTGGCACTACCAGTTTGAGGAAAGTGGCAAACTTCCTGTATGAGCGTTCCTCTGCATACTTTCTGGTGCCGGTTAGGTGAAAGGCTGCCTGCCTTGTTCTGAGGCATCCCTGAGATTTGCAGGGAGATAAGGGAAGGTACTGGCTGACTGGCTGTTAGGTGGTCTCTTCAGCAGCTAAACCAGTCAAGTTGCATTCTCTCAATTGATGTGGAATGGGTTTGTGTCTTCTCCTTATTTTTACTTGGGAGGCCACTCTGTCCTCCTGCTTCCCTGGTGAAGGCCCTGCACTGATGGAGAGATGTGAAGGGAGGGTGGCCCCAGAGTAGAGGCCACTCAGAATATTGTCCTCTGGGCCTCATCAAGAACTAACATTCCAACTTCCTTCCTTCCTTCTTTCTTTCCTTCTTTACATTTTTTTTTCCTTCCTTCCTTCCTTCCTCCCTCCCTCCCTCCCTCCCTCCCTCTCAGGACCTTGCACTTTTGAGGCAGATGTGGTGCCACTGATCTACATCCCTGGCTCAAGAACAACACTCTTTCTGAGGGTCTTCCTGTTGAAGGCAGAGCCTGTATAGTGTGGCAAGAAAGAGAAACAGCGTGGGCTGCTCTTGCCCCACTAAGTATCTTCCTTCCTGGGACTCTGGGAAGTCTTTTCACAGCTTACTAACCACAGGGTTTAGAGGCACCTAAAAAGCTAGTTTGGCATGTGGGGTGGGGGACTAAGGTAGATTTTGATGGATGAAAGGTGGCAGCACCTGGCTTGGCTGGGCAGGGCATTAAATAGTTGAGACCCTACTGTGAGACCTTGGCAGTAACTGTAGTGGCTCTAGGACCCTTCTCCCACTGTGGTCTCGGGCTTGGGCCTGTTAACAGGTGCTCGGTTTGGTAACACATGTACCAAAATTGGGCCTATTTACTGAAACAATAGACTCGGCTGGCACTCTGTGGGGTCACTGGGGACATGCCAGGGCAGGAAGTGCTGACCATCATCTGCCTGTGTAGATGGCAGTGTAGTCCTATGTGCTTGTGGGATGTGTTTTACACTTGAGACTTCTGGCTTACCCTGCTAACTTATATGATCACTTCCTCTTTTAGGTGCTCTACCACTAGGACCTGTTAAAACTCCAAAGAAGGGTAGACTAGGACCCCATGGTCCTCAAGCCTCTCTGGGGGTGCTGCAAGGCCAGCCGGGGACAGCATTAGGCTCTGGGCAGTCTTGCTGTACCAGGCCAGGTACAAGAAGGTGGCAGTGGATGTGTATGGGTCGTGGGCAGTGCTTTGTGTCACCACATGCAGGCAAAAATCAAAGTTATCTGTGTTGCTGGACATGGTTACTTGGAAATGTTCTACCACCATTGTGGGGGCTGGGAGAGCATGATACTCTTTCCCCTTGGTGCTGCACGTTTGTGTCTGTGTAAGGAGTGGTTCTGTGGCCCCTGCCTCCCAGGCCCTGTGCTGGTCAACACCAAGCATATGCCCCTAATTTCTCCTCTGACATCAGCTTTGGAAGTTTTCATTTTGACCTTGAGGATGGCCTTTGCTGCATGTTTCTGCCTCCTTCTGGATTTTGGAGTCAAATATGAGAGGATCTCTTTCCCTCTGTGCCACGCATGTATGTGTTTGATTTGTTCTTGGGTTTTTGTGTGTACCTACCAGTCTTACCCAATTCCTCAGCATCACCAGATTCCATGATAGAAACAGTCAAGTGGTGCCTTTCTTGCTCTGTGGGGTCTGCCCTCCTACGCCAGATTGAATGAGATATCTAGCAGCTCTTTCTTATTTGTGTTGCCTGGGCTCCTTCCTCTCACTGAGTCCCACATACAAGAGGCTAATATAGTATGGTATTCTTCCCATCTACCTAGCATGTACGGTTAAAGATCGAGAGTCACTTCCTCAGAATTTCAGGAGCATTGCCTGAGAGCTTTCATTCCCTGGTGCTGCCTTGGCAGCAGGCCTTCCTTAACCCTTAGCCATGTGTACCATCTGGAACATGTTAGGATCTTGTGTAATTTTTCAGGTACTTCCTTGGGGGTTTCTATTAGTCTGATGTTGACCTTCAAGTTGCTCCTTGTTTTGTTGTTGTTTTTAATCCATTCTTTTCAGTCTGCTTTCTGAGCGCCTTCATTTTGAACTTTTCATTTTGCCTCTTGGTAGAACTGCAGCCTCTTTGTTCATTTCCTTTGTTCCAGTATCTGTTCTCATTTTGTGAACATAGACTCTTTTAACCAATTTGTGCTAGTGTTGCATGTAGGTTTTTTGTTTTTTAATATTTCCTTTTCTGTTGGTAGGTGGAGGGGTTGAACCCAGGACCTTATATATAAATAGACAAATATTCTACCATCTGAGCTACATCCCCAGCCTTGTTTTCCCTTTTTAAATAGTCTTTACCCCATCTAGCATGGAGAGGATACAGGTCTTGTGTTGGGACTTCTGGATGCTGAATCGCTGATCCCTTGCACAGAGGCCTCAGATTGCTGCTGTGTGCCTCTGCTAAGTGTCCTGGGAATTTGTGTACTCACCCACATCTTTGGTGCAACTGGATGTCATCCACAGCCCATGTTCTGGGAGTTCCAGCTTTCTGCCTGCTCAGCCATTGGTCACCTTTGGCTCCCTTCCTCTGATTCTGTCCCCAGATGCCAGTAAAAGCCTTTGAGGGAAGGCTTGCTCCAGAGGTGAAGGGGGAGGCCTTGTGATTCTAAAATTACTTTATTCTTCACCAGTCGTTTGTGTAGTCCCAAGCATCTTGCTCCCTTTTCTCTGTCCTAACAGTTTTGTCCCCTCATAGGCAGTGATTTCAGGAGGGGTACTAAGAGATCGTGATAGTCTGCTTGGGATTTCCCAGACACTTCATCCTTGGCACCCAGGAACCTGGCTAGCCCCAGAAGAGGGACTATGATAGCAAAGTCTGCTTAATTTCAGATATAACTGTTTAACTATGTGATACTGTGCAAAACAATGTCCTAAAGGCACTGGATGCGGCATGGTTTCCACCGCCAACCATGGTCCTGGACATAATACCATCTCAAGGCGCCAGATTACTAAAACTCAGAGTGTGACAGGAGCAAGGTCTCCTGCAAGAAGGCACCTTGGTGTGTGTGCATGGTTACAGGAGCACAGGCAGTACAGAGCTGCACAAGGATCACCATCCAGGGATTACTGCAGTTTTGTGAAGCACACTGATTTCCCATATGCCTATTCACAAACAGTGTTGTGTCTGTGTGTGTCTCCAACATTTGGATGAGTCAGTGGGAAATTGGACCTCAGTGCAGTGTTGGGCAGTTGTTTAGGTCACAAGGCTCCTCACAAATGGGTTAGGGCCACCATGAAAGGAGCTTTGGCAGTGGAATTGCTCTGCTACTCCTCCACCACAGGAGAACACCATATTTGTCTCCTCCAGAGGACACTGTTACGCCTTGATCTTGGACTTGCAGCCTGCGGGACTGTGGCAGTAAACATCTGTCGATAAGCCACCCAACCTGTGATCACAGTATAAAGGGACAAGACAGAAAGCTTTGTCAACGTAACTTGCACTGTGCTTGTTCAACTTCCTGTAAGTTATGCACAGATGTATCTCTGTTTTTGAAGACTGCACAATGCCCATTTGCTTACTTTTACTTCTAGATGCTACTGATACCTAATTTTCTAGCGGCTAGCATTTGAAAAAATGTTAAGTCTCTGGACTAGAAACAGCTGATGGCCAGAGTGCCCACAGTGGTGAGGCCAGTGCCTGGAAAGCTGGTGTCCTCCCCAGAGGCCCTCCAAGTCTCAGGCAGTGCTCCTGCTTGCCTCATTAGTGCCACCAGCTTTCTGTTCTGCAAGTGGACCCCGTTGTCAGTGTGTGTCAGACGCAGAATGTGTTCTTGCAAAAGCCTGTCCTACGTGCACGCCCTCAGAGTGGGTGCTGGAATTTATTGTGGGCACCTTGTAGTCTTCTAGCTGTCTAGGTCAGTTAAGATGGACAAGCCACCTAGCTATTGCTTCTTGGCTGTTAGCCACAACCTGAACTGGCACAGGCACCTACCTGACTTGCTCACCAGGTGATAGATACCACAGTGCTTCCTGGGCTTATCCTGGGGTATGCTGCCACCAAGCTACTTGGTGTGTTGGGAAAGTGGGCCATGGTCTTGGACCAGTGTGACTAGCTCTGGCAGTGGTAGGGGGAGGTGGGGTGGTCCTAATCCCTCTGTAGTCACTGTTTGCCATCATGTGCTGGTATAGTGGGGAGACTTATGGGTGGATGGTTCCTTCTGTACTGAAAGCTCGGTTAGACTAGAAATGTTGCGGGCCTCTGAAAGCAGGACTTCGAGATAGTAGCTCTCCTGTTCTCTGAGTGTGGCTGTGCACATACTTGTAGCTTGCTGGCTTCAGGGTGAATGGACTTGGACAGGAAGGACCAGCTGCATGCATTGGCTGTGGTGGCCTAAATGTCCAGGTGGGCAGGTTGTCTGTCATCCCAGAAATAGGATTGTGACATATCCTCCCTGTGAGATTCCAGGAGAGACGAGAGGAGATGGCATCCTTGGGTGGGTTATTCTTAACCTGCCATGGCAGCATGGAAACAGGCCTAGGATAGATTGCCTCCCCAGGTCTCTGGCCAGTGTCACTTCCAAGAATCCACAAGGATGGGGAATATCTTCGCAAACCTCTTCAAGGGCCTGTTTGGCAAAAAAGAAATGCGAATTCTCATGGTGGGCCTGGATGCTGCTGGGAAGACGACGATTCTGTATAAACTGAAGCTTGGTGAAATTGTGACCACCATTCCTACTATAGGTGAGAAGTGAGGCTGGGGCTGGGGCTGGGGCCGGGCCACTGGTGTCTCCTGGGTGCAGAGGGCCCTCAGCTACAATACTGTCCCCAGGTTTCAA
The DNA here is from genome assembly GCF_012274545.1 of Fukomys damarensis. NCBI lineage: Eukaryota > Metazoa > Chordata > Mammalia > Rodentia > Bathyergidae > Fukomys > Fukomys damarensis. Next base: position 48,152,485 of record NW_022900915.1, read on the forward strand.
TGTTGAGACCGTCGAATACAAGAACATCAGCTTTACCGTGTGGGATGTGGGTGGCCAGGACAAGATCCGGCCACTGTGGCGCCACTACTTCCAGAACACCCAAGGTGAGCAGCTAGCCCTCAACCCAGGTCCCTCCCATCTCTGTCCTTAGGGACCCAGTCTTTCCTAGGCCCAATGCCACACTGCAATATTATGATCAGGAAGACTAGAGCCCAGGGCTCAGAGGTCCACTTGGGACTTTTGGAGTGTGGCCCATTGCTTGTGGGTGTGGTTGGGTAGGCCTTTTTCAGCATTTGCCATAGTCATGGCTGTGTTGCAGGCTTGATCTTTGTGGTGGATAGCAATGACAGAGAGCGTGTTAATGAGGCCCGTGAGGAGCTCATGAGGATGCTGGCTGAGGATGAGCTCCGGGATGCCGTCCTCCTTGTGTTTGCCAACAAGCAGGTAGGCACCAGCAAGCTCCTTCCCCAGAGCAGTCCATGTTGGGGTGGGAGAAGGGGCCTAGGGACAGACCAGTGGTGGGCCTTGCCACTGACCCATCCTCCTCCCCAGGACCTCCCCAACGCAATGAATGCAGCTGAAATCACAGACAAGCTGGGGCTGCACTCTCTACGCCACAGGAACTGGTACATTCAAGCCACCTGTGCCACCAGTGGAGATGGGCTCTATGAAGGACTGGACTGGCTGTCCAATCAGCTCCGGAACCAGAAGTGAACCAGAATCCCCCTTCCCCTCACTTCTTCCTCTCCACCCTCCGCTTTCCTCTCATGTGGCAAACATGCGACTCTGTGGTCCTGAGTGCCAGAAGCTGTCTCCATGGGTTGGTCACAGTGTGCACGCACCGTGCTGTACATGTGCAGACGAAGCCTGCAGCCAGGTTTTTATTTAATGTAAATAGTTTCTGTTTCCACTGAGGCAGTTTCTGGTACTCCTATGCAATATTACTCAGCTTTTTTATTGTTTAAAAAAAAAAAAAAAAAGGAATCAACTCACTGTCAGTACTGAGAAGGGATTTGGGTGCATGGGCTCTTAGCCTCCATGAGCCACTGGGCTGTAGATTGGCATCAAGATCCATTTGGTTTTTAACCCAAACTCAGTGCATTTTTAAAAATAGCTGAAAATTACAAGATAAGGAGAACACTTGAACACACAGGAGATTATGCCTAGTGTAGGTTTTACAATTCAACCTGAACACTAGTCATCAGATTGGCTGTTCCACTGGGAATGCAAGAGATGTGATGAACAAACGCCATCTGCTGCATGGTCAAAGTAGAGACCCAGCCATCTTTGGGCCACCTGCATTCCATAGCCTTGTGCTTGTGTTCATGCTCACACAGTCCCCTCAGGGTGGGCTGGGAGGGCTGTGACGGGGCATGGGGACCAGCCTCACTCTCACCCCTGCCCAGTGCAGCTGGAGTGGCAGCCCCTGTTCTCAGTGCCCACTCACACGTTGGCCAAAGTCTGGGTCTCACCAGCAGGAGCACGTGCAAGCTGGGTCGGTTGGTCCAAGCCAGACCACAATCCCAGAGCACCCCCACCTCCATGTTGTGAAGCAGCTTCCTCCCTCAGCCTGGAAGGGTCCGATTTGCCATCAGAAAAGACGACCTCTACTTTTTTTTTTTTCTTTTGTATTTTGATAAACACTGAAGAAGCTGGAGCTGTTAAATTTATCTTGGGGAAACTTCAGAACTGGTTTATTTGGTGTTGTGGAACCTCTTACTGCTTTCAATACACGATTAGTAATCAACCGTTTTGTATACTTGTTTTCAGTTTTCATTTTGACAAGCACTGTAATTATAGCTATTAGAATAAAGTCTCTTAACTATTTCACAGGCTCTCCAGTGTTTGTGTCACCAGGTTGCCTCCTGGGAAGTGGACAAGGTGGGAGAAACTGCAGGTGGCCTCAGCCCTGGACACCCCTGCTTTCTAGGTCAAGCTTCATTATGCACGTGAGAGGGGAAGTCAGTGCCGTGGAGGCCTGTGCTTGTCTTCTCTCTGTGCAGACACATTGCCAGCCATAGGGTACTTTGTGCCTGCAGAATGAAGGACCCACTCCTGTCCCTTGGTGGTTATGACCTCCAAGTTCAAAGTCTGCCCTCCTATGTAGTGTCCAGGGGTTGTCCTCGCAGGGTGGATTGACCTGCATTGCACGCCTGAGAGAACAGCATTCTGTGCTCAGGCATGCTAAGATCAGTGAAGCCAAGACAAGCCTAGATCCGTTTTGTGTGTATCAAGGATTGAACTCAGGACCTTGCACTTGTGGGCAGGCAGCAGAAACACTTAGCTAACACCCTGGGCTCAAGCCTAGATCTCTACAGATACCTTCACAGTCTTCCCTGGGCCACTTCCAACACTGTTTCTTCTAGAATCAAGAGCAAAAGAACATAGCAACCCACTTGTGGCTTTCACATGTCACCCAGGAAGGAGCTAGGCTGGTTCTCACAGGCAGGGGAAGGTGCCCCAGAGGCTTCAAGTATACCCCTACCTCAGCCAAGACTGTTGCTGCTGGACCTCACCTGTCTGCCTGTAAGGCGTTCAAGGCTGACAAGAGCTCTTGTCCCCCACCCCACTGGGCACTGGACCACCAGACCCTGCCTGGCCATACACAAGAAGGACTTGGGATCTAGGATGTTTAAAATCACCATGGCCCAGCCAAGACTACATGGCAAACATGGAGGTCCCTAGAAGGGAAGTTGGAAGACATGCATGCCCTGGACCACTATTATTACCCTCCCAATAAGGTGCTTTGTAACTCCACACTGACCTCCCACTCAGTATGATACATTCTCCTTTTAAAATTTATTTAAGTATAAAGTGAGTTGATATGAAGAAAAAGTAACCACCTGGTCATAGCTAAGCCTCAGAGGAGGCCTGGACCACTGCAGCCATGGACAAGACAGCTTCCTGCGTAGACTAACCTTCACTTGGTGGCAGCGCAAGACTCAAGCAGTCTCCATAAAGCAACTTTACCTCTGGTCTGAGCCTGCCAGCTGGCTCCCAAGCCTTAGCAGCACCTGCTCACCCAGACAGGAGCTCCCCTATGGTACACCCAGGAGGCAGTTAAGGTGGGGTAGCTGCAGTCACTCAGAATCCACAGGGTCCAGTCGTCCCAGAGCCCAGCAGTGTCCCAGGTCCCAGCTTGGGGTAGCAGAGGCTGTGGTATCCAGCAGCTCAGCCACAGTCTCAGGCATCACAGCCTCTGTTCTGCTGTCTGTGGGATGGGCTTCTTCCACTGTCCCCACTATGTCCCTGCTTCCGCCTCTTGCAGCAGGGGGAGGAGGAATCAGAATCATGCCGGCAGCGCCCAGGCCTGGGTAAGGATGGCCAATTAGAGGAAGGACTTTGGGCAGGGAGCCTTCCCGGCTTTGTTTCAGAAGCCTCAGGCCCTTCCTCATACCTAACAATCCTGGGAACCCCAGAGCCTCACTTGGGACTGCCCGGCCACCCCTCTAGTCCAAGGAGCACCACTTTCAAAATCCCCTATGGTTGGCCTGGGCCTACCGATCAGGAGAGGGAGACGAGGCATCAACCTCCTTCCAGTGCTCTTTGTCTTTCTTCTTCTTCTCTTTCTTGTGTTTTTTCTTCTTCTTTTTCTTTTTTTCCTTCTTGCTTTTCTTGTGGCTTTCAGTACTGCAAAGGGGAGGGACAGAAAGGGCCTCAGCCCTGACCCTGCGGATGGGAGATAGCCGATAGCAGCCAAGGCAGCCATGCTGTGCAAGATGGTAGCCAGTGCATATGTGGAACTGTGGAGCTGGCTTACTCAGTAAATGACTTAACAATCCAGCGCATTTCCAAGTACTAGACACTCCCGTGTGGCAGGAGATGCCATAATGGACTGCAGATATGGAACACCTGTCAAGGCAGAAAGCTCCACTTGGCTGTTACAACCTGGGGGTCTTGCAGCCCCTTACTAGTCCACCTTCCACCAAGATCCAGACCTGGTGCGGCAGTCCTGCCGGTATTCACCACCACACCATGCCCCTGTCCCTAGCCAGATACTGCAGGCCTCAGTGGGTGGGCGGCCTAAGGCCAACCACAGAGAAGGTCCCAGGGCTGTGGCTTACCTGGCCTCGCCAAAGAAGCTCGCCCGGCCCTTGGCTGCTTGCCCACCCCTAGTCACTACAGTGAGCCACTTCCAAGCACTGTCGGTAGCCTCACAGGTCCAGCCCTCAGGGAAGTCCTTAAGAAATTCTCCAAGAAACAGGAAGAAGGCAGGACCAGGAGCCCAAGTTAAGCGCCCAACCCCAACTGCAAGACTGCAGCCTGCATCGGAGAGCGACCTTACCCAGGCTCATCCTTGTCCTCGGCGCGTGGCTTCTTCCTGGCCGCGGCAGCGGCGGCCCCCGAGCCACCACTGTCCACCCGATGGTGCTGAGAAAGGAAACAGGGCTGGGGCTGGGGGCGTGGGGCGGGCTCGGGAGATCTCCCGGGTCTCCCAGACCCCATCCGGACCTAGCACATATGACCAGAGGAGATTACCGTGAACACTGACAGCCCCAACTTGGCGGCCTCCTTGTCTTCCCGGGACAGCACCACGCGGCCCGCGGAGCCACTGCAGGGACAGGACGGTGAGGACCGGCCCTCCCCC
>NW_022900915.1:48157693-48163301 GCF_012274545.1 Fukomys damarensis
CGCGCCTGCGCACTGTGGTGCCGGCGCCGGCGAGCCGGCCTTGCGGGCCCCTTTCCGGTAATGCAGTTGTTTGCTTGTCCTTGCAGCACACTCTTCCTGCTGGCCGGTTCAGTCGACTGTGGCCCCTGCGCTTTGCATTCCCCGGCCAGAGTTCGCAAGTCCCCACACGCCTGCGCATTCTGGATCCTGACCACTACCCTACGCACTGCGCCTCCTCAACCCTAACCCCGTTTGCCTGCGTATGGCCCCTCCTCAGCCCAACCTTTCGCGCCGCCCGCGCCCCATCCCGTCATTTCTCCCTGGTTGAACACACCGAGCAAAGGTGTGGAGGGTGCTGAGAGTCAAGCTTGCATAGCGCCCGTTACCTTTGGAATCCTGCCGTGCAACAGTGTCTGGGTGGTCACCGTGGGCGAGCAGGGATGAGTGTGCTGTGTACCCAGGAAAGCAGACGTCAAAGGACCTGCACCAGTCCTGCCGTCCTCTTCGTTTTGCGACATTGGGATTGAACACAGGACTTCCCCATTCAGCTATATTCCCTGCTCTTATTTTTTGAGATAGGGTCTCGCCAAATTTCACAGGCTGGATTGGAACTCAGGATCCTCCTGCCTCAGCCTCCCAGAATGCTGGGATCACAGATGTGCGCCTGAGCAGCAGAGCCTGCCACAAAAGCAAATAAGATGAAGGCCAAGAAGCCCCGTGGAGGAGGCCCCCTACCTCTTTCCAGGAGCAAGGGCCGGTTCTCTGCGAGGCACTGGGACTCTAATTTGCTGATAAAGTAGGGGCGTTTTGTCCTTACAGGCAATGACAGAGTATCAGCTCTTTGAAGGCACTCCTGAGAGGACCACAGAGCACTGTCAGCCTACGTTTAGGCTCCTGAGGAAAACAATCTAGTGCATTTAGGGCCTGCACGGTTGTGCATTATCCACCAATTCATCTACATAGACAGCAGCCCAGACTGGCCAGGGTTGGGTACACCAGGTAGCCTAGGTCCCCCCCGCCTTCTGCATGAAGTTTGTGTCCTTGAAATTCACGATTTAAACTGCCACCCACCGAAGTGATGCCACTGGGAAGTGGGCCCTCTGGGAAGGCATGAGGTCCTGGGGTGAAACCTCAAGAACAGGGCTAGTGACCTTTCAAGTGGATCCTCAAGCTTTCACCCTGTCTGCCAACCAAGGACAAAAGGAAATGTTGCCACACTGAGACTCTCAGGCACTGTTTTCCAAACACCAAAAGGACCCAACCCTGGCCTGACCCACATTCCTTCCACCTTCATGTAAACTGCACCTCCAACCCTGGCTGGGGACACCCCGAGGTGGAACACCTCTCTTGCCCTGTTGTGAGGCTCAATGCAGCCCTCTGCAGTCAGTCCCCTTGGAAATGCCGTGGACTGATCACTGGCTGGCTGTGCTTCCTTTTAGGGATCCTAACCAGCCCCATCTTGGGGAAACGTGGGCCACTCCCTCATGGGAACTGCTCTGCCACTGCTTTGGGGCAATGCCCCAAAGTCTCCAAGTTCAGCAAGAGAAATCACATCCAGAGTGATGAGAAATTATTGTTTATAAATTACCTAGGTGGTGGTACTTTTTCTTTACCCCACAGTAGCGGGGATCAAACCCAGGGATAGTTCACCACTGGGCTACATACCCAGCACCTTTCTGAAATGGTCTCTCTAAGCTGCCCAGCCTGGCTTTGAACTTGGTTTCCTTGTGCCCATGGACAGTTTTTTGGAGAAGAGCTTGTAAAGGGAGGGGCGGGGCACCATCTGCAGCCCATAGCCTGAAAGGTCTCTGTACTGTACTCCAGAACATCCAGCTCCTGTCCCCTGCTGGATCAAGTCTAGAGCATTGTACCCCTGGCTGCTCCTGAGGCTGGGAACATAAGAGCTGTGGCTGCTGGAACTCTCTGCCAGTTTGTCCACGTGCACCACAACCTTGCAGGAGTGTCTAAAACCCACAAGTTTGATCTAAACCGATTCCAAAACTCCTGGTCTGCTCGGAGCCCCAGAGGCTTGTCTGGCTCTGAGCTGGTGCTTCTCAGAAATGACCTGTAGACTTGGGCACACATGTAAAGGAAGACACTGACATGAGCTGGTGATAACAGAAATGTGTTATTTAAAGGAGATGCCCCTCTATCCTCACATGTCCCTAAAGCAACTTCAAGCCACAATTACTTCTTGGTCCTGGTCCAAAACCGTCTGTAACTCTCAGTGTCAAAGTCATCAATGAGTTCTGGCTCCTCCTCTTTCTTGTGTTGAAGCTGGGTCTCACGCTTCCGCAACCTGGCCCGGCGCTCCTCAGGGGACAGGGTGTCCAGATCCAGGGGCATCTGTGAGGAGAGGCCAAGGTGTGACACAGTGCAAGGAACATAACTACCAAGATGACTGCCTGGGCCTTGGCCTTACCTGATGGCTTCTGTAGCCTATGCTTGCTTAATTGTAAAAAAAAAATCTGTTGGTCTTTCTCTCCCTTTGAAGCTTTTCCTGTACTAAAAAAATGTTTTCTATTTGTTTCTTCCACAGTTAGTTTTTAAAAACACTGACTCACATTCATTCTATCTGAATGGCACTTGGAGGAGTTACAGGTCAAAATCCCCGCTACCCTCCAACAAACTGCTCCCCTCCACCTGCAGTATAGCTTCCCACAGCCCACGTCTGATGGCTGTGAAACCTGCCATCATGATTCAGCCTCCCATAGGACCAGGGAGCCCCTGGCAACGGACACTTACTGCCAGCATATGCCTCGGCTCCCAGTATCGGATGTGAATGGTGGAGCCATCCTGCTTGACTAGCAGCACTGGGTAGAGTCGTGGGTAGGCCTGGCGGTGCAGGCGAGTGAGTGCAGCCCTGGTACTGTCTGCCCAGCTAGTGGAAGTGTGTAGGCAGCAGGGCCTGGATGCAGCTGCCTTCACAGTGTTCTGCCCCAGCAAGCTACAGACAACAGGCACTGGTCAGTGGTGCTGAAACAGAACACCCCCACATGGCTGGGCCGGCCCACTACCATTGGGCATGATGGAGGGGCCAGCAGAGCTTCAGTGATCCACAGACTGGTAATCCACAGTTGGGATCCCTAAGGGGCCACAGGTCATGACAAAGCAGCTCTAGCCCCACAACTAGAAGGGGCCACAGTGGGTCATCAAGGGCACAACTCCTTCAGCACTGACAGGAGAGGACAGCCCTGTCTCGGTGAGAGTTTCCTGGGGTGGGCTGACAAGAGTCCTGCAGGGATGGAAGTCCACTTACCCAAGCAGGCGGCCCACAGCTGCCATTCTCCCTTTGGCCGCCGTCTGTCACTGGCCTTAGTATGAAACCTGCTAGGCAAGGAAAGAAATCTCTTTTTTTCCCCCTCTCCCACCCCTTAATTCATCCTCATGAAATCCTGGCCAAAACAAGTCACAGACCCAAATATCTCACTATGTAGCTCATGCTGGCCTTGAACTCGTGATCTTCCTGCTTCAGCCTCCCAAGAGCTGGGATTACAGGTGCACACCACCACACTCAGCCCTTCCATATACCTTTTTTTTTTTTTGGTACCAGGGATCGAACTTGGGTCCTTGTACTTGCAAGGCAGGTGGCAGAATCACTGAGCTAAATCCCTGGCCGTCCATCTACTTTTAATTAATGTGTAATATTTAGCGACCGAAGATCTAATCCAGGGCCTCATGCATGCGTGGCAAGGGCTCCACAATTGAGCCACACCCCTCCCATTTTTAAAAGATATCTTCAATCTGTGATTGGTTGAGTTTTCGGGTACAAAGAACCAAGTGTAATCTTAGCTCAGTAGCCCATGGAGCTTCTCTGGTTGATACAGCTCATTAGAGCCATTTGAGGCTGGGCCCAGACCCGCATACTGCGGCAGGTTTCAGCTTTGGGAAGGCCCACCATGTGAACAGCGGAGCTCGGCTCACTATCTGCTCTTTAAAATCCCTGCTAATTTTCATAAAAACTCGGCGAGGCGTGGCTTATCACGCTTGCTTACAAAAGCCTAAGACAGGGCTGCCTTTCCTACACCCCAATTCTCAAAGGACTCTGCGTGCTGGTGTCCGAGGTCTCCAGAAACCAGACTGCACGAGTGGCCCGCAGTTTGCCTCTGGCAGCCCAGGTGTGACAACGAGGGCATCCAAGGGCTCGTCCGGCTGGTTCATGTCCTTACCTACGACTTCCTGGCCCCAACCCTCCAGAGGCAGCGGACAGGGCCGGCTCCCGACGAGCGAACCCACGCAGCCCAGCGCAACCGCGCAACCCCCGACCGGTCTCCCACGAACGCGAGTAGGACCCGAGGCCCAACTGTCCGAACACCCACTGAGCAGCTTGGAAACTGAGGCCAAGGAGGGGCCGCTCACAGACTTTGATCCCCTGCAGGCTCTGCGTCGCGCGGCGGTGACGTCCTGAAGAGCGACGACAGCAAGGCAATGACTTCCACGGGGATGGGGCGGGGTTTACGGGCCTGGAGGGGGCCCGCGAGGCGGGACTTGCGGGAGCTACGCTACGCCCCTGACCGGCAGGTCCGAAACCAGGCTTAGGTGGAGCCAGGGAAGGGCGTGGGCCCGGCGGGGCGGTGAAGAATACCGAAGGGGGCGGGGCGAGAGGCCGGAGTGGGCGGAGCAGGGGTAAAGCACACTCGCGAAAGGGGCCGGCGCGTTGCTGTGACGTACAGTCGGGCGCGGCTGGGTGACGCACAGGGATAGGCCGGCTGGTCCTGCGGGGTCGACCGCGAAGCAGAACCCGATAGGGAAGCGGCGCAGGGTCTGCCCTGTCAGCCCAGACCCTGGAAACCAAGACATCTGAAGAAGCCTTCGTGCGCTACGTCACCCGGATCCGGAAGCGCGTCCCGGGACCGCAGCGTCCCCGGGAAGAGCCGGGCGCAGCTTCGTGTCGTGAGAGGCGGGGTAACTTTAGGGACCTGAGCCTGACCCTCGAGGAAGACCGGCTGCCGTTTCTGGACAGCAGAATGCAGTTTTCCTTGGTGGCAGTCCCGCGGTCTACCTGGGGCCCTGTGGTTTTGTTTTTGGGTTTGGCCCGAAGCTGTTAACTGACTAGTTTCTCATATCTCCTGTCTTCTATCCCTTGGCCTTTTAATCAAACTTAGGACATCTTGGGATTTTCCTCTAATAATTTGCAAGCACACCTTCCCACCTCAGCCGCATTCCGTGAAGACCCTCTCCTGGGAGCAGCCAGAGCCACCGAGGACCACGAGTGCTCCTCGTGTGTCCGGCCCCTGTAAGGGGTGGCATTTGTTTCAAAACAGCTTTCCTGCTTTTCCTCCAAAAGTTATTGGCAAGGCTCCCGGGAGTTTTGTACCCTTGTGAATGGACCTGGATACCACATCTAACACACAGAGTCTCTAGAGCGGCTAAAATCACATTCACGCTGATAAGTTCTTGGGTTTTCTGACAGTATTGGCCACACTTCTATAATTCCACACTCGGGAAGCTGAGGCAGGAGGATCGCTGCGAGTTAGAGGCTAGGCCGGGGCACATAGCTTAAGGCCAGTCAGAACTACATAGTGAGATGTTGTCACCAGGAAAGACAACACGGGTCACTCTCTGCCAACAAAACTGAGGCCGAAAAATGTCTAAGCTTCGGTGCACTTTTTTTTTTTTTTTTTTTTTT
>NW_022900915.1:48163446-48166470 GCF_012274545.1 Fukomys damarensis
CTTTTTTTTTTTTTTTTTTTTTTGGTACTGGGGATTGAACTCGAGTCCATGCACGTGTGAGGCAGGCGATGGAACCACTGAGCTAAATCCCCAGCCCCAGTGCACTGCAATTTGAAGCAGTCCAGTGAATTGCCTCAGCACACAAGGCTGTAGAAATCTTAATTCTCTTGGGCTCCACGTTAAGTGCGCCCTAAGGGGCAATTTGATACAGGGACCGACCCTTGGAAGGATTGTAAGGAAATGTTGGACTTCACCTTTTGATCTTTCAGGAATCAGTGTTTGTGTGGTATGTTTTGTGTGCCATGCACAGCTCCAATATGGTTCTCGATTGCAGCCTATTAGGCTCTATCCTGCAGCATTGGACTTAAGTTATGAGCCTATGAGAAGGAAACAAGCCCCATCCCACCCCACAGTGTTGCTTAGGAGAAAAATGCCTGTAAATGTGACCCCAAGTTATACCATCTGACAATAATTTTGTAAGCAAAAAGGCCAACGAGAGTCATAAGCCATCATGTTACTTTGTGAAAATGCACCTGCTGAGCACAACTGGGAAATCATGACCATGACAGGCCAAGGAAGTCATGAGACAAGGTGTTGAGGCAAGGAAAGTGATTTTATTCCAAAAGCCAGCTAAAGAAGATAGAGGACTCATTACAAGCCTATCTTGCAGGGAAGCTGACCTAGGGGATCTGGATAAACAGTTGATGGGTGTTACCACTGGTAGGGTTCTTAGAGTGGAGCCAGAGGGCACACATCCACTCCTTATCGCCTGGTTATGAGACATTTTTCTGTTTCTAAAAATCTCAACATTTCCTTGAGTCATTCTTGTCACCAATATGCTCCATACTACAAAATGAACAGGCCAAAGTGGGGTAGCTGTCCAAAAGTAGGCAGCTATGGGTTAACTGTAACTATGTTTGTTGAAAAAGATATATTGTAACTATAGCCAGGCCATAATGCAACTCACTAGAGCAGGATCTTGGAAAGCCTTGCCAAACCTCTTGCTCCCCATTCACTGCCCCTCTGCTTATGTAATTATGCTTAGATTGATGACTATTTCCCCAGCAACTATAGTTGCTGTTTCCCCTCCCACAGAAACATAAAAATGAGAGTAAACTTCTGTTCAATGCTTTTGAGGCGATTTGAATTCCTTGAAGGTGCCAGGTAATTAAAGCTGATTTGTTCCTTCTCTGTGTTTGGTGGTCTGTCTGGGGACATCCCCAGCAGTCACACGTCAGCCCCTTTGCTTACTGCCAAATACCTGGCAGCGACCAGAAATATCCACGCTGATTGACTCAATGCTTCCATAGGCAAAAATCCTAAGGCCTAAGCCTGTCCCTCCTTAAGCAGAACAGGAGAAAGGTAGAAAAGAAAACTATATGCTCTAACTCTATCAATGATTCTTCTACAGCTCAATAGGAGCTGTAGCCATAGTGCCCCTTATGGGAGTAAACAGCAAAGAAAGTCACGTCAAAGTGGGGGAAACATCTGAAATTGTCATTCCCTCCCATACCCATCAGGGTACCCAACTGGGCCAGTTACTGTGGGTTCCAGGGCAGAAGACACACACATTGCTAGTTTACCACTGGAGGACTGAATATGAGTGGAAAGCCAGCTGGAACTATTTTAATGTAGTCCCCTGTCTGAGCTTCTGATTTAACTAAGTGGAAAAATAATAGTCCTTCATATCAGGAAACTCCTCTCTTATGGAAGATTTGTCTCCATTTTTGCTTTCTGTTGCCCCCATTGGCTGATATTCAGGCTCTTATGAACAAAGCCTGAAGAACCCTGAATGGTTGAGCAGGCAGGAAAGGAAGCCCAACCACTCCATCTAGTGGATCTAATACAAGCTGCCAAATGAGGCAACCACAGCAATCCCTGTGAAAAAACCCAATTGGGATGAAGATGATAGATTGCCTTATCTCAAAATTATAGGAGTTCAAAATGGGATCCCTAAAGTAAAGTATCTTTTTTTTTTTGAGCAAGGGTCTTGCTATGTAGTTCAGGCTGCTGTTGAACTATGTAGCCTAGGCTGGCTTTGAACTGTTGTCCATCCTCCTGCCTCAGCCTCCTGAGTGCTGGGATTACAGGTGTGTGCCACCATACCTGGCAGAATCTTAACAAAGTCCAGGAGATTAAACAAAAACCACAGGAGGGGCTGGGGATTTAGTTCAGTGGTGCCATACTACCTTGCAAGCACAAGGTCCTGAGTTAGATCCCTGGTATGGGGTGGGGATTGGGACACAGGAGGAGCCAGACTTAGGTGTACACAAACTAAAATCCCAGCAACTCAACTCAGGAGGCTGAGGAAGGAGGATCCCAAGTCTGAGGCCAGCCTAGGCAACTCTGCAAAATTGTCTCAAAAATAAAAAGGGCTACAGGGTACTTGCCAAACATGCATTGCACCACATATACAAAAAGCACCTCAGGAAGATCCTCCAGAACTTTGGGGTGCATCTATTGGGAATGCTGATACTATATGGACACCAACCATAAGGTTCCAGGATTTCGTTAAAAAATGGTAAACATGACTTTCAGCCAAAGTGATCCTGATAAAGAAATTACAAAAGTGAATAGCACTGTAGGAATGTTTACTTCACAGCTAGAAGAAATGACTCAAAATTTACAATAATAGGTCAAGCCCAGCAGAAGCAACAGAAAATTAAACAACAGACTTCACTACTTATAGCAGCATTCACTCAGAAAGCCTGAGGCAAAGTAGAAAGGATTATGAGACAAACCCAAAGGAAGTTGATGAAAATCAACGCCCTCTAGGAAAAAAAAGTATGGCTGCTAAAAGGACCTTTGGTAAATTGCCCAAACTGCTGTTGAACTTGTGATACTAACCCTAACTCAGCCTCCCTCACAGCTGGGATTACAGGCATGCAGGCCCAGGTAACAATTTTGCTTTAAAGGAAATAGTTTATATTGAGTTTGTACTATCTGTTCTAGTCTGTTCTAGCTTTGAATAAGTAATACAAGGACAAAAGAAGTCGTAACAACTTTTTTTTTTTTTTTTTTTTT
>NW_022900915.1:48166632-48174838 GCF_012274545.1 Fukomys damarensis
AACTTTTTTTTTTTTTTTTTTTTGGTACCAGGAATCAAATTCAGTACCTTGTGCTTGCCACTTGGTGCCAGTGAGCTAAATCCCCAGCCAGCCCCTGTAATAACTTTCATAGGCAGAAAACAAAAGTAATTCTAAACTAACAAATTGGGTGGATACATTGGTGGGAGTGTTACAGAGATGGGTTAAGGTGAATTTGGGAAATTCTGACCACTGGCCTGAGATGCACTATTAGCAAGATTGGTCAAACCAGGGGTCTACTCTTCATCAAACTATGGGTGGGCCATGTGAACCATGCTGAACTAAATTGGCCAACAGATATGGTAGAAAGGGGGACTGACATGAAACAAGGCCCCAAGAAAGTGATTCACTGAGGATATGCAGAGATAAAAGGCCATCTAGGGGACAAGTACAGATGAGACTGAGCACAAAAAGGGGTTAAGGTGGGGTTAGGGTGGCTACTTAAGCAGGAGATCCAGTTGCCAATAGCTGTTTTTCCCAAGAGTGAGAAAGCTGAGCAAAGTGTTACGGAAAATGGAAACGTGAGCAGAAAAGGCATACTAAACTTTAGGTTGCACACATGGAACCTGAATGAGCCATTCTGTGACTGGGTTACTAACAGGCTTGTCTGGCAGCTTTTTTTTTGTTTTTTTTTTTTGTTTGTTTGTTTTTTTGAGACTGACCTGGACTCACTAGGTAGACCAGGCTGGCCTTGAACTCACAGTGATCCTCCTGCCTCAGTCTCCCGAGTGCTGGGATTACAGGCATGTGCCACCACGCCCGGCCTGTCTTGTAGCTCTTAATTGACTTGTACATACAAGTGGCCGAAAACAGGAAAGTGAAGAAAGGAAAAGGGAGACAAACTTGAGGCAGACCAGTGGGTCTCTCAATATTTGGAAAAAGCAAGTCATGCATCTGCACCTCACCCCCACACAGTGGGACACACTGAGAAACTGTTCCTAGAACCCTGAGAAAGTTTCCTGTGTGTCCCCAGCTTCCATTAATTTTTACTACCCTCCAACTCTCTGCCTCTCCCTGCCAACCAAAAAGTACCTAAACCCTCTGATAGATGAAAGCTGGCCCTGGGAAAGAAGGGACAAGAAGGTGACTGGAGTTTTTCTAGCAGGAAGGAAAAAAAAAAGCCTAAACCAGTCCATCTTGACTTGAGTCCATAGATTTGAGAAAGAAAGAGAGAGAGAGAGGGAGACCAACAAACAAAAATATGCTCAAAAGAGCCTTACCTCCTGAATGGCTTCACCAAGTTACATTACTGGGTTATGGGGTCTCCTTCCACAGGTGGTTTCTAAGTTCTTGTCTTGAATGAAGAATTAGTCAAGACAAGCACAAACAGTAGCAAGGTTTTACATTTATTAACGGTAAGAAGGACTGGGGATTTAGCTCAGTGGCACCACACCTGCCTTCCAAGTGCAAGGTCCTGAGTTTGACCCCCAGTACAAAAAATAAATTAATAAAATTTAAAAATTAAAAAAGAAATAAAGGTAAGAAATGTCCTCTGCAGAGCAAGTCTGGGCCAAGTAAAAATAGGAAAATAAGCATACTTTACAGGGTGAGAGCAGACCTGAGCAAGAGGACACAGTGGCCCAGAGCACAGTGGCTAGTCTTTTGTAACCCCCACTTTTCAGGCTAGCATCAGGTCTAGGCCAGCCAATTGTAAACATGTTCAAGCTCTCCTTAGAACTGAAGACAGCACTCTCTGATTGGTTCCACATGAGGGTTTTGAGAATTGTTCTGAGCATGTGTCCTGGGATTTTTGTACAGGTCATGCCTCCTTCCCCAACCAGTCTGCCACACCCTAATCTGCTGTCTCAGTCAGTTCTCTCCCTGTGATCTGTGACTGCCACGTAGGTGTTCCCTTTCCCGCCTTTAAAGCAGCCCCTAGCCCACTCCCTCAGATACACTTGTGGTCATCATGGCACACATCTCAGCCTGCAATCCCTTGTTGTCCTGAATAAACTGTTTAGAGAGCTGATCTCTGCAGCTCATTTCTCTTGGCCCCAAAGGGGCATGTATTCTATGGTGGGTGATCTCAGGAACCATGTGCAGCACCCACTGCACTGGCCACCCAGCCCACCTGGCCCAGCTCCAACTTCCTCCAAGCCTTTTTCTGGGGACACTGTTTTATCTGGTGAGTACTATAGGTTTCATTTTTGGCTGCCTGCCAGCAATTTAGATCTTTCTCATTCTGGTCTATTTCTAAACATCCTTTGAAGACAAAATACTGTTACCATAATGCCAGGGTCATGTCCCATGGTAAGGAAGAAGGAAATCACAGATGGAGGAGGTAGGACTCAAGCAAATTTATTTAAAAGATATGAAGACAGCCAGGAGTGGTGGCTCACACCTGTAATCCCAGCACACAGAAGACTGAGGCAGGAGGATCATTGTGAGTTGAGGACAGCCTGGACTACGTAGTGACTTGGAAGGTAACCTGAACTACAGCATGAGACCCAGTCTCAAAGAATCAAAAGTAGATAAATAGATAGGCATGCAGGCAGACAGGCAGACAGACAGATACAAAGGCTAGGAAGTAAAGCTCCTGGTAGCCAGGAGGGGCTCTGAGTAGGATCCCCACAAAGGCTCTCTGTCTAGGGATTTTTAAGGTTTAGAAGAGATCTTGAGCCCTTGTGTGGGCAATACAATCTTTACCTTATAGGAGACTACATACTCTTTAGGGTCCATCTACGCAGTATTCACATAGGGCCCTTGTGCCAATATCATGCCTAACCATGGTCTGGGGAGGTCCCAGATGGCCAAAGAACACCTGGCAGATGTTTTTGTAAGATTTCTGGAGGGTTGTGACTCAGAAGACTCTATTTTGGGCTTCCCACACCCATTTTAGGGTCATTGTCCTTACAGCCTAATAGGATCCTAATTCCTATTTTACTAATCCTGTTACAATAGCATGGGTGGTGACACAGCTCATGCTCTTGAGGAGCCACCAGGCACTCCCCACCACATTATAAGCAACTCTGGCTCCAAGTCACAGCTTCAGGGAGGGGTAAGTGGCCACTGCCAGTCTCAAAAAAAATGATCCTACTTCTTGTTCATGGTAGGACAATGAGGGGAAAGGCCACTGCCAGGCAAAACCAACTCCTGGGAACAAACTCATTGTTGGGAACAAGTCTACATCATTTTGGGAAAAGTCATTTCACATAAGTCATGATTAGGGCCTAGTTTTCCTGCCTATAGGACAGCTATGGCATGTCAAGACATAACTCCATTTTGGCCTCTGGTCACAGCTAAGACCTCAATGGTCCCGTGATGCTATGACGCTCCAGGACAAGATTACACCAGCTGAAGACATCATGCACAGTTCCTCATTGTTCTAGGATTTTTTGCTGCTGCACTGAGTCACCTTTTACATTTGTTACTCTCTGATGTACTTAACTCTCTGCCCTGAGTCATCTGTTACATTTGTTTCTCTTGATATGCCGATTATAAGTGTGGCAAGCTCCCGGGTTTTTGTCTTTGAGGCTTCTTCTCTAAGTCTTATTTCTTCTATCTTTTCTGTCTATACATTAGTTCACTTTGTGGTATTGTGGCTCCTGGGAGACTAGGACTTACTGCAGAGGTTCTAGTAACATTCCCTTTTCCTGTTCCCTACATTTCATAAAGCAGAACATACTGTACCACCCTGGTTTGCTGCTCTTAAGAGATAAAAGCACTTGATGAGATTCCCCAAATTCCAAGGTGTGCTGAACACTCCTCCTAATGGACTCCAAGTGGCTGTGTTTATACATTGTGACTCTTAGTCATGTACTTTATTTTGCAGTGCTTGGGATGAACCCAGGACCTTGTACATGCTGGGTGAGCACTCTACCATGAAGCTACAACCCCAGCTCCTGGACTTGGGCTGTTTGGAGCTTGGTGGTATGTTGGGGATTGTTTAAACTTATGTTCATTTTCTTACAGATTTCATGCTGTTTTCCATCATGGTTAAATCAGTTTACATTCACACTGACTAGGTATTTTTTTTTCTGTATTCACGATATAAAGTTTCTCTGGGAAAATTACAGTTTATGAAGAGTCCGATATTTAGAGCCAGATGTGGTGATACACAGCTGTATTCCCAGCATGCTGGGAGGCTGTGGCAGGAGAATTATGAGTTTGAGACCATACTTAGACCAGATCCAAGGTGTTTTACAGTTCCTGAATCCTAAACTCCAGTTCTGTGGGCTTCTTGGGCTGGTTATTGCTGTGCCTGGAGCTACAGCATTCCCAGCTGGCCCACCCTCCCACTAAGTACTACCAGTCTGACCATGCCATTGGAGGATTCTGAAGATGCAGCTTTTGATAAGCTCAAAATGCAACTATTAAATCACTGTTTAGGACATCATAACTTTTTTTTTTTTTTTTTTGTACTGGGGACCAAACTCGGGCCCTTGAGCTTGTGAGGTCGGCAGTGGAGCCACTGAGCCAAATCCCCGGCCTCAAGACACCATAGCTATTAACCCCTCATCTCCCCTTTGTACCTGAAAAGGAAGGAGGGGGCACTTGGAGTCTAACTTTCAACGTGGATCCAGGTACCTATGGGACATCCCCTAGTCCAGGGGTTGCCTGTACATCTCCTACTCGTCAGTCAAATCCCCCCAGAACTCAAGCTGGTACCTCCCTATTTCTGTGCCCCATGCCCTGGACACGCTTCTGAATTCCTACCTCACCAGCACCTTTCTGGTGACCACTTCCTCTAGTGGGGTCTCTGCTTAAACCCACTCTCCAGGACTCAGGCTGAAATTATCACAGTCCTGCCCTTCATTCTTTTTCAACAAGACACCAATGACTCCAGATCTCACTTGGCTGCTCAGCAAGGTGTCTGGGGCCTCCCTCTGCCATGGCATGCACTGGGAAGGATGCTGGCAGTGCCTGTGGGATCAGAGCCCTCACACCTCTGGGGTTAGGCAGCAACCCTCAGCCACCTTGCTGAGGAGGAGTTGGGGATACCCCCAACATGCCTGCAGATGGCTAGGTTCCTCCACCAGTGCAGGGATCACCCATCCTGAAGATGCCTCCAAAACCCCGTATAAAATACCCAGTTCCAGCTTATTATGTGTCTCTCCCTCTTGAGGGCCAATGCTCCATTTCTTTGAATGTGTACTTTTAAATTTCTGCCTAATAAATCATTTTCTGCTTCTTGACGTCCTGAAAATTCTTTCCTTGTCAGGAGTCAGTGAAACTGCAACTTAATTTCACAGGTACTGTGGATTTAGCTTACTCATCCCTCTTTGGAAACTTCCTAGGACACTGTCGGATGACAGGCCCAAATCTCTTAAAGATGTAAGTCCACAAATTAACCTAGTTGATAAGATAAAGGGGAACAACTTGACTTTAACATGAGGTAACAGATATGGCAAAAGTTAAATTAATTTTCTTCCACTTAAAAAAAATGAGGACCAAGGTGGTGGATATGGTGGTGGTAGAGGATATGATGGTTACAATGAAGGAGGAAATTTTGGTGGTGGTAACTATAGTAGTGGTGGAAACTATGACTTTGGAAATTATAGTGGTCAACAGCAATCAAACTACGGACCCACGAAGCGGGGGCAGTTTTGGTGGAAGAAGCTCTGTAGTCCCTATGGTGGTGGTTATGGGTCTGGTGATGGAAGTGGTGGATATGGTAGCAGGTTTTTAAAAAGACAACCAAAAAGGGCTACAGTTCTTAGCAGAAGAGAGAGCAAGGAGTTGTCAGGAAAGCTGCAGATTACTTTGAGACAGTTATCCTAAATGCATTAGCAGAACTGTAAAAATCTGCCACAGAAGGAACGACAATCCATAGTCAGTTTAAACAGGAAACCCTTCTGGTTTAGGACTGTCATAGCCTCAGTTTGCAAAAAGTGCAGCTATTGATTAATGCAATATAGTGTCAATCAGATGTACATTCCTGAGGTATTTTTTCTGTTGTAGCTTTTCCCTTTTGTTTTCATTACATCAGGTATATTGCCCTGTGAATTGTGGTAGTAGTGCCAGGAATAAAAAATTAAGGAGTTTTTAACTTTTCAATATTTTGTACTTGTTTTTCTACACTTTAGTACAGAAACTTTAAAATGCAGTTTCGAAGGTGTTTCCTTGTGAGTTAAGTAAAGATCACTGTTAATTATTATTTTGTATGAATTTTGCTAAAGCTAACTATAAAGAAACACCTATTCACTTGCAGGTTAAGGGGGAATAAATCTATTCTCCCCATTTCATACCATGATACAAATGGGCACTGACATGTGGAGAGAATAGATATTTGAATATTTGCAATGTGTTTTAGATAAAATACAATTGGGTATTTAAATTAGCATATTTGTGAATTTAATAGCATTAAAATTACTTTCAAATGAAAAATCTCAAAATTCTTATCGGTTTTTGTGCATTTTTTTCAATATGTTATCATGATTTTAGTGTGTTAGATTTGCTGAGTTCTAGCTGTGTTTAAAACACTTCAATTCTGAAGCCAGGCATGGTGGTGCACGCCTGTAATCCCAGCACTAGGGAGGCTGAGGCAGGAGGATCACTGTGAGTTTGAGACCAGCCTGGGCTACACAGTTGAGTTCCAGGCTAGTCTCAACTACATAGTGAGACCCTGTCTCAAAACCACCCGTCTAAAAAAAAAAAAAACCATCTCCATTCTGCATTTACTTTGGTCATATTTAAACTGCTGCCATAGTTTTCCGGTATAAAGAAATGCCTACTGCCCTCTAAATTCTGGGAAAGGGTAGTGGATGTTTTCCCTTGCCCACGTTAAAAACCATTAACTTTTTTGAGATACAGGACCACTAAGTCTGCTGTGTCTGAGCAGATTAGTGGATACTTGGTTTTCTTTTAGGTTTTTTTCTTTAAGGACACAAGAGGCCCAGTTTTTAAATCTTGAGTTGCTTTCCTTGTTTGTTTTTCTTCCCCCATACAAGCTTTCAGAGCAAGAAAATAAAAATCCTGTATTGTTGAACCCCTACAAAAAAATGAGAAAACAAATTCAAGGAGTTCAAATAATGTTTCTAGGTAAAACTTCTTACATACCAGGGATTTAAGTCAGTGGCACTGCGCCTGCCTGACAGGCACATGGTCACGAGTTCGATCCCCGTATCCCCCCAACCTTCTATCATCCATCTTAACAGATATCTCCAACCCCAGACCATAATGTATCTCTCTTTTGCACTTATACTATTTTCTCTCAACTCTGGCTGATAAATCTGCCTATACCTTTCACTGACATGACCTGAAGTTCTTTTTCTGTAACAACAATCAATGAACCTACTCCATGGTGGGGATGGGGGGAAGGTTGGGTTGAATGAGGTTCCCTGTATCTTCCTTGGGCCCCATCCCAACCCCAGACCATAATGTATCTCTCTTTTGCACTTATACTATTTTCTCTCAACTCTGGCTGATAAATCTGCCTATACCTTTCACTGACATGACCTGAAGTTCTTTTTCTGTAACAACAATCAATGAACCTACTCCATGGTGGGGATGGGGGGAAGGTTGGGTTGAATGAGGTTCCCTGTATCTTCCTTGGGCCCCATCTGATGACATACCTGTTATTACAGTGTAGCCCTGTGCTTTGTTTAGTTTTTATTACCTACCTGTAAACTGGACTCGATCC
Source organism: Fukomys damarensis (assembly GCF_012274545.1). Lineage (NCBI taxonomy): Eukaryota > Metazoa > Chordata > Mammalia > Rodentia > Bathyergidae > Fukomys > Fukomys damarensis. The sequence goes on from NW_022900915.1 coordinate 48,174,233, forward strand.
TGAATTCTAATTTCTTCCAAGATGTGGCCAAGAACTCTCCAACTAATAACAAGAACTGCTTTTCTGAAGTCCTATAAGCTGGAACTGGACAACTCAATGTTAAGTTACAGGGACAGTATCATATCTAAAGTGTAGGCTAAAACACAATGCGTAGACCAAAAACAGCTCATCAAACCACTTGATACCCTAAGCAGAGACAAATCAGAAGCTGGGCATGGTGGTGCTCGCTTGTAATCCCAGCACTTGCGAGGCTGAGGCAGAAGATTGCCACAAATTTGAAGCCAACCTGGGCTACATAGCGAGAGCCTGTCTCAAATAATCAAACAAAAAACCTAACCCTAAACCTCGCTGTTTACCCCTTGTACCTAAAGAGCTGGCCCCTCAGGATCTGTGCGCCCACAAACTGCACCAGAGCAAACTGCACTCCTACAAGCGGAGGCAGCCGGCGCGGCGCTGTGACGTAAGGAGAAAAGAGCTGTCGCGGCACTGTGACGTAAACAGACAGGCGCGGTAATAAGACGTAACGCGTGGGCGCTAGTTTGTGGTACGAGGCCCTTCCTCGCGTGGGCGGAACTGGCGCGGCGGCGTGGCGTAGCCCTCCGGTAG
>NW_022900915.1:48175114-48184640 GCF_012274545.1 Fukomys damarensis
TGGCGCACGTTCCGCCAGCGGGCGGCGAGGCCTAGCGGCCGCAGTGAGCACACTTGCTGCTCCTGGACGTGGTGTCGGCGGAGCGGGAGCAGGCGCGCCGTAGACCATGACCTGCCCTTCGGGACTCAGGGGAACTTATTTTCTCAGCTTCCAAGTAGGGTGGGTTAGGATGGGATCTTCCGCCCACGGATTTCCCGGCCCTGAACTCTTCGTCCTCTTCTTCCTGTCCGCGTACACAGGCCTGTCCCACGCTGGTGGAGCCACACCGGGCAGCACCGGCTTTGCCTTGAGTTCCGGATATTCCGGGGTCACGTTGGCCCAGGACTGTGGCTTGGAAAAGAAGGCAGCAGTTTCCTGGAGTTGTGAACTGGAATTCAGTTCATTTCCCTCCAGCCACACCCAGACTTTCATCTGTTTTGGCACAGGGAGAATAACCAGGAAACACGTTTGAGATGATTGGAGGAAATAGCGGGCAGGATGGGAGGAGAGTGACCCCGGGCAGGAGGAAGGAAAGGGAGAGAGAGAAGGTGGGCCCGGATGTAGGAGGAAGGTCCCTTGCCTTCAGCGCAGCATCCTTATGACCCTCACGTGCAAGGCCTTGTCTGTGTTTGGGCCTCAGTGCCCCCCTGGGTTCTTCTCTGACCCTATCTGTTCTGGAACTCAGTTCCTCCTCTGCATGAGACCGCAGCTGGCCCACCCTAGTGTGCCCTGGTTTTCCCACTGTGCCCTTGGTCCCTGCTCTTGTCTGAGGGTTGTCATCGAGGACGCATGCAGGACTCAACCTGTTCCGTTTTGCCGCTGCTTCTGAAGGCCCCAACGGTCACACCCACATTTCCCTAGTTGAAAACTGTCTTCTGAAGGGGTACTTCCTCTTAGGGAATTTCTTGGAAGGTGGGTGGAGGTAATGACGAGCCCAGACTGGGGACACTTTGGGAGATGGCTGTCCTCAGTCTCTTGTGGAAATGGCTTCTTGATCCTACCTTACAGTTGTAGGGTCTTTGGATTCCGGCTGGACAGCTAAGATTTGGGGCTAAAAGCAGAATCCCGAATGCCTTTCACCACCTCCCCACCCTGGGCTCACTTCTGTGGGGTGGGTGCTGGTCCAAGGTCAGGCTCTGGGAATTTGTCCTGCCCAGGGCTATGAAGCTCAGGGCAGCATCCCCATTGAGTCCAGTGTGTCCTTGTGGGAGGTAGCTGAGTGATTGCCTTGTCCCCTTCCCCAAGCTCCACACCAGCTCCCTGACTGCCTGAGGCCTTCAGGGTGTGGCTTGTGTGAAAGCAGGCTAGCACTCAACATGCATAGCATGTGCATGGTGCAACTGCAGGAATGAGCTGGTGTCCTCCACCTGCAGCTCTAGGGAGGACAGGAGGGGGCGCTGGCCCTGAGAGGCAGGGGAGGTTGGGCAGGGACAGTACAGCAGCCTATGGCAAGTGGCTCACCAGTACTGCATGTATACCTGCACAAGCTCATCCATTCTCCAACCACTGTCATTACCTGTGGCGAGACGGGGGCAGGCATCCTGTCCTGGAGTTATGTGGTCAGGGTCCCCATTGTGAAAGAGTTGGGAAGGAGAATGGGCTCCTCTGAACGCCTGCTCCCCGCAGTTGGAGCAGGAGCAGGGTAAGGGCTCACCCTTCCGCCTGGGGGTGGCATTTTCCTATCTGATCTTGCTGGTCCAGCACTGAGGTCATGGGGTCATTGCTTCACTCTTCTCTGGCCTCCATTGTGTCATAGTTCATCCATCACTGTGGTTCTTCCCACTGCAGTGATACTCGGTGTCTGTTCTCAGCAGTTTAAGCAGGTTGCAGCAGTTGCCTGCTAGAACACTGTGCCCTTATTACCGTAAACTGCTGCCACTTCTTATGAAGGAGAGGCCGCCAGAGTAGGATTTTTTGCTCATTCAGGTTCATGAAGCCAATGAGAAAACCCAGGTTGAGTGCCAACTGCACAGACTTTTCAGTGGCTGAAGAACAGACAAGCAGTACCCTTGTACACAGAGACCAACCTGCCAGCCATGTGCTGGGAGTTATGGACAGAGAGCAGTAGGCGTTGGAGTATGTTCAGAGGTTTTGGGGAAGGAATGGCAGTTTCCAGGAACCCAGGTGCTCTGTGTTCTTCCTTTATAGGGTCCTCCCTGGCTGCCACCCTGGTGATTGTGCACCATCGTGATGCTGGTGGACATGGCATTCTGCTTTGAGATGAGGCCATGCAGTCTGAGGTCTGTTGGAGGTGTTTGAGCCACCATTTTGGACCAAGCTGGTCTTTCTTGGCAGAGTGCTGTGAAGAACTCTAAGCATCAGTCCCTAAAGATAAGTGCAGTTAGGGCAGGGTCAGCAAGGTGGTTGTGCAGATACTTTACTGGGTAACACTGAGCCCAGAAAGACTGAGGTGAGTCCTGTCACATGACTTGTGTTACTCTCGAGAGAACCATAGACCACGGGTGACAAGAAGCTGGATATACTGAGAACCTGGAGTGGGCAGCCCCCAGTGCAGTACTTTGGATAGCTTTTGGTCTGTGTGCTTGTGTGGTGGGCAAGGAACCATTGGAGGCACGGCCAGGGCTGTGGAGGGGTAGAGTGGAAGCGTGGTTGGGGTGGTGGTGGGCTGTATGCACGGGAAACCAGGAGGCTGTGCAAGGTGAAAGGAGTTGGAGTCAGACCTGGTCATGCACGTGTGCGGTGTGCATGTGCCATGTGCACCTGTGCCTGAGAGTCAGGGGCTGTGCTTCTTTGAGATTATCTCATGGCCTACATTGGGGATTAAGAAGCAGTCTCCCTGCCTGCATGGGTATCCTTCCTATTGAGACAGCCCCACGGGAGGCTGTCAGCCCTGCCTTAGTGGGTCCATGCAGCCCCTCCTGCACTCAGGCAGCCCTCAGCGTCTTCCCCACCCACCAGGGTGCTCTCCCTGGGCTCATATGGGAACAGGTACACATCTCAAGGCTGGATGAATTTCCGCCTCCTTCCTGTACAGTGGATGGGCAGGGCTGACTTTCCATCCCCAGAGGATTTGGCTCAGAAGGGCGGGTACAATCTTGGCAGGGATTACCCCCAGCTCTCCATGCAGAGCTGCCACTGTGACCAGCTCTGGGCTGACTGGATGCCTTACCCCACTGAATGGGTGGGTGCTGTCCTGTCCCCCAGATGGGGGCAGAGTCCCTTTGGGACTACACTGGAGGAAGATGGGTACAGGGGCTAGGGGCCGGGAGAGGGTAGGTGGTGTCAATGCTAGAACTGGGTCCTCTCCAGTGGAGGAAGTTCAGGTCCTGGATGGGGCCAATCTGGCCCAGGGCTGGCTGCTGCCCCACCACCTGCTCCATCTTCACTGCCCCTTGAGGGGCTTGAAGGGCTGCCCAGCTTCCTTCCAGCCAGCTATTCTGCCCAGGCACAAACATCACCGAAGATGGGGTCCCAGTCCAACAGCAGGTTCTGGAATGAGCCAGTGTCCAGGACCTGTGGGGTGGGTCCCAGGGAGGAAGGTGGATACTTCTGTGGTTCCAGTCAGGGCTCTGGGGGGAACCCTTGCGTCTCTGCAGAGTCCAGTGCTATGCTGTGGGCATACACTGCAAGGCCCTGGGGAAGGTGCCTTACCCTGTTCATGTCACATCACATCTCCAGGCATGGCGGGACCCAGGCCTGTGGTGCTGAGTGGCCCTTCGGGTGCCGGCAAGAGCACCCTGTTGAAGCGGCTTCTCCAGGAGCATGGCAGCATCTTTGGTTTCAGCGTGTCCCGTGAGTGCTGTGGGACATGGGCCGGGCCCAGAGCCCCAGACAGTGCATATCTTGTGGGCTAGGGCAGCCTGCCCAGGGACCAGAGTGGGGCTGGAGGGCTCTGCGGCCCCCTCAGCAGTGACACATCTCTTCTAGACACCACACGGGACCCACGTCCTGGCGAGGAGAACGGCAGAGGTGAGCTGCGCAATAGCAGTGTCCCCTTGTCCAGAGAGGCCAGGGCCCTCAGTGGTGGGCGCAGTTGGGTCCTGTGCATTGTGGTATTGCAGGTGCCTGGGTTTGTGTGAGAGGAACTGGGGCCACAGGACTGAGGGCCAGGGGTCCCTGCTGGGTGCTATTGGTATGTGGATGGGCATGTAGCCCTGTGCCCAGCGGTACCTCCCAGGTGAACAGGGCTGCCATGCCTAGGAGGCCTACCCTGTGGAACCTGGTGGTCCCACCTCTCCCCATGGAGCAGGTGGTTCCCAGTCCTCATGTGAGCAGCTGTGGGTGGAGAAAGGACAGTAGATGCAGGGGCGAGGACAGTTGCTGGCCAGCCCAAGATGCCATCTAGACAGCCTCTTCCTCCCCAGATTACTACTTTGTGACCAGGGAGGTGATGCAGCGTGACATTGCGGCTGGAGACTTCATTGAGCATGCTGAGTTCTCGGGGAACTTGTACGGGACGAGGTGGGCTGTGCTTGGCTAGCCTGGGGTAACCCCTGCCCTATCTTGCCTGTCACCCATCTGCCCACCCAGCCTGTTGGCACCTGGAACTGGCTGTGCTCCAGATGCGGGTTGGTGGGCAGCTTTGGGGAGCAAGCAGGCCTGCACACATCCCAGCTGTGTCCTTAGCTGCCCTGGCAGGATGAGCAGCTAGTTGTGGTTATGGTAGCTCAGGGCTATGCATATCGGGTGCCTGGAGGGCCCACCCTGCCAGTGCTGGAAGCCAGGGGCAGCTCACCCACATCCTGGCCACCTGGTCCCCAGCAAGGCAGCCGTGCGGGCGGTACAAGCCATGAACCGCATCTGTGTGCTGGATGTGGACCTGCAGGGCGTGCGCAGCATCAAGAAGACTGACCTGCACCCCATCTACATCTCTGTGCAGCCACCCTCGCTGGCCGTGCTGGTGGGTGCAGGGGTGTGGGCCAGTGGGCAGACAGATGCCTGGAAGACACTGACCCCAGGGTGCTTTTTAGGAGCAGCGGCTGCGGCAGCGCAACACTGAGACAGAGGAGAGCCTGGCGAAGCGGCTGGCCGCCGCCCGGGTAGACATGGACAGCAGTGAGTGTCCATGCCTCTCTGGGTCCCAGCTGGGGTGGGGTTGGGGTGGGGAGAGGAGGTTTGGTGCTCCTGCTTGGTGGGGCAGCCAAGGCCCCAGGCCTGGGTTTTACACAGATGGGAGGCACATGACCTGAAGCCCTGATGAACAGGGCAGTCACAACTGGAAGCCATTTCCTTATACCCTGACCATCCCGGTAGGCAAGGAGCCTGGCCTGTTTGACCTGGTGATCATCAACAACAACCTGGATGAGGCCTACGCACAGCTGAAGCAGGCGCTGTCCGAGGTAGGTGCCCTGGCCTTCCTCTGTTCTGTGGGGCACCTGCTGTATGCCTGGCTTGCGCGGGAAGTGGGCACCCAGCCCTCCTTTGGCCTGTGTCACTGATCCACTGTGTTTCTCCTTGGCAGGAAATCAAGAAAGTGCAGGGGCCAGGCCAGGCCTGAGGACCTGTATTCATGTTCCCAGCCTGATGGCTCCAGGGGGAGGTCTGGCTAGGTACCTTGTAGGTCCTGCAACAGCCATCACAGGATGGGCAAAGCTGCCCCCAAGATGGCCACACAAAAATCTGCCCCTCAGCGGGTACAGGCACCGTCCTCACTCACCATTCTCCAAGAACCCTCAGGTGCCCTGCCTTCCTCCCTGGGCTTTTCCTGTTCCCACTTCTTCCACTGGAGTGGGCTGACTTTTAAATAAAGTGATTTTGGTTTACACTGTCACATCCCTGAGGTTGGGGTTTGGTCCTCATTTGGGCAGGGGACATAGTGCTCTGCTGGAGCCCTGGGTGTCTGTGCTGTGCACCCCCTGGGTCTCCATCCTTGTTGCTGTCCATGGCTGCTCCTTAGCTCACCTCATGGGACCCAGGCAGCTGAGGGGACCCCAGGGCCACCTCATCGCTCCTGAGCTGTTGGAGGCCTCAGATGGTAGAGGGTGCAGTTGGAGGCTAGGATTAGCCTTGGGACCTGCCAGGGGGCCACAGGCTCTGGTCTTTGAACAAGACTCACTTGGCCCTGAGGCCCCAGGAGGAGCCTTATACCCTTGCTGGGGCTGGTACAGGGGCATACAACCTGGTCTCTGGAGATTCTGGATCCCTAGGGTTCAGCGGACTTGGGGCTTCCCTAGAGGGCTGTCTCTCCATCCTAACCTGAGAGGCACACAGACCTCAGTAAGTAGCGCCTGTGGTTACCTTTGCTGTCACCTCTCTCCCAGGGATGTTGGGTGCCATGTTCAGGACCCACGTATTGTGAGGAGGTGGGCATCCAGGTGGAAATAGCCAGGAGACTGAGGCATCTTCTGCCATCCCAAGGGGGCAAGCTGGCAGGTGAGGGGCAACCTGGGCTGGCTTCCACTCCTTGCTGCCCCACCCCCACAGGACAATCGGGGATTCAGACCCTGAGGCCAAGGGGGGAACAATGGAGCCCTTGAAGGCCCATCCTCCACCCCACCCCCCATTGTGCTTGGTGGTGAGAGCTGGCCCTGGCCCTCACCATACATCCTCGGGGAGAGCCAGGACCAGCAGAGTCTAGCCTGTAGGTGGGAGGAGGGCTCCTAAGACTGCATTTCCTGGCCTGGAGAAGGTAGGGGCTTTGTGGGACCCCAAGCCTCACCCAGGGAAGCTGTAGGGGTCGTTGACCTGCTCCAGGGAGAAGACATGAACGGTGTTCCTACCAAGTTTTGGAGGGCATCATGGGCAGGGATGGGACTTGGCCTCTGGGTGGGTGAGATGTCCTGGCTGGTCAGCAGGGACCTCCAGTGTGTCCCCAGCAGCTGGGGCCGGAGTGATTAGTGCAGCCTGCCAGCCCTTTCCCAGGGTGCTGTGGCTGCAAGCCCATGCTGAGCAGGTGAGTGGGTGGGCAGAGGTGGCCTGTCCAGTGTTACTAGAGTAACTATGTGGCTAGTGTGCTCCCAAAGCCTAGTGGTAGGGGCATGGTCAAAGTTTGGGGGGGCCACAGGGAACAGAAGGGGAGCAGGGATACCACCAGAGTCAGCAAGGCACCCTCCCTAGTGGCCTGGCTTCCTGCCACAGCTTCCCTCTCCTCTAGCCCTGTCCCCCAGAAGCCCTGGAAGGGAGAGCACCCAAGGTGAGGGTCCTGTGCCCCACCTGAGCCGTGTGCAGGGGCCCTGGTGCTGAGTTCCTTGGCCACTTCCCCACGCTTGGGTGCTAGCACTGTGTCCTGCCAGCTGCCCAGGTGTGACAGGGAGGTATGTGAGGGGCAGGAGAGTGGGACTGGCCTTTACCCTGATCCTGTAGTTCCCAGGATCCTACCAGAGGGATGTGGAGGATGGTCACGGAGGCCTGGAGGAGGCTGAGATGAGGGAGGCTGGAATGGACGTCTGTGTTGGGTGTAGTGTAGTAAGCTTAGCTGGGAAATGGGTGGGGGAAGTGGCCTTAGGCATGGCCTGAGGTCCCCAGGCCTGAGGTCGTGTTGGGCAGTCAGAAGGTATTTGGTAGAGGTGAGTGGTCAAGGGAAGAGGCCTAGAGTCCTGGGAGACAGCTGTGGCCTTACTGATTTGCTGTCCCCCTGGGGTGGGGGCCATGCATCACTGCCAGGGCCAGGCCCCAGCCCCAGCCCCAAGTGGGGTCTGGCCTAATGTGGCGAGCTGAGCCTTCTGGTCCCCTGCTGGCCCCAGGCGGGTAGACTGGGCTGGGAACTGCTGGGTGGCAGGTGGAGGTCCTTGCTCAAGCCCAGGGTGAGCAGAGCCTTTCAGGGACAAGAGCCCTGTCACCACCCCTGAAGGCCAGGATGGCTGATCACCCCACTACCCAGACAGCCTAGCCGTTCATTCACAGGGCTCCCCATTCACTGATCCCTGGGTTAGGACCTGACATCCAGCCCTTAACCTGTAACCTACGGAGGGAGCGCTCCTGTTCGGCTCTTTGTCTCTGCCATATCCCCTGGGAGTGTGTCCTGTCTCCAATTGTGTTACCATGCGTGGGTGGGCCTGGGGGTGGAGCTCTGACATCAGACCTGTCCAGGGAACCCACAGGTCTCCTCATACCTGCATACGTTATCTGGGTAAGTGTTCATCTCTGTGAAGCTGGATGAGTTCAACCCGGTGTCTCCCTCGTGACCCATTGGCCCTGGAACAGCTACCATCTAAAGGGACAGGGCAGCAGTGGGAGTTAGCCCAACCCAGTGGGGAGCAGCTCGAGGGGCAGACTCATGGGGCCCAGCACATTTGTGTGCATGTTTGCATGTGAACAGACATGCTGTGTGCAGAGGCAAGGCAGGGAACAGGGCTGGGAGGGCAGCCTGATGTGTGGGAGTCTGTGTGGATCCAGACTCAGTGGGAGGACCAGGCGGCAGGGCCCACCATGCAGGGCATAGTGGTTGCATGCATGGTTTGCTCATGACCTGAGTGTGGTATAGGCAGAGTCCTGTGGACTGAGCTGCCCAGGGTGGGGAGGCTGCTTTGGGGAGGCATTCAGGTCTGACATTCAGAGCTTGAGGGGTCTGCCAAGTGCCTACATACTGTGGGGGAGAGAGCTGGGCCCCGCTGTGGATTTGGGAGTCCTCCAGGCATGACCCTGAGCTCCAGCACCACAGCTCTAGAAGCTGTGATTGACTGCACATGAGTGCCAGTGTAAGACTCCCTCAGGAAAGTCAGCTTGGGCTGCACACATTACTTAACTCCATGCTTCATGATAATCATCCACACAGGAGTGCTTACCCCACAGAATCTGAAAACCCCACAAGCCAGGTCCTCCCTAGAGGAGGTGGGTCTGCTGGAGACAGAAGGATGGAGTGACTCCTGAGGGCTGGGGAGCACCAGTCTGTGAAGGTGTGTGCATCAGGTGTAAATGGTGTTTATGTGTGCACATATGTATGCATGTGTACAGGCAGTCACATGTAAGGCCACGTGTCTTACACCATGTGTGTGTTTGGATGTGTCTTACATGCATGTGCATATGGTGTGCACCTGAGTGCCTGTGAGTGTATATGCACACGGTGTGCGTTGGCATGCATGAGTGCATCTGTGAATTCACACGTGTCTGTTAATGCATGCAAGTGTGTATAAGTGTGCCTGCAAGCACACATGTGGGTGTACATCTGTGCAGATGTATGCACAGGAGAGTTCATGTCTGCCTGTGGCCTCAAAAGAGCCTCAGTGATGTGAGGAAGTGGGGCCACTTCCTCAGGAACCTGGGCTGCCCTGTCTTCCTCTGATGGGGCGAGGCCCCAGAAGCATAAAGCCAGGGCCTGTGGCTCTGGCTGTTGGTCCCACATCTGCTGTCACTGCCGCTGCTTCCCAGGCCTGTCCAAGGGAGGGGAGACACGACACGTGGCTTGGGGGCTTCTGCCCCAAAGCTAACCAGGAGCAGGTACTGGCCCTAGGGTGAATGAGGCTGGATGAGCACCAGGGAGGTTCAGAGGCCTCCTGTTAGGCACAGGCCTGCTGGGCTTGGCTCTTCTAGGACATGACTGTCCTGTCCCTGCTGGGACAGTCCAGGGTTTCCAGAGTGGGACTAGGCCAGGAAGATGGGCTCTAGGCAGTGGTGGCGGGTTGCGGGTGGGAATGGGAATCAGGGTGAG
>NW_022900915.1:48184715-48185468 GCF_012274545.1 Fukomys damarensis
GAATGGGAATCAGGGTGAGGGGGTGGGTGGGCAGCCCGGTGAACAAGGAGCTCCTGGAGGACTCGTCCTCCTTTAGGTAGCAGAGGCCTGGAGTAGGGGGCTGGGCAGGGGGTGAGGAGATGGGGCTGGGGGGGGGAGCGGGGGTCAGTCCATGACCCTGCAGCTGAGTAGGGCAGCCAGGGTCTTCTGCCTGCCAGAGAAGGAAGTGCCAGAGCTGTCTCCCAGCCCTGGCACTCGGGACAGGAGGCTAAGCTGGTGCTCCCTGGGAGAGGAGGCCGGGAGGAACGCCCAAGGCAGGCTGGGGCTGCTTTGGTCGGCAGGGTGGTGAGCTGGCTGGTGCCAGAGGTGTGCAAGCAGGAGGTCATGCTGACCCGGTCCACCTGCAGGTCCTGCACGCCCGCGCCCATGACCAACATGAGCTGGAGCTTCCTCACGCGGCTGCTGGAGGAGATCCACAACCACTCCACCTTCGTGGGCAAGGTGTGGCTCACCGTGCTGGTGGTCTTTCGTATTGTGCTCACGGCCGTAGGCGGTGAGTCTATCTACTCGGACGAGCAGGCCAAGTTCACCTGCAACACACGGCAGCCGGGCTGCGACAACGTCTGCTATGACGCCTTTGCGCCGTTGTCGCACGTGCGCTTCTGGGTCTTCCAGATTGTGGTTATTTCCACGCCATCCGTGCTCTACCTGGGCTACGCCGTGCACCGCCTGGCGCGTGCCTCTGAACAGGAGCGCAGGCGTGCGCTGCGCCGT
>NW_022900915.1:48186345-48189917 GCF_012274545.1 Fukomys damarensis
CCGGGGGCACCGCGGCCGAGCGTGGCCGGAAGCCCAGGACGGATTCGGAGCAGGGCAGCACAGGCAGCAGGGACGGCAAGACCACCGTGTGGATCTAAGCGTGGCACGGGCTGCCTGTGTTCCTGCCATGATCCCCAGAGCTGTGCAGAGCAGGGGCCCAGGGCTGACCAGCGCCCCCTCCAGGAAGGCCCGGAGCCGGGATGGGTCCGCGGATTTTCAGGCCCGGCCTCCCTGTAGCTCCCCAGGTGGTACACTGGTGCTGGTCTGGACATGAGCGAGGGACTGTGCTTTCCTTGCTCCCTGTAGTACTAACTGAGCTCCTCGGCAGCCCCCCGTGCCCCCAACCCTTGTTCCTCTACCGCTGGGGCGATCCCAGTCTTCCCAGCCAGGAAAGGGAAGCCCAGGCCTGCCGGTCTAGGTGGAAGCCTCTTCACCCAGTCCTGCTCTACAGCCAGTTCTGGGCAAACACTCAAGGAGCCAGGGCTGGACAAGACCGCACCTTCTTTGCTTACCCCTTCTGCTGGGACATCCGTGTGCCTTGTTGTGTGGGCAGGCACTGTGGTGGTTACTGTCTGTGGCTTTGGCCATGCAGGGCCAGGGTTCTGGAGGCTGCCCATGACTTCTGGCTCTTCCCGATTCAGAGCTAGCTTCAGAGAAGGGAGATGAGCTTTAGACAAATAAAGCTTGACTTCATTTACACACGTTATGTACATGGGTCATGTCTGAACATGTGAGCTCCATGCCTACATGTGATAGTGTGTGCCTGTGTGCTTGCCATGCATACATGTGAACAAGCACATGTGAAGTGTCCACTTCTGGCCCCCAGACTGTTGGAGAGGAGCACTCTCCTCAGGGACAGGCAGGAAACGGACCAGAGACAGCATCCTCGAAGGTCCCCAGACTCGATGGTGCCACTCAGTGCCAGGCAGCATTCTGTCTGGGGTGCACAGATGTCAGGTGACAAAGACCAGCAAGGCATAAGGTTAGCCTGAAGCTCAGGGGCAGAGGTACCTGGAGGTACAGAGCTGCTGGCAGGGATGGTTGCAGTGGCTTTTGTGAGGGACATGGGAGCAGGCTTGGGGCAGACCATCATTCACTGCCAGTGGCCACCCTGGTGAAGGCTCCAGGTGACTCCCTGGCTGCAAGCTCTTCCCACATGGCTCTGGGCCAGGTGCAGTGAAGCCCCAAGTCTCTCCTCAGTCTGACCCCGTGGAATGCCAACTGCAAGCCTCTCTAACCCTTGGCCCTGGAAGCCAGAGACAGCAGTGAGGGAAGGGCAGCCTCAGAATGAGGGCGGATCTGGAGCCAGAATGGCTGTCTCCTCGACTGTCACCATGACCAGTGCCTGCCAGGGAAGAGCTCTGCCATCTGGGTCTGAAGCTCTGAGGCCGGAAAAGCTCTCCCTGGGCTAGGCAGGGTTCCTGTGGCATGGGCCTGGTGACCAGCCATACCTGGCAACCAAGCACCTGTTTGTTCTCCTCAGGCCTTCCCCTGATTGGATGAGGCCCACCTTGGCATTTCCTCAGGATTCAAATGCCAATCCCATGGTGAAGCACTCCTAGACACACCCAGAATGATGTTTTAAAAATTATTTTTAATTGAAATATAATTATAGGTATTCATAAGGTACATTGTGATGACTGGGGAGGTGTCTATACTGATAGTAAACCAGGCATTCCATCTCCTCCTTACAAATTCTTATCTTAGCACTGGGAGCTTGGAGTGGCTCCCTTTTAGCACTTTAAGGAGTCCACAGTACATCACTGTGAGCTACACAGCAAGGTTTGCTCAGTTATCTGGGTGGTGCTTGTGGCCCTGGTATGCATAGAGTCAGAATGGCTCCTTTTCTGGAAGCCCCAGATGTTGGATGGTTGGCACAGGGGACAGGGAGAGACCAGCACACAGGATCTGAATCTGCCTGACTGCCATCAGCCAGCCAGGCTGGTGGGGTCCCCGTCCATGGCCTTGTCTCAGCTCCATTCCAAGGCCTCTGCCAACTGGCCACTGCTCATGAGAGTTTGCAGAGGGCTGGGGTGGAGGAGCCACATTCAAAGATGTCCCAGAAAAGGGAGGAAACCCCTAGGAGAGAAAAACAGGAAACAAACCCTGGGAGGTGGGGTTGGGACCCCCAGACAGTTCATTTCCATCCTCTTGGTCCTTCCTGACGGCTGCTGGGCCCAGGGCCTTGTAGGGAGTTGCTGTAGGTCCCTTGTAGCCTGCAGAGGCCAGGCTACAGTCTCCTCCCTCATGGGGGCAGTGACTCAGGCCCCAAGCTTTGTGCTGGTGGATAAAAGGCCACTGGGTAGGGTGCTGGCGAGGCTGCCACAGGAGATCCCGGATATCTTCCTGGAGGGGAGCCACTGACAGGTTGGGGTGGGGGTGAGTTCCATTTCCTTCCACTTGAGCCTATCAGCATCTCCTCCACGGGGGTTGGTTACCTGTCCTTCCTGCAGGATGGTATGCGGGGTTGTGGGGTGAGAAGCCAGATTCTCCTCTGGCCAGGGCTGGGCTGATCAGACACTGGAAAAAAATAAGACCCTGCCCTGTGGAAGGCAAGCGATCGCCCTCAGGTCCACAGAGAGGAAGGGGCAGCCTGCCAGGACCGCACATTCCAGCACTGGCTGGGAATTGCTTGGAAGGAGGGGCACCAAGGGTTAAGGACCTTTGGGGGCTCCTGGCCTCCCTCAGTCCAGGCTCTGCCCAAAAGTAGGCCAGACCAACAGGAGGCGTCCAGAGAGGTTGAAGAACTTGAGAGGCCTGGGAGGAGCCCAGAGGAGCCTAGAGGGCCCAGGCAGGTCCTGGAATCTGGTCATAGCCAGGGAGCCACACATGCAACCCTCTTTGTAGAAAGCTACCTCAGATAGTAATTTAACGTTAACTGAGGCCTCTGCATGGCAGGCACTGTCCTAGGCTGGGCCTTATCCCAGGGAGATGAAAGTAAGCTGTGACAAAGATTTTCTGCCTAGGCTGCATGTGATGGTGCATGCTTGTAAAACAGCTGAGAGGCTGAGGCAGGAGGATCACAAGCTCAAGGCCAGCTGGGTACTTAGTGAGACCCTGTCTCAAGAAATAAAAAGGGCTGGGGTGGTGGCTTAGTGGTAGAGCATGTGCCCAGCATGTGCAAGGCTCGAGGTTTATCCCCAATACTGACAAAAAAAAAAAAAAAAAAAAAAAATCAAAAAATCCGGTTTCAGTGAGAACTTTGTGGACTCAGCGTAGTCAGGACGCCCCGTCTGACCGACTCCTCCTGCCCAACCAAGCTGGGCTCTGGCCATCTAGCGCCTTCAGTATGAATCCGCAGTGCTCTTCCTTTCCACCCACGGACCCCACCTGCTTCTGGGCTAGGGGTTCCCACTGTATGCACTGTCTGGAGATGGGCCAATTTCTCTTTCCCACTGCAGGATTCCGCGGCGCCCTGTGTCCATCTCCAGGGATCCTTTAGCATCATGTTAAACCCCACTCACCGCAAGGAGCTCAAGGGCTGCAGACAGGCTTTTCAGAGGAGCAGGGTCCCCCGAGGCAGCGCGAGGAGCCAGAAGCCGGCAGGGCGGGGCCACGCGCGACCCCGCCCC
>NW_022900915.1:48190235-48192451 GCF_012274545.1 Fukomys damarensis
CCGGGTCTCGCGAACGGTGCGGCCCCTCCCTCTGCGCGTGCGTCCTATGCTCACTTTTTGAACGTGCAGGGGCGCACGCTCTACGACGTCATTTTATACCGGTTAGCGCGGCCTTGGGGGGGCAGTTTGGGGAAGGGGCCCGAGGAGGGGTGGTGCTAGGGGAGGGGCCTCGTCAAGGGGCGGGACTCTAGGCGCTAGCGGGAACGGACAGGCCAACCCTCCGCACTCAGAGCGCTCCAGGGGAAGTCATCCAGGGACAGGCCAGAGACTTGCATCCGGAGAGGCTCCTCACCCGGCCTCACGGTGGGCAATTCCATGAGGAGCTCCCTCAGCCCTGCCTGTCATCCCTCCTCAGTGGGTGCCGCAAGGGGTCGTGTGTCCCGTCTCCCCGTGGGGCTGCGCCATTGTGAGCGTTTCTGACAGCGTCTGGTGTGTGCGTCCTGGGTTTTGATCGTCGCAGCAAAGGCTTTAATCTGCGGGCTTCTTTGGACCCCTCAGGGCATTGAGGCCTTGCAGGAGGAGCTAATGGAGGCAGAAGGTGTGTCCTGCTGTTTTGTCTTTGCCGGGGTGGACTTGGCCTGCCTCGGCTCCCTACCCCTCCAGAGGGTGAGCCTTGGTTCCCACCATGTATCTGGACTCAGTGTAGGTCTCTGGGATCTTTCGGGATCTGCCGGCACTGAGGATGGAACAACTATGGCCTCTGGAAGAAGTAGGGGTGGTGGACCAGTCCAGCCACTTTCCCAGGTACTGTTGTCCCAACTGAAGGATTGCAAATTGTTGTGCTGACGGGATCTTGGAATCCTCCTCTCTGCCTTTGGGTAGCCTCAGCACCTCCTGGTGTCCCCACCGTATCCATGGCAGTGTGTGTGGGCCCTGGGCCTGTCTGCCTGGTGTTCCTGCTCCTCCAGCCTCTTGAGCTCCCAGTCCTTGCCCCTGGTCAGGGTCCAGTGATGTGGGGTCTCCTCCTTGCCCAGGTAGGTTGAGGCCAGGCTCCCTTCAGCCTTTGTGGGGCAGTCAGCACCCTGGGCGTGGACTCTGTGGGGGCTCCTGCTCCAGCAGGAGTTGAGCTGTTGGCTTGCACACCTGGCTGCAGGGCCTTCCTTACCCCACAGATTGTCGGAGGGGGATGAACATGCCTGATGGGTGCAACAGTCACCCATTCTTGCCCAAGGCCACTGTTGGATTTCGCTGCAGGGCTCTGAAAAGAGTACAAGGTGACTCATTGGTGTGTGTCCACAGCATTGGGAGTATACTGCCTTCCACATCCCCATACTCAACCATCCTTGATTAGAAGTACTTGAAAAGGCAGTTGTACCTGTATTGAATGGGTACAAACTTCTTTTCCTATTATTCTTGAACAATACAGTTGAGCTATAGCTTACGTGGTGTTCCGTTGTATTAGGGATCATAAGTAACCTGGCCATGAGTTGAACCAGGCACAGGAGGATGTGTGTAAACCCTGGGCAGATGCTGTGTCATTTTGTGTGAAGGACTTGAGCAGTGTCCATTGTGTTAACTGGTGTTGGAACCCATCCCACAGATGCCAAAGAATGACTACAGTAAGGTATCACTTTGTGATTCAGAGTCTTGCTGTCCTGTCCCCTGGGACACTGGTCCTTGTGGCTGTGTGGGAGGTAGGGACACTCCTTGTCCCTAGGGGTGGGAGTCCAAGAGCCACCCACCAGGTGGAAGGACCCCATTCCAGGTTCGTGGCATGTGCTGAGACAGCTGCATGGACCTGGTTCACCTGGATTTTAGGACTGTTGCTGTGGCTGGCCCCAAGGCTGCAGAAGGCATCACCTGGGAACGTTCATGGGCACCCCAGGACCCAGCCCCTGTGAGAATGTGGTGCCCAGAGAGAGAGTGTATCACTTTGGGGCGTCTAAGCCCCTTTATCACCAGACTGACCCATGGAGGGTGCACAGGGCCCACCTGGGAACTTGCCCAGTTTCTCTGGGCACCCCATCCTCTGGCTTGTCCCTGGCCCTCCCCAGCTCCGTTCCCAGCCTGTCTTCTGCTCACCTGGATGCTCATACCCTGTGGGCATGATCAGTGGTCTCCCCACTCTGTTTACCTCCGTGCCAGGCCTCTCCTAGCCTTGCCAGCTGTCTGCACCTCCCCACTCTGACCTCTGCCTCCCCACACCCAACTGGCCCTCCCTCCTTCCCCCCTCCCTCCTCTGGCCCTTTTACAGTGCCTCTCTCTCTCTCTCTCTC
>NW_022900915.1:48192496-48211360 GCF_012274545.1 Fukomys damarensis
TTTTTTTGGTACCAGGAGATAGAACTCAGGTCCTTACGCCTGTGAGGCAGGTGCTGGAATCACTGAGCTAAATCCGTGGCCCGCCTTTTACAGTGCCTCTTTGCTGAGTTTACCACAGATTTTTAAAAATACAAATGTGTGGATATGTAGGTAAAATACCCAATAATGTTAAAAGTGTTATGAAAAGTGTCCTTCTGCCAGGTGTGGTGTACACCTGTAATTCCCAGACTTTTAGAGCTGAGGCAGGGGAATCACAAGTTCAAGAACCATCTGGGCAACTTAGTGAGACCCTGTCTCAACATTACAAAAAAAATTAAGGGAGGGACTGGGGATGTAGATCAGTGATAGAGTACCATGGATGTGATCCCCAGTACTGCAGCTGGGGATGGAGGCACATGCCTGTAATCAGGAGGCTGAGGCAGGCGGATCCCTGAGTTTAAGGACAGATAGCCTAAATCACAAGGGGACTCTCTTTTACCAAAAAAAAGAAAAATATGACCCCCTAGCACCACACAAGAAATTGCTTTTCTGTGCCTTGCCTTCATAGCATGGGTCCCATTGCTCCTTTTCTTTTTAATTTTTAATTTTGGAATTATTATAGAAACAAGAAATTACAAAAGAATTATAGGTAGAAGTCTAGTGTCCCTCTTTCCCCTGCCCCTCACTATGGCCCAGGAACAGTGAGGAAGCAGAGGCCTGGCTGGCTGCTCTGGCCATGCCCCCGCTTCCCAAGGCCACTTGTGTGCCCCGCAGGCTATGGTGCCAGGCGACCTGGTCTCTACAGCCTGCCATCATGGTGGTCTCGACTGTGTTATAGCTGTCTGATGGCGGAGGGGTCAGCAGGCAGGTGAGACCTGAGTTCCCATGTGGCAGGGACATGGGTCGCTTCCACTTTCTGGTGGCACTGAGGATCAGACCAGCCCCCCTACCTTTTTTTTTTTTAATTTCCGCAGGCTATGGTGCCAGGCGACCTGGTCTCTACAGCCTGCCATCATGGTGGTCTCGACTGTGTTATAGCTGTCTGATGGCGGAGGGGTCAGCAGGCAGGTGAGACCTGAGTTCCCATGTGGCAGGGACATGGGTCGCTTCCACTTTCTGGTGGCACTGAGGATCAGACCAGCCCCCCTACCTTTTTTTTTTTTAATTTAATTTATTGGTACATTCTAGGTAGACAGTACAGTTACTTTCATTACTGGGATCTTGTACCTTTACATTAAAGAATGTAGTTGTTTTTTTTTTGGTACTGGGGATTGAACTCGGGTTCTTGCGCTTGCAAGGCAGGCCACCAAACTGCTGAGTTAAATACCCAGCCCACCCCTCTACCTTTTTGTTTTTAATTTTGAAACAGGGTCTTGCTAAATTGCTCAGAGAAAACTTGAACCTGTGATTCTTCTGCCTCAGCCCCACGAAGTGCTGGAATTGTAGGTGTGCACCACCACCCCTGACTTGGATGGCCTTTCTGTGGATTTACAATAGGCAGCCCCTCCAAACTTTGAGCTGTTTCTGACATTTAATCCCATTCTGTAAACCATGTGCTTGTTCTTTGAGGTCCCATGATGACCATTTTGGGAGGTGTTTCACCCTGGTAAAGCTGGGGCACTGCTTCTTGCTCAGAAAAGTCTGTACTGTGGATGTTGTTGGGAAGGACTCAGTCATCCTGCTGGAGAGGGGCTCCTCTCCCCTGCAGCCCCTTTCATCCCACCTTTCCTGTCCCCCACCCGGGCCTCAGCACAGCATCTCCATTGCACAGGCATAGCCTGACAGGGGTGCTCTTTTGGGGTCTGGGTCTTGCTTTGGCTGGGGCTGTCACTTTGCGTGGGTGTGGCCTCAGGATTCTGGGTCCTCAGTGCCCCGGGGCTACAGAAGGCAGGTCCTGCTGTGTATGGGTTCTAAGCCCTCAGGCAGGGCTGCTCCTCACCCCTCTTAGTGCAGGGGATAGTGTCTGTCCTAGTCCTGGGATCAGTGGCCCCTACTCATGGGCTTGGGCTTCTCTGCCTGAGTCTGCAGGCAGCTGGTGGGAGTGTGTGACCTCCACTACGGGGGCTCTGCAGGGTAGCCTTGCCTTCCTATCTGGTGTCCACATGGACATTGCTTTCCCCAGGCACTGCTGCCTGTGACTGCACGTTACCAGGACTCTGGGCCCTGTTTGGTTAGCAGTGGCTCTGTCTGTCCCTGATGATACCACAGCCCGTCACAGCTCACTGCATGTGGTACTCCACACCCAGAGTCACAGTCCCACCTGGCCACTGCATGGCTTTCTGGTGCAGGAGTGCATGGCCAGGCCCCATCCTCCATTCCCTGGTCCTTGCCATATGCTGGGGACCCTGTGGAGGCTGTGCCTTTCACACCACTGGCACCATCTTTTTCCACAGGCTTCCTGAGTGTGTGCCCGAGGCCCCTGGCTTCCTTCTGGAGTGTGACCGCGCCTCACTGGACGCCCTGCACCAGCACCTGGCGCTGTACCGGGTCCGGCGGAAGGTCAAAGTGGAGCCGTGCCCCGAGCACCGTGTGTGGGCCGTGCTGTCTGGGACTGCCCAGGCTGGCCAGACACCACTCTTGCAGGAGAGGGCAGAGGCCACTGCCATCCTGGCCCGTGATCCCCGGACAGTGCGCATGGGCTGGCGGCTCCTCACGCAGGACACAGGCCCAGCCTTGGTGCCTGGTGCCAGGCTCGGGGACCCCCAAGATTACCATGCACACCGGTACCAGCAAGGTGTGGCAGCAGTGTGGGCAGGGGGAGGGGACAGGATAGGGTACCTGTGCCAGTGCCCTCACCTCTGGTGTCCTTTGTCCCACAGGTGTCCCCGAGGGGGTCCATGACCTGCCCCCAGGGGTAGCCCTGCCCCTGGAGTCCAACCTGGTCTTCATGAATGGTGTGAGCTTCACGAAGGGCTGCTACATTGGCCAGGAACTGACTGCACGCACCCACCACATGGGTGTCATCCGCAAGCGCCTCTTCCCTGTGCACCTGGCCGGCTGCCTCCCAGCTCACAGCATCATGCCTGGCACCCCGGTGCTGACTGAGTCGGGACAGGCTGCCGGCAAGTTCAGGGCTGGGCAGGGAGACTTCGGGCTAGCTCTGCTGCGCATGGAGAAAATCAAGGGCCCCCTCCACATCAAGACCTCTGAGAGTGACCCAGTGGCCATCACTGTGTCTGTGCCAGACTGGTGGCCCACAGCCACCAAGTAGCCCAGGTGACCTCAGCTCCTGTAGGCCACAGGTCCTTCTACTGTGCCCAGCAGGGGCCCCTGGAGCACCCACCTAGGCAAGTGTCTGCATGTCTGCCTCACATAGTGCATCGAGCCTTCTCGTGGGAGGCCTGTGGCTGTAGACAAAGAGAAGGGCCCAAGCACCTGTGTGCCTGCTGACCCCTCAGTGTCTGGCTCGACAGCCTCCACCTGTCTCCCACTTGGAGAGCGGTGGCCTGGGTCTCTGTGGGGCTGGTGCGCTGGGAAGGTGGCTGAGGTGTGTATTGTCACGGTCAGGTGGAAAGGCATCTGGGGCAGGATTTATGTGGTCATCTGTGAGTGGGGCTTGGATCCTGTGGCTTGGGGTATCTGCAGTGGGGACCTGCGGTTGGGGCATCTGTGTGGCAGGGACACCTGAGTCCTTCCTGAGTGCCCACTGTGTCCTTGAGCTTGCTCTGTCCCGTGCACCAGCCCAGTAAGCTCATGTCATCCCATACAGCAGGACCCAGCACATCTGCCCACTGCTGTGCCTTCCTCCCCAAGCGGAGGGGCTTCTGCTGGACTCCTGATGATGGTGTGGGTGTCCCTGTGTACTTTGCAGGGCAAGGTCTCCCAACCTCCTCCCTGGTTCCCATAGTGACTATTAAAGTGTGCCAGAAGCAGCCCCTTGGAAGGTTGGGTGTCATTTCTGGCCAGGTCTGGTGGGCTAGACACAGGGACAGCCGGGTGAAGTGCATTCAGTGTAGGTGGGCAGCACTCAGCTGTCCTGGACAGGGCTGGGCAGGAGGGGATGGGGACTCACTGTGAACTCCACCAGCCAGGGTAGGAGAGGAGGCTTGGAGAGTGGGTGCCGGCCATCTGGGTTGGGGTGGGAGGTGGAAGACAAGGTCCCCTTGAGTGGGAACAGTGGTACCCTCTGACTGTACTCATCCTCACGCGGCACTCAGGCTGCCTGGCCCTGGGTATGGGTGCTGGGCTGAGCCCACAGTGGCCACCTCACCACCGCCTTGGGTAGTCTCTGCCTGTGGGATATGTGCAGGAGGTTTTGCCAGCACTGGTAATGGGGCTCTCCATCTGCTGTAAGGCTGCAGAGGACCTGGCCAGCGCTGTCACTGCCTCCAGCCCCACCTGACAGTGAGACATCTGACTAGGACCTGGGTTCGAGGCCAGTTTCCTCTTGGGTTGCAGCCATCTTGTGATGGAGAGTGGCAGCAAGCACCGGGAGAGAGAGCTGTCTCTGCCTGAGTGTGGATGCCTGGGCTCCTGTAGCACCCCGTGCAGGGCCCCAGACAGTGGCACCCCCAGACATTTTCTACGCCACGTGCTGGCATCCCAGAATCCCTGGCTGCTCGGAAAAGTGTGCCGTGCCGTGTTCTGCCCCCGCACTTTGGAGCGGGACTTGTGCACAGTGCTTTCTTGTGCATAGGCCGGGCCAGTTCCATGGCGAGGATCTGGCTGGCTTTAGAGCTGGGAGTCACTGCGTGTGACCTGGGGCCGGCTCCTTTGACCCTCCTGCTTGCCACGCCCCAGCCCCATTGTTGGAAGCACTCACTTGTGGGAAAGCTGGTACAGAAAAACCAGCTGCCCCTCTGTGTGCTATCCCCTTGAGTTTGTCGGCACACACTTGCTGTACGTAGTGATCACACTCCTCGTGGGGAGTTAGCACAAGGCAAAACGTCTGATTCTGTTTACTTCCCCTCCCCTTGGCTCACCACTCCTTTTTAGTTTGCTTTGTTAAAGGTGCAAAGCTGTGAGAAATGACTGTCACAGTTTAAGGCAGACAGGAAGCTGGGGGGGACAGGACAGGGCCAAGCCAGCGGGCCAGGCAGCCAGCCTTTGGGATTTCTGAGGGCTTGGCAGGCGGGCTGGGTGCGGAGGGCTCTGTGACCTGCACGTGGCCAAGGTCCAGATGGCCAAAGAGGGCTCTCCCCAGCCAGAGGGCTCTCCAAGGTCAAGGCAGGACCATGTACAGGAAAAGGGGTTCCACACACTGCAGTACATGAGCAAAAGCAGCAGAGCCCAAACCTGCAAGTTTGAAAATACTGGAGTAAATGACAAAAAACAGTAGTATTTGGATGTATTTAAAGAAATAACGTGTGGGCTTTAAACTTGAGGAAGAGCTACGTGCAGGGCAGAGGGGTCACCCGACCGTTGCAGCACTACTCCTGTGGTTTAAGGAGGCTGGTGCTCACCAGTGAGTCAGGGCTGCCCCCAGGAGAGGAGGAGCTAGAAACTGGGCAGCATGAATAATGCAGAAGGCATCAGAATGGAGGGAGAGACTGAGGTAGGACAGAAAAAATAGGAGTAAAAGAAAACTGATACCAAACTATTTTTAAAGAAAAACTGCAGCTTCCACACATGAAAATTTCTCTTGCCTTTTTTTTTCCCCTCGAAGAGAAATTCCCAAGGACCTCACGAACCCCAGGCCTATGTATGGCTTCCAGCATGTGTGAGTGGCTTGTATTTTAACACAGCCCACAAGAAGACAGAACCCAGAGCAG
The DNA here is from genome assembly GCF_012274545.1 of Fukomys damarensis. Lineage (NCBI taxonomy): Eukaryota > Metazoa > Chordata > Mammalia > Rodentia > Bathyergidae > Fukomys > Fukomys damarensis. Next base: position 48,198,187 of record NW_022900915.1, read on the forward strand.
ACCAGAACACACACCTTGGATGACCTACCCTGAGGACACCCCGAGCCTTCGTAGATGCTCCCAGCTCTCTCTGAAGGGCTTGCACTCATTTTGAGTATTTACAAATTCTGCCTAATAAACTGTTTATATCTCTTACCACGCAACCTCAAAGTTCTTTTTTATAGTGGGAGTCCATGATCTTGCGACCTCCAGTGTATGGGTGAGCTGAGTTCCTGTCTCCACTCTGGGGACCCTTTGGATCCTGTCCAGGAACAGAATGGATGGCAGTGAAGAGGTGTGAGGCCTGTGTCTGACCCAGGACTGTCTGAGGGACTGACCACTTTGCCTGTGGAAATTTAGTGTCCTGCTCACCAGCTCCAAGGGTCATGGGACCAATGAACAGGTGCTTGTATTGCCTGTTCTGTGGGTGAGAGTGGCCAGGCATGTGGGGAGTGTGTGTCCTCTTGCTGTCCCTGGTCACTCAGGGCTGCGTGCCATTGCCCTGCGAGTGGGAAGCGGCTGTCGCCCTGCAGACAGCATCACAGGGCCTGGGGACACTCAGACTCTGTCCAGCACTGTGCTGGCACTATCAGGCCAGGTCTCCCTCTTGTGGGAGGGGAATAGGTGGAGGTGGGGCCGGGAGTTGCTTTTGATTTCTTTTTTTTTTGTTCTGATCTGTGGAGCAATGGCAAGCCCAGACATTGAGGACCAGGCCCAAGGCTTTCTGGGGGCACCTGCGGAGGTGCAGGCTGCAGCTAGCACAGGCCAGAGCTTGGCTCCTGTACATGATGTGTCCTGCCAGCTGGGGGATGGACTGCTAGACCTGTGCCATGGTGGTTCCATGCATGCATGTGTGAACCATGTGTGATGTTGGAAACCCGTCAGTTGTTACAAAAGTTGATGGCACCAAACCTCAAGCTGTATGTCAGCAAAACCAGAGGGGCCTGGTACCACATGGTGGCCATGGAGCCAACAGTGCATCCATCATCTGCCATTGCCCTGGGGAGTCCGGGCTGCCCTGACCTGCAGAGTATCTTCCCATGACAAACGCATGCTCAGGGCCTCGCCCTGCATGACCTTGGGTGACCCTGTGTAGCCATGGTCAACCAGAATGTCCTTCTGCAGTGCAACAAGCCTGTCTCCAGAGCCTGTGTGCTCGCTGCTCTGTGCTGTGGATGGAACCCAGGTCGTGAGATGCTGGGAAGCACGCTTGCACTGAGCTGAACTCAGCCCTTGCACTTTTGTGTCTGAGTGGCAGGGTGGACGACAGGCTGGTGTGCTCTTGAGAGGGGTCTGCTGGAGAGATGGAGCCCCAGGGCCTGGCTTGCTGACACCCTGGAGCCCCTGTCTAATTCCTATGGGAATGGTGTTAGCTTGGGTTTGGGCACTGGGTGTGCCACGAAAAATGAGTGGTTTCTTGATGTATTCTGTTGAAAGAGATCTACCAGATAAGCAGTGGTGGCAGGGACACTGTGGGTGACAGGTGTGGAGATGAGTGAGGGCAGAGGCTGGCTAGAGCTGCGTGTCCTGTGTCCCCTGCATGGCAAGGTGACCAGGGATACTACTAGTCCTCAGAATGGCTATGTGAGAGGAGTCTGTGATTTATCACATATTTTCTACGTTTGTGTATATTTGCTTCCTTCTTCTTTTAAAAGCTCTTTCATATGTGTGTACTTGCCAGTGCTCGTTAGCATCACACGAGGCTGGGTTTGCTCTGAAGGTCCCACATGAAGAAGCGGTACATGTCGAGAGATGGACGTGCTGAGGGTTCTGATTGGACTTGGTCAGCACATGTTGTATCAAAACATCCCTCTGCAGCCCATAAATATCTGCAATTATTATGTGTCCATTAAAATCAAAGACCTCATTAGGAATTTTAATAAAAATAAGTAAAATAGCAAGGCCAGCCTAAAGATGATGAGCAGCAAGGTGAGCTCTGGTTGCCAGTGCACAGTGGGCAACCGTACTTAACAATGCCGCCATTGCTTTTGGTCAGCTGTGGGAAGGTCCTTCTGCTGTCCCTGTACAGAGTAGTGACAGTCCTGTGTGTCAGTGTCACTGTGGGTGATGAATCTCCCCTCATGACGGGGTCCCCTAGAGCCTTACTCTACTCAGCTCCTGATCTGTCCCACTGCTCAGATGTCCTTCCAGAATGTTCCGTGAAAGAACTTGCAGTGCATGGTGACCTCCAGAGTGGTGGTGCTTTAGGGTTGGCACAGTTTCCCAGAGGCCTGCGTGTGGCAGGGACTATCCACTTCTTTTCCCCTGGTCATGTGGACCACTATCTGTTTAACCCTGCTCTTATTTGCTGTGGCTGAATTCCCGTACACTAAAGTCCTGTCCAGGACTTCTACGTGTGGTGGTGGGAGCTGGGCCTTCAAAGAGGTGATCAAGTGGCTGGGTGCAGGTATTACCTAGCCTGCTTGGTGCCCAGGGTCCACCCCAGCACCACCGAAGGATGACTAGAACGAGACAAGGAGGGGATTAATGAGTCACGAGGTGGGTCCTAATCCAACATGACCCCTGCTCCAGTATGTCAGCTTTTGTCACCATGACAAAACACCAGAAGAACGAGGCTTATGGGAGGATGGTTTATTTTGGTTTCTGGTCTCAGAGGTTCCCAGCCAAGGTCACCAGCTCTGTGGGCCTGCGCAACGCAGAGGCAGAGTGCCTTGCAACAGGCATAGGGAGGAGGCTGCCCACCTCAGGCAGTGAAAAGCGTGGAGGGGGGCCCTTGTTCCAGCCCTGGCAGTGTAGCAAGGAGTTTGCCACCCCTCCAAGCCCCAGTGTGCTGCCCTCTAGATGTGTGTGGCCCTTGCAGCATTGGGACAGCGCCCCCTGCTGGCCAAGGACCTTACCAAGTGATACCTTTCACATTTCCCGGTTGCTGGGAAGTAGCTGCACTGGGCTCACACTGGGAAGACACCCTTAAGCAGTGAATCAACAAAAAGCACAAAAAATGTGGAAAGCGTGGCACTAATTAGACCATGAAGTGACATCTGGCCACAGTCTGGGCTGAAAGGAGAAGTCAGGCTGCAGCCCTGTGTGACCGCAGAAGGGATGTGCATCAGGTGACTGCAGTAAGATCCAGGAGTACTGATGTTGGGGCATACATTTTTCCATTTTTTGGGGGGCTGAGCTGAGGGCCTTTGCCATAAACTACATCATCAGCTTCCCCCTACCTCTTAAAATAATTCTTACATTTTGAGACAGATCTCATTAAGTTTCCTTGGCTGGACTTGAGCTTGGGGTCTTCCTGTCTCAGCCTCGGATTGCTGGGATTGCAAGCGGCACCACCATGCCTGGCTAAATGTTACTGAAAAGAGAGTTCACAGATTCAAAATGTACCTGCGATGGAACCTGCTTCTGTGGTGTGCAAATCAGTCCTCCAGATCTGCAGCTTATGTTCCCATCCCTTGCACGTGGGCCTTTGCAGAGCAAGAAGTTTAGATTTTGTTCAAGACCAATTATCCATGCTTTCCTTCCCATGTCATACTTTGGGTGTTTGGTCTAAAAGTCTGCCTAGTCCTGGAATCTGAAGAATTGCTCCCGTTTTCTCTTTGAACAGTGTGGTTTTGTGTTGCATATTGACAGTCCTGCGAGGTTCTCCAAGATTTGGATGGAGCACAGGTCTTGCTGCTGTGGGGCAGCCCAGGAGGTATGGGCAGGGAAAGCCCAAAGGTAGAGTGGGGAGGACTTGGGGACAACAGTCCTGGCTACCAGGGGCAGGGACAAGGGTGGCTTCTGTCCAAAGCTGGGCCAACAGCTGCTGGTCAGCCGTCCTTGTGAGGCATTTGGGTAAGGTTGCAGGGCCTGGGCTTGTTGTTGGGCTGGGCTTTCATGACAGCCCTGGTCAGGTGGTTGTGTCTGAGGTCATCGCCGTCATGACCTTTGGTTTGTTTGTTACTATGATTATTTTTCTAGGTCTTGACAAAAGTGACTGCATGCTTATCCTCATGACTTCCACGATGTGTTTGCTTATGATCCATTTTGGGTTATTTTGGGGAAGGTGTGAGATTTGGGCCGAGGTCCAGTTGCCCCTGCTCATCTGGGGGTAGGTGTCCTCCTCTAGTTGTGCTTGCACCATTTTAAAGGCTGGCCACACACACTTGAGGGTGGAGTGTCTTATTCTCTATTCCATCCCACAGATCCATGTGTCTGGGCCTCCTCAATGCCACATTGTCATTTTCAGAAAAATTTAAATAACACAGAGCAATTGTACATAGCTGTGCAGTGCGATGTGGTGTTTCAGTGCATGCACACAACCTAGATCACATTGAGGTGACTGGCAGATATGACCTCAGGCACTTAGTTGCTGTGTGTTGATAGCATTCAAGTCCTCTCTGTGAGCTGTGTTGAAATCACTGCTGAGATCACAGACGTCCTTGCTTTCTGAGGCTGAGTGATGCCCCATGGTGTGGCTGTCCTGTATCTGGGCACCTGCTTTTTGTCAGACACTGGGCCATGTTGCTGTGACTGTGCTGTGTGGACATGTGCAGGCTTGCTCTGGATGTCCCTTCTCCAGTTCTTGGCGTTTGCCAAGTGCACTTGCAGGAGACATGGTGAATTCTGTGTGTGAGAGAGACCCATTTGACCAAGATGCTGTAGTTGATGACCCTAGGCTGGGTGGCTTTAAATAGCAGACATTGCTTTCTGCCCAGGCCTAAGCCCAGGGAGGACACTGTGCCTCCATTGTCCCTGCCTTGTGGCAGCTTCACTCTGTCCTCTCCGTCGCACATGGTGATCCACTCCCTGTGGCCTTGTCATTGTGAGGACACAAGTTCTGGGCTGAGGCCACCCTGGGACCTTCCTTGGTTGTCAGTGACAAGCCCAGGTCTGGCTCTGAGGACGGCAGTGTCCTGGGCACCTTCAGCACATAGGAGGCTGTAGCATAGCCCACTGGCTCTGAGAACTCGGCCCACATGCAGAACCCTGGCCTCCCATGTGGCCAGCGGCATCTGAGTGTGAAGGCACTTCCAGCTCTGACTCACAGCGGCTTCCTTACCCAGGTCAGTGCTTGGTGCCCAGCTCTCTGTTCAGGCAGCCAGCAGTCCCCAGAGTGGACAGTATGAATGTGGTCAGGACCAAAAGGAGCTGCCTTTGCCAGCTCACAAAGATAAATAAAGACATAAGCTGGGAGGCGTGGGGGCCTCATGCACTCACCTGGTGACAAGGACAATCTCTGACAAGGGCACTTGCCTTCATGCTGACCTCTCATGGACCTTGTGACCACAGATCATTGCTGCAAAATACCTGGTGCAGTCCCCCTCGATTTGCCTGTATTTGTTTTTTTTTTTTTTAAGTGGCGAAGATAGTTTTATTTCACACTATGGCACCTAGGGAAGAGAAACATTTTTACTAGTCTGTGTTTGCAGTACATAATTACCACAGTCCTTCTGGGGAGCTGGTTACAGTTACACGACACATCTGGGCTCTTTCTTCATCCTCGTCTGGCTCAGCCTTTACTGGGCCCACAGGTTACCTCGGTGTGCACGTCCCCATGCAACGCTTGGTGTGTATCCCTGGCAGTCCTTACAGGTGCTGTCTGAGGGCTGCTTCCACCAGAGGCTGGGAGCAGGGTCTGCAGTCAGTGAGGAAATGTTCTTGTCACCCGGCTGTCCTGGATGTGTTACTGCAGCTGAGGTAAGTGCTGTGCCCCACATGGCCTGGCTCAGAGCATCTCCGTGCACAGCCAGGAACAGGGTGTAAGAGGGTTGCCTGCTGTCTTCCAGGAGCCCAGAGGTGCAGGACTGTTCTAGCAGCATCCCTGACATGGCCACCCTTCTGGGAAGAGCCGCTTTCCTACCTCCATGGGCAGCAGGATTGCCGAGTGACGTCAGCCACTCCCTGCAGCCCAGCTTGTCCACGCAGCGATGTGTGTGGCCCTAATCTTGGTGCTTCCAGGGAGAGCCAGCAGCTGTGTGTGGGATGGTGGCCCTGGTTCCATGGTAACTTCTGGCCCAGAAACGGGGCTGGAAGAGTGAGCTGTTGCCTGGATGAGCCTCCCATACGTGCTGCTTCTGGCCATGTCTGGTCTGAAAGGTCTCCTTCAGAGCTCAGTGAAGACTTGCTCTTGCCATGTATTTAGGGAATGCAGAGTCAGTGGTTAGAAACCCTGCATTTAGACTCTGGTATAGGCCTTGCCTCAGGAAGCCCTCTGGTCATCTTGGCGTTTTCCTGGGTCACCATTCACAACTGGATTCTTCGTGAGCATCCGATGAGAAGACAACAAAGACCCACAGAGATTTTCTAGATTTCATTCAAGAAGGCCAGAATTGTGGGGTGTGAGGGTCATACCTGTAATCCCAACACTCGGGAAGCTGAGGCAGAGGAGCATTAGTTCAAGGCCAGACTAGACCACTGAGTGAGTCTTTGTCTCAAAAAGCAAAAACAAAGTAAAATAAAAATAAAAGCAAAAATGGAACATCAGAATCCCCACCAGCCTGCTGTTTAAAGCCTCCGTAAGGATTTGACGTCAATTTTAATAACTGGCATGGATATGAAATAGTTATAGTTATTTTCCTGCTATTGGGTCTTTTGTATTCCTTATATATTCTGGATATTAGCCCCTTAGCAGATACATAGTTTGCAAATATATTAGCTCCTTCTGTAGGCTGTGTCTTTGTTTTGTTCATTTTCTCTGTTGTGCAAGTATAGAAAGTTTTACTTAGGCAGATGGATAAGTTGTTGCCCTCTAATGTAATACAGTGTTGCTATAAGGTAAATTTTTTTCCATGGCTAAGAGGGAAGATCCAGAGTGTTGTGGACACATGCGCATGCGCGCGCGCGCGCGCGCGCACACACACACACACACACACACACACACACACACCCAAAGGTAACAGTGTACTCATTATCTTCACTGTAGTCTTTTTCACTCTGTATATAAAGCCCTGCCTGAGAAACTTCCAAGAACTCCCTTCCTAGGTACACAAGTGTGAGATTTCATCTGCCTTTTTGTGCTCCGTGGACTTTCAACCCCTTTCACACTTTTAAACTCCAGCACTTATTTGGATTTCACCTGCTTTCCCCCACGTCTCCCCGGCGAGGTGGACTCTTCCGGGGCCTAACACTTCATTTCATCGTCACATCTCCACGGCTTCCGGGGCGGGTCCTCAACTGTTTGAGCACGGGATGTAGCAGGAATGTAGGCAAATGGTGTGATCGCCAGGAGTTGTCTCTGCAGTTGAGGCTGCTGGTGCTGTGGCGTGAGGCTTCTTCCAAGACCCCGCTGTGAAGTCCCACATGCTGAAAATCTCTACAGCGTGCACCTGCCAGCCATGTGCTGTCCACAAGCCAGGCAAGAAGGGACATGTTTCCCTCACAGACCCAGAAGGATGTGAGACTGTGGTTCTTCAAGGATGGAGCTTCTGTGCAGTTCTTGGGGTGCTGGGCACATCTGGTGTGTTCAGAACGGGCTGTGTGTGATGTCTTTCATAGGCCATGGGGGATGAATTGGGGTTTTCTCCCTGAAAAGTTGCTTTGTTTTAGTCCTCTGCCAATCTGTTGAGGTGTAATTGATGGATAAAAGACTGTACATCTGGAAGGTGTGCAAGGCATTCACCTGATGCTCACACATTTTCAGGGGTCAGCAGCCAGGCTGATGAATGCAATTTTCTCATCTCAGAGCCTGGTGGGAACAGTGAAAGTGCTGTCTGCCGTGTTGGTAACCACAGGTCTAGTGGCACGCACTGGAATCCCAGAATTATTCACTTTATAATTAAAGTTTGTGTCCTTTGATCAATACTTCCTCAGTTCTCAAAGAACTGAAAGCAAACTTATGGTAGGATACAGAAGCCCTGCTGCTGGGGGTCTACAAAAGGAAGTGAATCATGTGCCGAGCAGATGTCCATACTCCATGTTCTCATCAGCCAAGAGACGGGAGCAACCTGGCGTCCATCAACAGATGAATGGATCAGTAATGCAGTTCCAGGGCCTGCTGTTGGTGCCCACATCAGGGTGGTCAGGTTCCTTACAGAAATGACCTGGTATTTGCATAGAACCTACACAAGCCCTGCCACATACTTTACATCAGCTCTAGGTTACTGACTGAAAATGCAAATGGTGCATAGAGTTGTCCAGCTGTATCTTAGGGAATGAAGCAAAGAAAAGGTTTGCACATGTTCAGGTGCAGCATATTGTGAATATTTTTGACCTGATTACACCTACAGGTAAGAACCCATGGTCACGAGGCCCACCTGCACACAGAAAACCTTTCCACCCCTGCGGGATGGAGCTCTGTGGTTAAGATTGTGGAGGAGCTGAAGGACACGGTGCTCAGTGAAATGACAAGCAGGGCAAGACGCTGCATACTCGCCCTCACACGTCATCAAAACCACTGAACACGTATGTAGAGGAGAGCGGAATGCAGGGTACTAGAGCTAAAAGAGGTTGGAAATGGGGGAGGCTAGCAGAGGGTGCATGCGTATGGTTTCATGGCTGCAAAGCCGCATACATACTCTGCTGTGGTCATCCCCACATAACTACAGAGAGACAGGTGACACACGGAAAGAGGGCAGGAGGACCAGAAGACAAGACAATGTCACTGCAAGATAAGAAAGGGGAAAATCAAATGTTTCAAAGTCGAGGTGGTATGAGTTTGGAAACAATGCAGGGACTGAATGCATAAAAACAAGAATCCAGAAAAGGGAACCAAAGAGGAACTTCAGAGTGAGGCCAGAAGAGGCTGGGCCTCAAGGGGGAGGAGTGGTGATCTCTGCACAGACTGCACACTTGCTCCTGTGTTTGGGTGTCCACAGGTTACAGGGAGCTCTGTTCTCCATATTCCTACCCGTCTCTCACCAGGGTTCTTTCCAGGTCTGCCCACGTCCTGGCCACTGTATCTGCCCTGCCTGTCCTTGGGCCTATGATCCTCGTGGCAGGTCAGGACACAACTCTCAGTATCTTGGCATGTTCCTTAATGGTTTGTGGGCATGGACCCCTTTCTGCAGCCCTGGGCCCAGGGCCCCTTCATCCCACACAGATTTCAAAGGGAGTGAAAATGCACCTTGTCACAGTCCCTTCCAGCTGCCCATGAGAACTGTGCTCTGAAAGTGCAGATCCGACCTTTGCCCTTTCTAGTTGTCCCTTTGCTCTGTGGCCTCTTGAAATGCTGCCTGTCATTCTGTGTGGGATCCCAGCATCATCACAGTAGGACACCAGTAGGCACTGAGTCCTGTGGCCCCTGTGGTGTGAAAATGACTGGAGTCCTGAGCAAGTGCAGCCTTTGGGGCTCTCTGTGACGCCCTTTCTTCAACAAATACATGGCAACCTCACATGGAAGTCTGTGAGTATATATAATGACGATGTATTTATCAGTTAAAAGAATAGCAAAGGAAAAGAAACCCATCACCAGGGTACAGGAAATACAGGGAGGCATCCTAGAGGCTCATAAGTTGGAGGTCTGGGGGTGAAGGGAGCAGGAAGAGGTGTGGGTGCTGTGGGTCCCGGAGGCAGCTGCCCTGGGGTTGGGCAGGAGTCCAGGGGCTGAGGTGGGCTAAGAGGAGCTCACTTCGTCCCATGGATCTGTGGGCAGCCACAAGCATGTACCCCTCTGCCCACTGTGGCCCTGGCCCCAGAGGGGTGGGGTGCTCCCACCCATGTGGGATGTGCCCATAGCTATGCATACACATGTGCAGGCACTCACATATGAACACACATGCCATTCATACATGTGCACATTCATACACATGCACAAACACATGCAGGAAGCTGCAGATAACTGTATATGAACATGTAGGTATTCTCCTACGCACCCATAGCTACATACACACACAGCCACACATGCTGTTCACATGTGCAAATGTGTGCATGCTCACTCCCCCTGCCCCCCGCATGCTCCTGCAGTGGCCCCTGTCTTGCTTTTAGGGGTGGCATCTTCCTGATCTTTTCTTCCTCCTTGGAGTTCTCCCAAGTCCATGCTGAAACATCCTCCAGGTGTGATGTTAGATGGTGGGGCCTCACACATAGAGACTGTGCCATTCTAAGGGACCCTAGAACATTCTTACCCCTTCTGCCATGTGAGGTCAGTGGTGTGGGTTATGTGCAACCTGGAGGAAGTCACCATAGAGGACACAGCCACAGTGCTGGTTCAGGGTGGGGACCCTGGAGTATCTAGGCTCACCCTCTCTCTACCCTCCCTGCAGCTTGGGATCCTGGCTCAGTTTTCTCCCCTGTAGTAACTCCCTAGATGGGGCCCACTGTCAGGCCTGGTCCTGCAGGGAGAGGGCCCCCTAGGACACCCTGCAGGCAGCCCCTTTGGCTCCTGGTGGCTGCCTGGCTGCTGAGGCAACCTCCCATGTACATGTGCAGTGTCCAGTGCCCATCTACCCCTGGGCTGGTGATTCAGGGCTGGGGTGCTGCTGCGGGTAGGCTGTGTGCTGCTCACATCTACCCTTCCATGCCCCACCCTGGGCAGGCTGGGCCCTTGCAGGATCCAGCTCCTGGGCTAGGCTGAGTCCTAGGGCTGGCTGGGGAACCTGTGCAGCCAGGCCCAGACTGAGCAATCCTGAGTGGTCTTGGTCCCCTTGGGGCGGCCCAGGGCCCTGTCACAGTCGTTCTAGGCTTGCTACAAGTTGCCCTGGATACCCCAGGCTCCTTCGCCTGGGCTGTAGGATGTGATAAGAGTCCAGTCAGGCTGGGCCCCTCTCTGGCTGTGCCCACCCCCAGCTCATGCTGCTGCTGGGAGACATGGATTGTGTCCCAACCCCTCTGCCCTTTGCCTCCCTGGGGCTTGGGTGAAACAGAATCCCAGAAGCTGACACTTGGGCTATTTTGGATCTGGGTTGGGCCAGGAGGTGGGTTGGCATGGGCGGGTCCAGCCCTCTCCAGCTGACAGCACTGCCTGTCCTTTTGTCCCCGAGCAGTCTGAGGAGCTGCCAGTGTGGGCTGCTGGGTGGGAACCGTGGTGCTCCTGGGCTTAGGAAGGAGAGCAGACCCAGCTGCCCCTGCCACCCCCTGCCACCCAGGTCCTCGTTGAGCCCCCGTGGAGAAGGTGAGGAGGGGAAGGACATGGGAGTCCACAGGGCTCAGGTTGGGGCTGAAGATCATGGCTCTGCAGGAGCTCTGGGGTCCACCTGTGCCCCACTTTGAGAGGAAGAGGGGCTGGATTCCAGCCCTGCCCCTCAGTCCTAGCAGGCGGGAAGGGGCTGCCTGTCCATGGTCTTTCCTTGGCTGGGGCTGCTTGGGGGTCCGGTGGCCCTGCCCCCAGCACTGCTGAGATAGATGCCTGCTGACAGCTGGGGCTATTTTGGGCCCATGGCTCAGCAGAGGGGACAGCCAGAGGGGTAGTGACACCTGACTCCAGGAAAGAATTTCCCAAGTGGGAACGCTGACAGCTAGGGGTCCAAGGTGAGGCACAGACATCCTGGGAGGGCACAGGGTTTTGTGGTGGGGTTCTAGTCCCCCACTCCAGGATCTTCCTGACAAACAGCAGGGCTGCTTGTGGGTCCAGCAGTGTTGGGTGGCTCTGTGGAAGTTGGGGTGCAGGGGCTGCCAGGCTGGAAAGGCTCTATGGGCTGAGGGTCCTGAGTACATAGCCATGTGAGAGAAGCAGCTCCCCAGGTAGGCACTGAGGGGCGCAGGGCTTTCCTGGTAGGCTGGGTCTCTGATGAGGCTCCTGAATTGTTCTTGGGGATCACACCCAGTGGACTCCAGCCCACAAGGGAAGCAGAGGACAAGGCTGATGTCCATGGCAGGCTTCCTGGAGGCTCTGGGTGGCCTCAGTGTCCTTGTCTAAAACATGGGGTGCCTGATGGGGTGGCCCCCAGGCCTGGAGTGCACACACAGCAGCCCTTTGGCCCTCTAGAGTGGTAGGGCAGCTGGGAAGCTCCGAGGATGAGCCCTCAGCCAATGGGATCTGCCACCATCTGGTGACATGTCTGGGAGGGGGGAACGCGGCCTTGAGCAGCAGAGTGGAGTGCACCGTCCTGGAGTCAGCCCGAGCACGGTGAGGGCCACCACATGTGTTGTCTTGTCTGTCACCAGGCCAGCTCAGGCTCTGCTTTTGGGGACCCCTCAGACTGGCCTAGTTGTGCTAAGCACTCAAAAGACCCCAGCTTAGGGCCCCAGATGACTGAGCAGAGGCATCCCTGCGAGACGCCCAGCAGGGAACAGACCCCTCTTGGTCCTTGACACGTGGGGTCTCTGGCCTGTGTAGCTGGGGCACAGAGCTGTTGACTGCACAGTGAGTCAGCAAGCAGCCCATCCCTGGTTCAGCCCTGCCTCCTGAAAGGGATTAAAGGATTAGGTACCTGAACCATGGAAGCAAGTGCCAGACAGCCCCATAGTGGGCACGAGGCCCCGAGCCTGGGAGCATGGAGAGCACCTGGTGCCACCACCCTTCTGTAGACCCAGTGCAGGCAGGTACAGCTCTCCCTCAGCCTTGAGACCACCATCCTCTCTGCATGGGAAGACTTGAGTCTCTCACTCCACCATGTCCTGTGCAGCGAGCAGGATCTGACCACCCAGTCTGGGCGGCCCATCCTCCTCCTCCTACAGGAGGGTCAGGCTGTCAAAGAGTGAGGACAGGAGAGGGGATGTTTGTGTTGTCAAGAGAACTTGATTCACTTGGTGGGGGGTCAAGGGAAGTGTGGGATCAAAGGGAACAGACCGACCCTGTGGGCAGGGCAGGTCTGGGGTGGGGGCCCAGGAAAAGGCTTGGGGCAGACACGCTGGGGTAGGGTGCTGCAGCCCTCCATGTACAAGACAAGAGAGGCTGGTGACTACAGTGGGTCTCCAGAACCTAGACCCAGCTGGAATGAGCAAGCCTCCCTCTTGGAGGGACACAAGGCCAAGCTGGAATTGTGGACCCCTAGTGGCAGAGTGAAGGAGACAGGACACTCCTAGGGATGCTGGAGGGGAGGGCCCATCCCTGTCAGGAGTCTGATCCTAAGACCAGGGGAGGGCAGATCCGTGTTGCAGGCGATGGTGCCACCTGGGAGGGAGCGTGTGGACTGCCCTACGTTACGCACACTCGGAGCGCCTGGACGCAGGTCCCCCATATAGCTGTGACATCTCCTACCCGCTCCCCGCAGCTCCTGGCATGGACCCCCCCTCCTTCAGCGGCGCGCCCCGCTTCCTCGCGCGGCCCAAGGCTTTCGTGGTGTCCGTGGGCAAGGACGCCACGCTGAGCTGCCAGATCATGGGCAATCCCACGCCGCACGTGAGTTGGGAGAAGGACCGGCAGCCGGTGGAA
>NW_022900915.1:48212110-48219847 GCF_012274545.1 Fukomys damarensis
TGCCGCGCTGCTCGAGCACCTGCAGCGCCGCCGAGAGGCCATGCGCACAGAGGGAGCCCCGGCATCACCACCTGGCGCGGGCACGCGCACCTGCACGGTGACCGAGGGCAAGCACGCGCGTCTCAGCTGCTTCGTGACAGGCGAGCCCAAGCCTGACATCGTGTGGAAGAAGGATGGGCAGCCAGTGGCCGAGGGCCGGCGACACGTGGTGTATGAGGATGCGCAGGAGAACTTCGTGCTGAAGATCCTATTCTGCAAGCAGGCAGACCGCGGGCTGTACACGTGCACGGCATCCAACCTCGTGGGCCAGACCTACAGCTCCGTGCTGGTCGTCGTGCGAGGTGAGCCCGCGGCCTGCGTCTACACCCTTCTGGCCCAAGCCAGAGCTCTGGGCTCCCACTAGTGAGTGCTGGGTAGCGGAATTGGATGGCTCTTGCTTTCTCAAATCCCGGTCTGCAAAAGCTGTAGCTGATGACTGCAGTCTCTCCTATCTCCGTAGGAGTGTGCTCCTTACCACACTGACCCCCCCACTGCCCCTCGTGACCCCGCTTGTCCCTCCAGGCCCCTATCCTTTCCCCGAGACCCATGCCCTCTTGGCCTGGCCCTGGTCACGCCTGGCCTTGGGTACCAGCCTCCTATCGCGGTCCCCAGCCCCCCACAGAGCCCGCTGTTGGGGGTTGTCCCTGCCCTCCCCCTGTTTATCCACAGAGCCAGCCGGGCCAAATATTCCAGCCCCCCAACCCCGCTCTGGGGTTCCCTTTTTGGGGCATCCCCACCCTCCCACAGTTTCTCTCAGAGCTCGCTGTGCCTGTTTGGGTGTCCCCGCCCTGCTCCGGGATCACCCCCACTCCGTCCCCATTCCCCACAGAGCCTACTGTACCTGTTCCGACCCCCCGCCGCCCCCGCTCTGGGGTCCACGTTCTCACCCTTACCCGGTTCCCGTTTCCCGCAGAGCCCTCTGTGCCCTTCCCGCGGAGGCTGCGCGATCTGGAGGTGCTCGAAAAGGACTCGGCCACGTTTGAGTGCGAGGTTCCGCTGCCCAGTACGCAGGCCGCGTGGTTCAAAGAGGAGAAGCGGCTGTGGGAAAGCGCCAAGTATGGCATTGAGGAGGCCGGCACGGAGCGCAGGCTGACGGTGCGCGATGTCTCAGCCGACGACGACGCTGTGTACATCTGCGAGACAGCAGAGGGCAGCCGCACTGTGGCTGAGCTGGCAGTGCAAGGCAGGCGGTGGGACCGGGAGGCTGGGAGATGGGGAGGGCTAGAGCAGGGGGTGAGGGTTGGGGAGATTGGGCAGGAGACCGGGTTAGGAGAGGGGTTAGGGAGGGACAGACTGGGTGGTTTGGGCGGTCAAGGGTGGGGGCAGGAGGAGGCAAGGAGGAGGCGCAAATGCCCAGGTGGTCAGGGAGGGGCAGAGGAGAGTGGGTGGAGTGGAGGAGGATAAGCCAGGGGTGGCCCCACTGGGCAGACAGCTGCCAAGGTCCTGGCTGAGCACCTCCACCCTTCCTTCCTCAGGGAACCTGACCCGTAAGCTGCCCCGGAAGACGGTGGTTCGCATCGGGGACACAGCTGTCTTTTGTGTGGAGCTGGCTGTGCCCGAGGGCCCGGTGCGCTGGATGCGGAACCAGGAGGAGGTGGTGGCTGGTGGCCGCGTGGCCATCAGTGCAGAGGGCTCATGCCACACACTGACCATCTTCCAGTGCAGCCTGGAGGACGAGGGTCAGGTGGCCTTTGTGGCTGGTGACTCCCGCACGTCCACCCAGTTCTGTGTGTCCGGTAAGGGCTGGCCAGGGTCTCCAGTGGCTTCCCTTACCTTTCCTTGGCTGCCTTGGTGTCCTGGATGTGGCCCTGGGACTGTCCTTGGCCAGCTGTTGCAGGGAGACCTTCGTTCTGGGCCATTTTGCTGCAGACAGACTGCTGCAGGTGTGGACTGGGCCTGGGAGCTTGCAGCGTTCCTGAGGGTTCGGGGTGTTCTTCCTGGGCTACTCCAGACCTGGGGCTCTGGGCGGGGCCTCCAAGGTGACCTCAGCCTCTCCTGTCCCAGCCCCCAGGAGACCACCCCTGTGCCCCCCCACGGACCCTGTGGTGAAAACCAGGACAGAGAGCTCAGTGACCCTCTGCTGGACTCCTCCACCCCGTGGGGACCGCCCTGTCACCATCGATGGCTACCTTGTGGAGAGAAGGCGGCTGGGCACCCACACTTGGAGCCGGTGCCACGAGGCCGAGTGGGTGGCCATGCCCGAGCTCACTGTCACTGGGGTGGCTGGGGAGGGTGACTTCCAGTTCCGAGTGTCAGCAGTCAACAGCTTTGGCCAGGGTCCCTGCCTGGAGTTCCCGGGAACCGTGCACCTGGGTAAGCAGATTTCTTCTCTGTGTAGGGGTGGTGTCGGGACTGGGCCCTGGACCTCTGTGTGACCTGAGAGGCTTGCAGCTTGGCTGCAGTGTGTCACACCCTCACTTGCCTAACGTGGCTCCCCCGCAGCCCCCCAGCTGGCTGTGAAGACGCCCCTGCAGGCCGTGGAAGCAGTGGAGGGTGGTGAGGTCACCTTCTCTGTGGACCTCACACTGGCCTCTGCTGGAGAGTGGTTCCTGAACGGGGAGCCTCTGAAGGCCAGCAGCATGTTCCTGATCAGTCGGGACCGCACCTGGCACAGGCTTACCATCCGTGGGGTGTCGCCCAGTCTGCACGGTGCACAGCTCAAATTCGTGGCCGATGGCATCGAGAGCAGCATCCGGGTGGCTGTCCGAGGTGGGGACGTGGAGCCACTTCCCCTGGGTTGGGGACAGCATGGGATGGGCTGGCAAGGGTGTGAATGAGGGAAGCAGCCCTGTTCCTCCTCTCCGTGTTCCTTCCACATTCTCTCGTTCCTGTATCTTGTCTCTTTCTTGCCTCTGTGCCTCCCTCCCCCTGGCTCTTCTTCCGTCTTCGTTCTCACTCCCCCCTTTCCTGTAACCATTTCTCCATCTCTCTTTGGCCTCTCCCTGTGCGTTTACCTGTTCCTGCGGGGCCCCTCCTTCCCTTCTTCCGCTCCACTCTGAGTCTCTCTCCTTGTCTTCTCTATTGCTTGTGGCTCCTCTGTCCCCTGACCTGTGGTCTCTCTGTCCTTGCCTGCATCCATTTCCCAGGGCTGACTGCCAACAAGCCGTTGCCACCACCACCCGCCCAGGAGGTGCTGGCTCGGCTGCACGAGGAGGCACAGCTGTTGGCTGAGCTGTCGGACCAGGCAGCGGCTGTGACATGGTTGAAGGATGGCCATGCGCTGTTTCCCGGCCCCAAGTACGAGGTGCAGGCATTGGCCGGGAGGCAGGTGCTGCTGGTGCGAGACGTGTTGCGGGAGGATGCTGGCATCTATGAGTGTGTAGGCAATGGGAGCCGCATGGCCTACCAGCTATCCGTGCAGGGTGAGGGCTGGGTGCACATCCCCTGGGACCCCATAGTATTGCTGGCTCTGAACCCAGCTCTGGGCAGGCTCTGGGAGTCAGGGAGAGTGGTGGGTGAGGGCTCTGCAGGAGAGGAGCTCCTGCGGTGTGGCCACAGGGCAGGGGAAGAGGGGTCCTGCAGCCTCCGTCTGGGTTGGTCAGTGACCGGGTGGCCCCTGGGCCTGGCATCTTCAGCCTGTGGCCTCAGGGGGTCTCTGACAGGCTGTCTGTGCCCTGCAGGCCTCACATCCTTCCTGCACAAGGACACAGCCGGTGGCCGTGTGGATGTGGTGGCTGGGGACCCGATGCAGCTCGAGTGTGAGACCTCAGAGGCCCATGTCCACGTGTGCTGGTACAAGGATGGCAAGGAGCTGAGCCGCTCGTGCCAGCGCTTCTCACAGCAGGACATAGGCACGCGGCATCGGCTGGTGGCATCCTCCATTGCCAAGCAGGACGAGGGCACCTACTCCTGCCGTGTGGGTGAGGACTCCGTGGAATTCCAGCTGCGGGTCTCTGGTGAGAGCATTCACGTGTGTATATGTGTGTGGGCTTTTAATGTGTATGTGATGGAGAGCAGGTCTGGATGCATCTAGCGTAGCGTGACCAGCACTTTGGACCCTTTTACTTAGGAATGTTTCTTTTTTGGTTATGGAAATGTATAGGAATAACATTCATGAGCTAAATGAAAGATACCTTGTGTATTTAAATAACTAATTTATTATAGCGAAAGACACACTGCCTTCAACTCTCTCAAAACACTCCCTTCCATTTGAGCGCTCATCCATTCTTGCCACCTTCTGAAGCAACTTTGGAGTCTTCTTTCTTGAGTATCTTCAGTTTGGCTGTCCTGGCTGCCTGTGTCCTGAATCAATTAAAAATGTTTACCTTTCATCGTCATTTTGACTTTGGCAAAGGGTCAGAAGTCACAAGGTACCAGATCTGGTGAACACCACAGGTGAGGGCCTCGTTGTGTTTTTAGGAGCTGCCTTTCCATTGGACAGCACTTGGCAGCAGTGTTGACTTTCTCATCATACCTTGTGAAGGCTCAGGAGAGAGACTTCAGTAGAGAGCAGCTTCAGACGGTGGCGAGGATGAGGGGATGAGTGTTTGAAGTGAGGGGAGGAGTTAGAGAGGACTCATGGCAGTGTATCTTTTAAAATTTGAACGTTCACTGTGTTTTTCTGTCATCCAAGTAGACTGATGAAAGGTCCAAATGGTGAAAAGAAAGGAAGTTAGGAACAGTGGTTGTAAACTTGGGTTTCTCTCAGCTTTGGGAGACATTTTCCCTTTTTCCCTGACTTGATCACCCTGTGTTGAGTCAGCCCTGGCTGTGGCATGGTCCAGGAAACCCACTTGTTTATTGTGTTTGCAGGCTGCACTTAGGGCAAGGAGGTTCTGTTAAAAAATGATTCTGAAGCCCCCCTTTTTTTTCCTTTTAAAAATGAGGACACTGAGGCTGATAGGAGCCCGCTGTTTGAAGTGTCCTCGGCAGCCAAGGCTTAAGTCTGGCAGTGACCTGGGGAGCTTCCAGGGCCAGACATGGTGTGGGGTGGAGGAACAGAGCCTGGGGTGTCTCCTGGCTGTGGGCATACCTCAGGCCATGCTGGCCCCAAGGGCATTGTCCTGAGGACAGAGCAGCCCCTTTCTCTGAGACCTGAGCATGGACAGGAGGGGATGTGCAAGACTTCTGCATAGGAGCACATGCCTTCCCCACAGGAAGATGGCTTGCTGTCCTGAAAGAGGAGACACACTGTGTGTGGCAAACTGGGGAGCCACTGTGGCCCTGGCTTGGCCATTTAGTGGAAAGTGTGCCCCAACCTGGGAGGAGGTGGGGACAGGTAAGAGCATTCAGAGCCTGCTGCTGGCATCCTAGTGATGCCTCAAGCCTGCCCGCGGCCCGCTGCATACAGGGTGCACACCAGGGATGGCTCAGGCAGGAGGAGCTTCTCCTCTGGGGACCTCAGGGACAGCCACCCTGACAAAGCAGAATGAGGGAGCTCTGATGGGTGGGCTTGTGACCCCCTGATCCTCATCTGTCTCCAGAGTACAAGGTGGTGTTTGCAGAGGAGCAGCCAGCATGCAGTGAGGTGCAGGCTGAGGTGGGGACCAGCACCACACTGAGCTGTAAGGTGGCCCAGGCAAAGACGGAGGTGACGTGGTACAAGAACGGGAAGAAGCTGGAAGCGAGCTCCAGGGCGCACGTGGAGGCCACGGGCTGCAAGCGGCAGCTGGTGGTGCTGCAAGCAGGCGAGGCTGACGCCGGGGAGTACAGCTGTGAGGCCGGGGGCCAGAAGGTCTCCTTCCGCCTATGTGTCACAGGTGGGTCCCTTGGTGGTGGGGCCGACACCCGTGTAGGTGACAGAGTCACTGCATTTGTACCCTGGTGCCCCTCGCCCAGCTGCAACACTCTTGTTGCATGACTGGTGTTGAGCAGTCAGTATTACTTGCACATGATGAAAAGCACGTGGCTGCTGTGCCAGAGCCCTGGTGCCTGCACACCTCCCGGGACAGGAGGGTGGCCTGGTGGGTATAGAGTCCAGGCATATGGCAGGCAGCGTCTGCAGACTGACCCCCTGTCCTGCCCATGCCCGTGTTTCCTGTCACCCTCCAGCTCCATCTGGGCCCAGCCGAACCTGACACTGGGGTTTCTATGTTCTGAGCTCTCTGACATGTGTCCCTCCTGTCTACTGCCAGAGCCTAAGGCCGTGTTCACCAAGGAGCAGCCGGCACGCAGCGAGGTGCAGGCCGAGGCGGGGACCAGCACCACGCTGAGCTGCGAGGTGGCCCAGGCAAAGACGGAGGTGACGTGGTACAAGGACGGGAAGAAGCTGGGTGTGAGCTCCAGGATGCGTGTGGAGGCCAAGGGCTGCAGGCGGCAGCTGGTGGTGCAGCAGGCGGGCGAGGCCGACGCTGGGGAGTACAGCTGCGAGGCTGGGGGCCGGAAAGTCTCCTTCCACCTGGATATCGTAGGTGGGTACTCGAGGGCTGAATGCAAGGGACCCTGGTGGCAGGTGGATGCTTCCTAGTACGTGTGGGCAGTGGAATACTGGCAGCCCATGTGTTCTGCTGCTCCCTGGACCTCAGCGCTGTGTTCGCACTCTGCCCAGTGTCACCTGTGTCACCTCATCGACCAAAGCAGGCATGGGTTGAGCCAAGCGTGTGTGCGGGAGATGCTCGCCGGGGCCATGGTGCCCTTGCTGACCAGCAGAGTGCACTGGGGTCTGCCTGAGTTGGGTCTCCTGTGGGTCACGGAGGATGTGACCTGTCTGTTCAGCCCTACTCACTGGGCCCAGGCCGATCCCCATGGTTCATGTGGCCATCCTGGGCTGGGGTGGGGCCTGTGCTCCGCCACGGCCTGCCTGGTGGTCCTGCTTGGCTCTATCTGGATCTGTTGTCCACACAGGTGCCCAGCTGTCTGTTAGTCTCTTCCTTCCTCCCCTCCATGGCCCTCAGCTGCAAGCTGCCCTGGTCCTAGGGCAGATGTCCCTCCTCACTCCACTTCTTCCTGCTCACGGCCCCTGTGGGGTGGAAGAGCACTGGAAGCCATTGTGGGCCTGGGTCCTTGGGGCACGGAGGCCGGGAAGGTCAGGGTTCCATCCCTCAGGAGGAGACAGTGCTATCCTTTTGGCCGCCCCTGGCTATGACGGCTTTGCAGGCTATGGCAGACTCTAGCAGCACAGGTCGCGGTGGATCTGGATGTGCCAAGGGCTGGCAAGGGGCAGCTGCCCATGGCCACCGCACTCAAAGCCCGGGGGACCTTGGCCTGGAACACACAGGGTCTGGGCTCCTGTGTTGTGCTCTGTTAACCGCAGCCTTCTCCATGGCCTGGGACAGACATGGTTTAGCTCTGTGCTCTAGAGGGGCTAGTTTGGTCTGCAGTGACTGACCCTGTGTCACCCGTCTGTTCCCAGAGCCCAAGGTGGTGTTCATCAAGGAGCAGCCTGTACTCAGTGAGGTACAGGCTGAGGCGGGGACCAGCGCCATGCTGAGCTGTGAGGTGGCCCAGGCAAAGACGGAGGTGACGTGGTACAAGGACGGGAAGAAGCTGGAAGCGAGCTCCAGGGTGCGCGTGGAGGCCCCGGGCTGCAGGCGGCAGCTGGTGGTGCTGCAAGCGGGCGAGGCTGACGCCGGGGAGTACAGCTGTGAGGCCGGGGGCCAGAAGGTCTCCTTCCGCCTATGTGTCACAGGTGAGTCCCTTGGTGGTGGGGCCGACACCCGTGTAGGTGACAGAGTCACTGCATTTGCACCCTGGTGCCCCTCGCCCAGCTGCAACACTCTTGTTGCATGACTGGTGTTGAGCAGTCAGTAGCTGGCACAT
>NW_022900915.1:48220078-48244125 GCF_012274545.1 Fukomys damarensis
CCAAGGAGCAGCCGGCACGCAGCGAGGTGCAGGCCGAGGCGGGGACCAGCGCCACGCTGAGCTGCGAGGTGGCCCAGGCAAAGACGGAGGTGACGTGGTACAAGGACGGGAAGAAGCTGGGTGCGAGCTCCAGGATGCGTGTGGAGGCCAAGGGCTGCAGGCGGCAGCTGGTGGTGCAGCAGGCGGGCGAGGCTGACGCTGGAGAGTACAGCTGTGAGGCCGGGGGCCAGAAGATTTCCTTCCTTCTGGGTGTCACAGGTCAGCTGATAACAGACCTGTTTTGTGTAGAGGGCCAGGCCAGTGTTTCTGGGTTAGTGGGGGTTTCGTCTGGCTTAGGGGTCCTTGTCCACTTGGTCCTCATGGAGGGCCTGCGCATCCTGCAGAGCTGGGCTGGATTACACTCAAGGTCCTTGAGAGCCCCGTGGGCCACCCCTCACCCACCACCTGTACCACTGAGGTGGGAGCCAGCTCGGTCGCCCAGTAGTACCTGTGGGGAAGGCGGCTGTAGAGACCAGGTCCACTGTCAGCGTGGGGCGCTGGCTGGCCTCCCTCTGGATCTCAGTCTCCTGTCCCGTGGGGTGAGTCTTAGTGACACCTGGTTTCTGGGATGGTGACTCCCACGAAGAGCCTGGGCTTATGTGCTCGAGTCCCAAGCTCAAAAGGGAGCTAGGCCAAGAAGCATAGCTCTCAGGAGAACGCAGTGTCCTCTGTTTGGGGCCCAGCATGGGACAGCAGGGGCAGCAGTGAGGGTGAGCTACAGGAAGTGGACAGAGGGGGCTGTGGGTTTTCTGGGGAATGGGCTTGTGGTTGAATGCAGGTGTGCCTCATGTGTGCCCTTCTCTTCGTTTGCTTTCTCTGGCTCTAACACCACCCCTGAGGCCTGGTACTTTATGAAGTGATGAGGGTTATTTGATTCACAATTAGGGGTTGGAGTGCCAAGACAGTACGCCACTGGCCAAGAAATGTGGCAGTTACCAGTCAGGCTGGAAGGGGCAGGTCTCCTGGGCGGCCCTGCTCTCAGAAAGGCACAGCTCCATGAGTACAGCGTCTGTCCTTTTTGAGCCCAAGGACCTGCCTCCTCTCCCTGGCCACATTTGAAAGGTGTCACCACCTCCTAACTCAACCGTACTGGGGACCAAGCCTTGGCCTGCAAGCTTTGGGGACTGCTTAGCCCGTGAAGCTGCTGCCTCCCTGTTCTGAGGAGCTTGGTGTGGACTCAAGCTGTGGGTTTTTGAGGGCAGTTAGTGCATTGCTTGCACAGAATTTACCCTGTGAGTGTGCAGCTGGCTGATATTAGGCTTATGTGGCCACACCAAAGTCTAATTCAGGAACGTTTTCACTGACCCACAAATATACCGCTTGTCCACCTTGTAGTCAGGCCTCATCCCCACTCTAGCCGGCACCACCCACTGCCTTCTCTGTCTGGATTCATGTGTCCTGGGCATTCATTCAACTTGTTTCCTTGGGTCTGGCTTTATTCCTCTGCATATTTTGCTTTGTAAGGGTTGCCGGGGCTGCCACAAGGATGTGTGGATGGCCCTTTGCGCTCTGCTGTCCCTGCTAGTTCACTGTGAATGGTCCTGCTCTTTGGCTGTGCTGAATAACACTATTGCAGACATTTGTCTGCAGGTGGCTTAGGGTCTCTTGGGTACTGACTCAAGGTGCAGGAGCCTGGGAGATTCTGTGTTCACCCTGCCGAGGGTCTGCCACAGTCTTGCCAAGTTCCTGTGAGCTGCGTACGAGGGTCCCAGCTTGTTGTCTGCCTGTATTGTGGCTGTCCTGATACGAGAGATGTTCTAGTGTCCATTGTGGTTTTGATTGACATTTCTCTAGTGACTAATGATGGGTATCTTTTTATGTGCTTATTGGCAATATATATGTATTTTTTTAAAAAAGAAATGTCTATTTAACTCCTTTAATAATGAGGTTGTCTTTTACCGTTAAGTTGTAAGAGTTGTTTGAAATACTTGCTGCTGCTGGGCCTTCATCAGATATATCATTTACAATTATTTTCTCCTATTTTTCTGACTGTGTCCTTTCATGCACACACTTTTTAAGTTCTCTGGGGCCCCATTTCTCCTCTTTCCCTGGTTGTGAGAAACATCCTACGAAGCCACTGCAATCCGAGGTCATGAGGTTCACACTCAGAGTTCCTGCTGCTTGTGCTACAGCTGGAGCCATCGTGGCTGGGTGTTTTGCTCACCTTCAGTTGACTTTAGTGTGTGGTCTGGATGCTGGTCCAGCAACATTTGAAACACATTTTTTTCTGCATTAGTTTTCTTGGTACCATGAAGAGAGGGGCTTATTTCTATATTCTCCATCCTGTTCTGTAAGTTGCTGCATCTGTCCTGTGCCAGTGCCAAACAGTCTTGACCTGCGTCTGTGAGCTTTTGCTCTTGGTGAGTGTGCCCTCTCTTCATGTATCGGAGGCCAGGCGTGGTGTTTCTGCATCTGTGCTGCGCCCCATGGGAGCCGTCACCCTCCACGTGCTTCCCCTCTTCCCACCAGCAGGGGTTGCCGCTTGGCATTCGTTCCGCTCTGAGCTGCAGCTGTGAGAGCGCATGTGCCTACGTGTGTGTGTGCGTGTGTGTGTGTGTGTGTGTGGCTCGTTTCACTTGACCTGGGTCTGCTGCGCACGGCAGTTTCTTCTTTGAGGCTGAAGGCTGCCCCATCAGCACCACAGATTCTTCAAGCGTCTGTCTGGTGGCAGCACCCAGGCCAGTCTGTGTCTTCCCTGTGGTGGACGTGGTACGCAGGTGTCTCTCCTGTGCTGGTTGTGTTCCCTTCAATGTGAGCCCAGGAGTGATGGTGGAATCAGACTGTGACTCTGATTTCAGTTTTCCAGGGAACTCACATGCTGGTTTCCATAGCAGCCATGCTGACTTACATTCTACCATCAGTGTGTGTGGTTTCTGTTTTTCTAATAACAGCCAATTCAACTGGGTATGAGATGGTATCTCACTGTAATTTTCATTTGTATTTCCCTGATGGGTAATGATGCTGAAACATCTTTCCATATATTTATTGGCCATTTGTAATTTCCTTTGAGAAGTGTTTAGTCAGCTTGTTTGCCCATCTTTAAATTGAATTTTTTTAAAAAAGGTTTTTTAGTTCTTTACCTATTCCTGATATCAAGCATCTGTCATACAAACAGCTGGCATAGATTTTCTTCCATTCTGTAGGTTGTATTTTCACTCTGTTCTTTCCTTTGTGGTTCAAAAACTTTTGTCTATTTTGTTTCCTGTGCTTTTAGGGGTCGTATGCAAAAAATCATTGCCTTTTCCAATTTTTTTTTTTGGTGGCTTTGGGAATTGAGCCCAGGGTATTTACACCAAGCTACCTCCCCAGTCCTTTTACTATTTTTTTTTAAATGATGATAAAGGTCTCCCTAAGTTGCCTGGGTTGGTCTTGAATTTGCAAGCCTCCTGCCTCTCACAGTGCTAAGATGACAGGTGTGCACCATGATGCCCATTTTAAGCAAAGTCTTGAAGTGTTTCCTGTATGTTCCCTTCCAGTAGTTCCAGAGTTTCAAGGCTTAACTTACAGTCTTCTCTTCAGTTAGAGTTGATTGTTTTTTAATGGGGTGAAAGATAAGGGTCAAGTTTTATTGATTAGCTTTACAGTAAGTTTTAAAATTGAACAGTGTGTCCTTTAATTTTGTTGTTTTCTTTTGTAAAGATTGTCTTGGCTTTGGCTGGGGATTTAGCTCTGCTAAATCTGCTGCCTGCCACACAAAATCAGAGTGCTGAGTTTGATGCCTGGCGCCCCCCCACCCCACCAAAAGACTGTCTTGATTATTCAGGATCTCTTGACTTTCCACATTAATTTAGGATCACACTTTTTTTTTGGGATAGGGTTTGCTTTGAATAAGTAGATTAACTTGATGTGATTTGCATTTTTAAAAAGAATCTTTTCAGGAGTGAATATGGGATTCCTGTCCATTTATGTAGCTCTTTTAAAATTTTTAAATAGTATTTTTAGTGTATAGGACTTGCACTAACTAATTTTGTAAACTTATTCCAAATAAGTATTTTATTTTTTACATCACTGTACCTAGAATTATTTCCTTAATTTCACTTTTGATTGTTTACTTATAATTATTACAGAAATTGAATTGATGTTTGTATATTCTTGTATCGTGCAACCTTGCTGAACTTGTTTATTTATCTTGTAGTTCTTTTGTCAATTCCTGAAGTTTTTCTACATGAGGCCGTATTATCTGCAAATAGAGATAATTTTACTTCAATTCTGATGCAGATGTCCTTTGCTTATTTTTTATTACTGATTTGACTGTGTTTCTTAATATAAATCTCTTCAGATTTTCTGTTTCTCCTGAAGTTAAGTTTTGGTGTTTTTATTCCTTAGAGTTTTTCCATGTTGTCTATCTTATCTTATTTGATGACATACAGTTGTTTTTAGTCTTCTCTTACAATCATTTTCATTTTTGTAAAATCTGAATTGATATCCCCCCTTTCTGCTTTTAATAATTTGATCTGTCACTTGTCTTGACTGTTCTAGCTAGTCACTTTTGTTAGTCCTTTTGAAGAGCTGTCTTTGGTTTCCTGTGTCTTTCATCCCTGCCCTTGTCTTTTGGTTTGGTTGTTTTTAAATTAATTAATTTTATTGGTACATTTAAGGTATATAATGCAATGATATACATCACTGGAAATTTGCATGTTTACATAATCCATCTTGGTTCTTATTTTTTCCCCATTCCCCTGGCCTCCCTTTAAAGTCTTTGTAGATAGGCAGGGCTGGAGGGCCTGCCTTGGTCTTCATTCTCCCCTTTTTTCTAACTCTGTGTTTATTTTGTTTGTTTTCTCAGAGTTCCTTAAAATGTAAATTTAGGTTATTTTCTTGGGAACTTTCTTCTTTTACAGCACAGGCCTTCACAGCAAATTTCCTTCAGAGAATTACTTGTGGGCATCTCGTAAATCTTACTATGTTATTTTTATTTCCATTCTCTTTTTTTTTTTTTTTTTTGGTACTGGGGATTGAACTCAGGACCTTATGCTTGCAAAGCAGGTTCAGCACCACTGAACTAAATCCTTGGCACATTTCCATTCATTTTAAAGGTGTTCTCTTTTTTTCTTTTTCTTTTTTTAGAAAGAGTCACTTTATATAGTTCAGGCCAATCTTGAACTCACTGTGTTGTCCAGGCTGGCCTTGAACTCATGGTGATCCTCCTGCCTCAACCCCCTGAGTGCTAGGATCACAGGTGTATCCCACTACACTTGGCTTTACAATATATTCTAATTTTCTTTTTAATTTTTTTTTAAGAATATGCCATTTAATCCCATATGTTTGTGAATTTTCCATCTGTTGTTTTTGAGCTTCATTCTCTTATGGTCACAGACCATATTTCACCTGATCCTTGTCCTTTTAGATGTGTTGACCTTTGATTCATGTACCTGGTATGTTCTGCCTGGATATGTTCTATGCATACATGAGGAGGAGAATGTGTCCTGTGTATGATGGGATATTCTGCCTGAGTCAGTTACATTTGGTTGCTGAAGTATTGATCTTTTCCATAGTTATTGCACTCATTAGTGGAGTGGGCATGAAGTCTTCAAGAAGTATAGCAGAGGCTGTTTCTTCTTTTAATACACCCCATGTATTTTGAGACTCCATGTGAGGTGTGTATATGTTTATGTCTTCTGGAGGGCTTATGTCACTGAGGTGCAGTGTCTTGTGTTTCTTCTGTGGCCTTGTCTGAAGGTCTGTTTGGCCTGGCTTTCACAGGCCTTCCCAGAGCTTTTTAGTTGCTGTTTTCATGGACTACTCTTTCAGCATCAGCCCATTTGGGTCTTTGAATCAGAAATGAATCTGCTGTAGACAGCCGGGCCATGTTCTTTTTTTTCTGGTACCAGGGATTGAACTGGGGACCTTGTACTTGTGAGGAAGGGGCAGCACCACTGAGATAAATCCCCAGCCCTTGGACCACGTTATTTTAAACCCACTTTTTTCAATTGGAGAGTTGGTCTTTGCGGATGCAGCAGTCCTGGCCGGAAGGGGCACTATGGCATTTTGCTGTTTGTTTCTGTGTCTTTTATGTTCTTCATTTCTTCCATGGTGCTTCTCAGCCATCTATTGATTTTTTTAATGCAGCATTTTTACTTTCTTCTCATTTCTGCATGTTTGGTTTTTTCTTTGTGGTTGTCCTGGTGTTGGAATTTATACCTTTATGAGCAATGGTTGGAGTTCATTTCAGTGTTGTTCCAGGACTCTGCCCCTAGATGTGCTGCCCTGCCCTGTTTTACCCTGTGATCATCATGGTTATGTCTTATTCTCTGTCTGCCTTGATGGTCTTGAATGTGGTTTGTCCCATGACATAAGTGTGGTTCTCCATGTGGCTTTTGAGCTGGGGCCTGGGGGCAGGTGATGGTTAGGTTGGTGGTCTGTGCTTTTCTCTTTCCCCCTTACTGGGGATTGAACCCAGGGCCATTGCACTGAGATACATCTCCAGCCCTTTAGGATTGTTTTATTTTGAGACAGGCTCTAGCTAAATTGCTAGCTAACTCAGGCCTCAACTTTTGATCCTCTGACCTTAGCCTCCCAGACTGCTGGGATTACAGACATGGCCATCAGCTTCCTGCTGGTCTTAGATTGAGTTCTTGAGGGAGTGAGTTGTGATGAAGTGAGCCAACCTGCTACTCCCAGCCCTTTGACTTCCTGCCTCACATATGTTCGCACTGTGCATACTCAGCTGCCCATAGGGCTGCAGCTGGGCCCTCTCCAGGGGCTGAGCAGAGGACAGCCTGACCTTGGGCTCTAGCCCCTTAATGGAGGTCTGAGTAAGGCTTCTTTCTGATGGAGTGCCTCTCTCGGGTATGTGTTAGGGAGACACCTGGAGTTGGAGGGATGTTGAAAGGCAGGTGCTTATTGTCAGCAGCCGTCCTGGAATGGCGTGCCTCTGCCTCTGGGTAAGGGACACAGAAGCACAGGAAGGATGGACATAGATATGGGAGGCAGGGCAGGGTGACAGGTAGGGCTCTTCCTGCCTTGGGGATGGAAGGAGGTGACAGGCTGGGGGGTGAGTAGTGGCCAGGCCAGCACAGAGCACAGATGGAGGCCACATCACATGGGTGATGGACAGGAGCAGGGCCAACGTGGGCAGGTGGAGGGCAGTTCTGTCTTGGTGAACCAGGAGCAGGAATTACCCAGAGGATGATGGGGAGTGGCCTGGGCCATTCCAGGTGACGGGACTGACGTGTGCCTTAGGGGACGGGCCATGGA
Source organism: Fukomys damarensis (assembly GCF_012274545.1). Taxonomy (NCBI): domain Eukaryota; kingdom Metazoa; phylum Chordata; class Mammalia; order Rodentia; family Bathyergidae; genus Fukomys; species Fukomys damarensis. Next base: position 48,227,315 of record NW_022900915.1, read on the forward strand.
GAGCTGCTGCCCCTCACAGGTGGCCAGTGTGTATGACCTGAGGACAAGTATAGCAGCACGGCTGCAGGAAGGCAGAGAATGCGGTTTACAGAGTGGATGGCGGGGCTGGGTCGAGCCATGGGACTAGGGTGATGTGTGGACCACAGCCAGCCGGTGAGCTATGACCATACAACAGGACTAATGCTGGGATTATCAGTATTCTCAGAGCGAGAAGTTAACCAGTGGGTGTGAAAGATTCCCTGACAGGGCCACACTCCACAGTATGGACAGATCAGCAGCAGGGAGAGGAACTCACAGTAAAAGATGTACCAGGCTGGGGCATAGCTTGGTGGGAGCAGCTGGCTTCAGTTCCTTCTTCCACACATCCCAAAACAAAACAGAAAGAAAAGACAAGAAATCCCACTAGACAAATAGTGAATTTCAGAGGTCTAGATGCCAAGAGGTAAAAACTACCAGAGAGACAGAGGTCAGGAGATGGCCTTGTTCCACAGATGTGTTCCCAGCAATAGGAGTGAGGTCATGAAGGCACCGTATACAAAGTACCCAGGGCAAGAAGAATAGGTCTTGTCAGAGCGTGAGACTCTAGAGAAGTTCTGAGGACTCATGTCCAGAGGATCTGTGGTACACGGAAGCTGGCTGAAAGAATTAGCAGCAGCTGAGCTGCAGAGGCGCCTTAATCCAGAGTGACAGATGGACCTGGAGGACCAGGATTTGGTGGTCAAGACTGGGCGCTTGGACTATCTCTGACCCTGTGTCCTTTGTCCATCCACAGAGGCCCAGGTGGTGTTCGCCAAGGAGCAGCCGGCACGCAGCGAGGTGCAGGCCGAGGCGGGGACCAGCGCCACGCTGAGCTGCGAGGTGGCCCAGGCAAAGACGGAGGTGACGTGGTACAAGGACGGGAAGAAGCTGGGCGCGAGCTCCAGGGTGCGTGTGGAGGCCAAGGGCTGCAGGCGACAGCTGGTGGTGCAGCAGGCGGGCGACGCGGATGCCGGGGAGTACAGCTGTGAGGCTGGGGGCCAGAAGGTCTCCTTCCATCTGGATGTCACAGGTCAGTTTGTCATGGGCAGGTGAGAAGGAATTGGCTGACTGGCCAGGAAAGGTGTGCACAGAAAGTCGTTCCCTCAGCCTCAGGTACTGTTCCTTATAGTGACACACGGTCACATGGCCCCAGCACTCGTCCATGACTTTCTGAATGTCCCTGGGTCCAGGATTCTGGCTTTGGCAGTGTAGTCTGCCAGTGCTCCTCACTTGGCTATGTGAATGTTTGCTGTTGGATGTTCTTTAGCTTTGAAATTCCCTCACCCTATGCCATACACTGCTTGAGTTTCACTTGACTGGGATGGGATTTGCAGCTGCCAGGCAAGTGGATCAGGCCTGACAGCATTAGGTGTTTGGAACCCTTCCCTCTTTCACACACACACACACACACACACACACACACACACACACACACGCATATCACTGTGCACCCATGTGCAAGAGAGGCTGGATCTAGTTCCTGTGCAGTGACAGGAGCTATATCCCATGAGACTGGAAAGTAGCTTTTCAAGTAGAGCATCATTTTCTTCTGTCTTGGAACATTTTGCATCAGAAGTTTGCTCTGTGAATTTATCCCTGGGCAGGAGTTGGTGGCTTGTGCTGCCTCCTAAGCCTTGGTGAAGCTGGCTACTGGGGGCAGCAATTGGAAATACTCATTTCCTTCCTAGCCTTCACTTCCCAGAGTTGTTTGTGTCTGTGCCTTCCTGGTTGCTTTCACAGCGATGTCTGAAATCACAGAGAGGTTGCATCAGCCTGTTCCTCACTGCTGCAGCAAAGTACCTGAAGCTAGGAACTTAATGAAGAAGGGGTTTGTTGAGCTCACAGCATTAGAGCTGGAAGCCCAGGGTGCTTGTCCATCTGTGATGGGGCCCCCTGGGCTGTGTCCCAGCGTGGTGCACATTGTACCAGGACAAGCACAAGTAAGAGGAGGATGCAGAGGCAGAGACCCACGAGGGAGGCTGGGCTTGCCCTTCTGTTATAGCCCTCTCAAGGAAGCTGGCCTGGTCCCACAAGACTCCAAAGACCTGGCCCACCCCTAGCAGGCTGCAGGGTTTCTCATTGACGTGTAGTAATTGTGCACACTTAGGGTGCAGTGTGGCCATTCAGCTGGTACATACTGTTTGTAGCAATCAGATCAGGGCACTCTGAGGACATTCAGAATCCCCTCCACTGTCATCATGAAATAGTCCTGGACTCCTGTCAGCTGTGCGCCCACCATGCCATCCACTGTGAGAAGCTGTCTCTCCCTCCTGGAGACCCCACCTCATCACATCACTCACTGGGACCCATCGCTTGCAGGGAGCCCTGGGAACAAATTACATTCAGAACCCAGCCAGAGTTTTTACAGCAGAGCGGCCAAGGCTGGGATCCAAGCCTGACTTGGTACCACAAAGAACATGCCTTGTCCGCGAGCTGGGGCAAAAGCCCAGGGTACACTTCTGTTGACTGCTCACCTCTGGCACAGTGTGTTAATTTTATGCACGTGTGCAAGTTGACATTGTCAGCCAGTGTGATTGCTGCCTCCAACTCTTCCTGTCTGTGTTGGAAACATTCAGATCCTTTCTTCTACTGTGCAGAGACACTCAGTGAAATGCTACTCTCCAGGTCACCCAGCTGGCCACCAAATACACTGACCCCACTCCCAGCCCCCAACAAATTCGATGCATGTGGCGATTCACTAGGAGATACCAAAAAGACCATGAAAAGGAAGAGAGTGGACCCTGTGAGTCCCTAAGCAGTGACGTCCAGGTCTCTCTGGGGAAGACACTGAACTCTTCAGCCACAGCTTCACATTCTGTGGGTCCAGCTATCCTGTCAGCCACTGTCCAAAACATTAGATGGGAAACTGAGGCCATAAACAGGTCCTCTGCAAGATATGGCACCCCCACTGTGCCTGGGTATCTGTGTCGGGCGAGCTTCTCGCTCGTCTGGGACTGGACAGGTGGTTTTGGTATCACAGTGTTTGGCTTCAAGTAACCATTTCTCTACTGAAGAAGAGCCTCACAGCACACAATTTGTGACAGTATTTTTCATAATTATGCCATGTGTTTGTTTTCAGTGGTGCTGGGTTTGAAACCTCAGACCTCACACATGCTATGCAAATGCCCTCTCTACCACTGATGACACCTGCAGTCCTTACTATGTTTTTATTTGAGGACAAGGTTTTGCTGGGTTGCCCAGGTTGGCCTTGAACTTGTAACCCACGTGCTCAGGCTCCCTCATTCTGGGATGTAGGGTGTGGCATTGTTGGTTAGTGTTGTTCATCTCCCACCATGCCTAATTTGTGAGATGAGCTTTATCTCAGGTCTCTGTGTTCAGGGAGCAGCACATATGGGGTTTGGTATGATCCCTGGTTTTGTCATCCACTGTGGGCCTCAGGATGAACTCTGTCCAGATAAGGTCGGAGTCCTTGTGCTTACACTTTGAGGGCATTTCCAGGGCCACACCTTCCCTGCCCAGCCTTCCTCCCCCAGGTGGTGTCACTGACCCGGTGTCCCCTGTCTGTCTCCAGAACCCAAGGCCGTGTTCGCCAAGGAGCAGCCGGCACGCAGTGAGGTGCAGGCCGAGGCGGGGACCAGCGCCACGCTGAGCTGCGAGGTGGCCCAGGCAAAGACGGAGGTGACGTGGTACAAGGACGGGAAGAAGCTGGGTGCGAGCTCCAGGGTGCGTGTGGAGGCCAAGGGCTGCAGGCGACAGCTGGTGTTGCAGGAGGTGGGCAAGGCGGATGCCGGGGAGTACAGCTGTGAGGCTGGAGGCCAGAAGGTCTCCTTCCGCCTGGAAGTGAAAGGTCAGTCCTTGGGGAAACTGGCTTGGCCTGGGTGGGTTTGTTGTGGGCCTGGCTCGTGTCCTGACAGACCTGTGCCCTTGCTTCCGTCCCCCTCTTCGTTTCCTGTCCTTCAGTCCCTCTGTGGCTATTCCGGGGGGGCCTCAGGGCAGAGGAGCCTGGGGTAGAGGGATTGTTCTAGTGAACCCTGGATGGTGTGTTCACAGATGACCCTCAGCCATGGGTTCCTAGCACCTTCCCAGAGCCTCTGGGGTTTCTTGGTATCTGGGCTCTGGCTCCCCAGATGCTGGGATGTGGAACTGCCAGGTGTCTCCCCTGAGAACCTGGGGGTGAGGGAATGACCACTGTTGGTGGTACCACACATCCTCACCCAGTACCTGCCAGCTCTGACCTCAGTTTCATGGAACCTGAGTTTGGGGGATGCTTGGCTGCACTGCCAGCCTTGCTAGTGATCAGAGTGAATCACATGGTAGAGCTTAGGTTTCCAACACAGATCCCACCCCTTCCATGGACCTGGAAGCTTTTGCTTAGCTAGTGGTGGCAGAACCTGGGCCTCATGTGCAGTGACACCTGCTAAGGGATGTGGCTGGGGTGTAGGCGGGTGCTGCCCGTGGTCCTTTTGTCTTTAGTGCAGGGTTCAGGAGATGGGGCAGCTCCTGCCTCATCCATGGGCCTTGTGAACAGTGGCAGTGCTGGCTGCTGTGGCTGGGCTTCTTCCTGGCCTCTTCTCAGTGCTGGTTGTGTCTTTGTGCGTGGAAGGAAGGGCTTGCATGCAGGTGAATGGGTGCTATCCTATGGTGCCAACCTGTGTGCGGAGATCCCTGAAATCCCACTGTGTTTTTTTGGGTAATGTTTGTTTGTTTACTTATTTATTTACTGTGGTATTGGTGATTGAACTCAGGGTCTTCACACTGAGTTATGTCCCCAGACCTTTTCATTTATTTTTATTAGTGCTGCTATTAAAGGTGAGGCCACCACATTTGGCTATGAAATATTCTTTTTTGCTTTTGGTGTATCATTCTTTTATTTTTTTCCTTGTCATTGAGTTTATTGGTACATTTTAGTTGTACAGTGCAGTTACATTCATCATTGGGATCTTGTACCTTTGCACGACAAGTCTTGGTTCTCATTTTTTCTCCTTACCCCTACCCTCTCTTTACCCCGCTTCCCTATTTACAAATACTTTGTTTCCAGTTTTTCATTTTCTCATATTTTTCCTTTCCCCTACCCTTCCCACTTCCCCTACACCTTTAGCCCTTTTCCTCCTATTTCACTTGTCAATTCTACCATTCGGATCTTATGTACATGTGAAATATTCTTTTAAGAGAATATGAGAAAAATTTTGTGGTCATAAGTTTGACTAGTGTGACAGTTTGGCTAATCCCTAGTAAAATGTATGAATACTGACATAGAATGATGTAGAGGACTCTGATCGTCCTATTACTTTTAAATAAGTTGAATCACCCATTAAATGTTCTAGGCCCAGCCATTTATTGTAAATTCTGAAATATGACTGAAAACAATGATTCTGTGTTCATGGGGATTATTCTAGAGAATGGAAAAGAAGATGTAGTCCACTAAGTCATTTTATGTTGATGACAGAATATCAACATAAAACTATGACAAAGGAAAGTAGGAAGAACTAAAGCATAGACCAAGCTGTCATGAGCATCAAAGACAAAGGCATAGTCCTGCAGGATTCTGGAAGGCCACTCTGTGACAGAGTCATCATCTAGGTGCAAGGCAGCCTTGTGCAGAAGCCTCGCTCCAGTTTAATGCTTTGGCGGAGCAAGTTGGATGGGAAGTGTGGTAATTTCCTTACTATGCAGGATGCAAGTGCTGGGTGAATTTAACATGCCAAGGCCAGAAGTCCTGAGGGGCAGAACCTTGCATCAGTTTCTGCTATGTGTGGAGCTGTTCTTCCTCTACCCCATGGCAGTGCTGCCCCAAAGGACCACACTGGACCCTGGGCGTCTGACACAGGGCAGGAGGCATGAAGGCCACGGTAATCACATCTGCCAACATTGCACAGTGGGACAAAGGGAAAAGGGAAAAGACAGCAGAGAACTTCATGATATGAAGTGGAAGGCGTTGATTATGTGATGATGAGTTCAGAAAGCCCCAGAGAGAAGACACTTAGATCCAGTAACCTTGTGAGAAAGATTATCATGTAACAACTGAACGGCAGCAAAAACTTCTGTGTCTATACACAGCAGCCAGCTGTTGCGAAAGGAAATACTATTTTGTTATTATTTTTAATGCATTTTATTTTATCTTACCCCATACCCCCCTCAATTCCCCTTTGGGAAAGGAAATTTTAAAAGCCACATTAGCCTCAGAAATACACACACACATATGAATGATTTGTCTATTTCTAGTTCTAAGTCTAATAAAATCTGTAAAGCCTGTGTGGAGATTGTTTTGTGTTTTTGAAAGACAGGGTTATGAATATAAATGGATGGAAATTAATGAAAAAATCAATGATGTTCTTTCATCCAAATGCAAACAGATGGGTAGTTCTGAGGCAGGGTCAGGGAAGAGGGAGGGAGAGAAATGACAGGCAGGTTCCCAAAGCCTCGCTGGTTGGACCGCAGCTTGGTCAGAGAAGCTGAAGGGTGTGTGACGTCAGGAGAGGGCACCAGACTGCGGAGCTGCAGGTCTCCTAGGTGCAGTGATGGAGACTCAGGTTCTCACCCTGCTCAGAGACTCTGTCCTGTTTTTTAGAACAGCCCTGCAAAGCCATTTCAGGCTGTGTGGACAAACTGTGCAGTGCATGCTGGGGGGCAATGGGGCTTCTCTGGGGCCACAGATGGGGCAAAGCCCACAGATTTTGTCCTTCAGTTGCTCACCTGGCATACCTTCCCCATGGCCTCCTAGCCTAAGATGTCTCTGACCTTGTGTCCCTCATCTGTCCCCAGAGTCCAAGGCAGTGTTTGCCAAGGAGCAGCCGACGAGCAGTGAGGTGCAGGCCGAGCGGGGGACCAGCGCCATGCTGAGCTGTGAGGTAGCTCAGGCAAAGACTGAGGTGACGTGGTACAAGGATGGGAAGATGCTGGAAGCGAGCTCCAGGGTGCGCGTGGAGGCCAAGGGCTGCAGGCGGCAGCTGGTGGTGCTGCAAGCAGGCGAGGCTGACGCCGGGGAGTACAGCTGTGAGGCCGGGGGCCAGAAGGTCTCTTTCTGCCTGTGTGTAACAGGTGAGTCCTTTGGTGGTGGGGCCGACACCCGTGTAGGTGACAGAGTCACTGCATTTGCACCCTGGTGCGAGGCCGGGGGCCAGAAGGTCTCTTTCCGCCTGTGTGTAACAGGTGAGTCCTTTGGTGGTGGGGCCGACACCCGTGTAGGTGACAGAGCCACTGCATTTGCACCCTGGTGCCCCTCGCCCAGTTGCAACACTCTTGTTGCATGACTGGTGTTGAGCAGTCAGTATTGCTGGCACATGATGAAAAGCACGTGGCTGCTGTGCCAGAGCCCTGGTGCCTGCACACCTCCCGGGACAGGAGGGTGGCCTGGTGGGTATAGAGTCCAGGCATATGGCAGGCAGCGTCTGCAGACTGACCCCCTGTCCTGCCCATGCCCGTGTTTCCTGTCACCCTCCAGCTCCATCAGGGCCCAGCCGAACCTGACACTGGGGTTTCTATGTTCTGAGCTCTCTGATATGTGTCCCTCCTGTCTACTGCCAGAGCCTAAGGCCGTGTTCGCCAAGGAGCAGCCGGCACGCAGCGAGGTGCAGGCCGAGGAGGGGACCAGCGCCACGCTGAGCTGCGAGGTGGCCCAGGCAAAGACGGAGGTGACGTGGTACAAGGACGGGAAGAAGCTGGGTGCGAGCTCCAGGATGCGTGTGGAGGCCAAGGGCTGCAGGCGGCAGCTGGTGGTGCAGCAGGTGGGCGAGGCCGACGCTGGGGAGTACAGCTGTGAGGCCGGGGGCCAAAAGGTCTCCTTCCACCTGGATGTCACAGGTCAGTCCTTCCAGTGCTTCATTAATGATTGGAGGTGATGTGATTCTGGCTGGTGACCCGGTGATCTTAGTGTCTCTTCTTTTCTCTGATGTCATTTTCCTGCCTGTGGCTTGCCCCAGGGAGGCTGTTGCTGCAGCGTGGTGTGTTCCTACAACCTCGGGCCAGTCATACCTCCTAGCACTTGACTGGAACCCTTCCAGATGTTCTTTAGAGACCTGGACCCTGCCTTATCTGACCCTGTGGCTTGTGGTAGACTAGATGTCACTCTGGAATGTAGTCAAATTACCTTTTCTTTACCAACTATCAGCTTCCAGATCCCCTCTCATTGTTATTATAGAGTGATTCTCAGTAGTGAGAGATACTTGAATGTGTTTCAGTCAGGGTGAGGAAATTTCAGTGGCACAATCATCCTTGGAATTAGCCCAAATCCTAGCATTATGTTTTCCAAGTTTAGGTGTCCTATGATACTCTTCCTTGCTTTCTCTTGGAGACAGAGTTGTATGCGGGCAGTCTGGATCACCATGGTAAAGTCATGGTTTTATGCAGTGTTGGGCACAGTACTCTTCTTTTTTTTTTGTACTGGAGATTGAACTCAGGTCCTTGAGCTTGCAAGGCAGGTGGTGGAACCACTGAGCTAAATCCCTAGCCCCTGGGTGCAATACTCTTAAGGGCAGAGGGTTCGTGGGAGTGCACCTTGTACCACCTGTGGGATTGGGAATTGCCCCTTCAAGGAAGAGCTTCTCCTCTATCCTTTTTTTTTTTTGCACCGGGGATTGTACTCTGGACCTTGAGCTTGTGAGGCAGGTGGTAGAACCACCGAGCTAAATCCCCGGCTCTCCTTTATCTTTTTTTAGTTAGAATATTCTGTGTTAGGATTTGTCCTCAGAGTGAGATTTGTAAATTTAGGATGAGAATGGAATAGTTGAAGCTATATTAGCCCTTAATGAAAGATGCTTTGCTATGGTGGTGGCCCCTGGGTGGTATAGCAGAGTTCATTCTCTAGCAATTCCTAATAAAGAGTGTCTGCGTGTGCCTCCTGTGCTGAGAAGTCTGGGGATCATGTTCATTCTTGTTCCATCTGGAGAGTCTTAACATCAAAGTGGGTGGGCTGTGGCCCCACTGTGTCTGCTGGGTAACAAAACTGCTGTTTGGTATTGCAGCCATATGAATAGCAAGGACTGGGCACGGCTACCAAAATTCATCTTTGTGTATCTTTCTAAAGTGTTATTTTAAGAAATTCTGACAGATTTTTTTATGAAGAAAAACTTGGAAAGTTTTGACAAATTGTCCAGTTTCAGAGAAAACTGTGAGAAGTTACACAAGAAGAAATAAACATACACACACACAAAAAAACAACAAAAAAAGAAGAAATACACAACTCAAATAAATCTATAACTTTTGAAGAAATGGAACCAGCAACAAAGAAATCTTTTCATAAGGGAAACCATAGGCTCAATAGTCATACTGATAAATTATACCAAATATTTTGGAAAGCAATTGTTCTATGTTCATGACATTCTTCTAGAGAAAAAAGGTACAGTGTATTCACAGACCCGTTTTGTGTAGACAGCACACGACACAGGCACCAAATCTGAGTGGAACATGTGAATAATTGAATTTGATAGATATCAAGTGCAGTGTCTTCAACAAAATATTGCCAGAGTGAGCCGAACCCTCTGCCAGCAGGAAAATGTGCCAGGAGGTAGACGGTGTCCACATGGGCAGCGTTGGCTTAACAGTAAAAACATCAGAAAACGTCATGTGCGAGTTTGATTGCATGAAAGTGGTATCGGGTGAACATCCCAATAAATGTAGAATATAAATTGAATAAAACAACACTGTAGCCAGGCGTGTTGGTGCACACCTGTAATCCCAGCACTCAGGAGGCTGAGGCAGGAGGATCGCTGTGAGTGCGAGACCAGCCTGGGCTACATAGTGAGTTCCAGGTCAGTCTCAACTACACAGTGAGACCCTGCCTCAAAAAAATAAAAACAACAACAATAAGAAAAAACTTAACACCGTAAAGCAGAACAGCTGTGTAATAATAGAATTCAGCACCAATTCAAGCCATGAAATTCGTAACAGCACCAGCAATTAGATTCTTCCTTGATTTGAATGCGCTGTAAAAAAAGCTGGCCCTCATTTCAGTCTGTGGTGAGGCCTGGAGAGATGCCTTGGGTGAGCCGAGGGAGGAGGGCTGTGAGCAGTCTGCACCACACACAGCACAGAAGGAGGACAAAGAATGGGAGGTGGGCGGGCTCATCAGTGCGGAACACCAGAGTGGGCTGTGAGACCTGCTGGGAGGGTTAGCAAGAGCCATGAGCAGATAGATATCCAGAAATGCTTCCCTGTGCATGTTCCGTCACTGAAGAGTGGGAACCCAAAGTTGGGCAGTGCAGGTTGGATCCCCTTTCCCTGAAATGCTGGGGAGCCAGAATGATTGAACTTGTATATTTTTCAGATTTTGCCTGTTACCATAGACATAAAGTAATATCTTGGAGATGAGGCATGAACCCAGTGTAGAGTTCATTTATGTTTCACATACATAGAGTAGTTTAAAATAATTTTGCCAAGAAACAAGATTCATGGTGTGGAATTTTCCACTCGCAGTATCAGGTGGATGCTTAGAGTTCCAGATTTTGGAACAGTTTGGATTTTAGATTTTTGGATCAGGGTGCTCAGTCTGTGTTTATATAAAAAACACTGTGTTCCTGATTCCAGTGTAAAATCTATATGTGTAAGAGCTCTGCACGAGGAAATTAAACACCTTTGAGAGCTATTAAGAGATGTTTAAATAAATGGGTATAAATACACAGAATAATGAAAGATTATCATTTAGCCTCAAAATCCAAACAGATATTCTACACAGAGTGTGTGGGTATTGGCAGTTGGCATGGATTCCAAAGCCATGTGTGACCCATGCCTTCAAAGAGGAAAATGTGAACATTTCTCCAGCATCAACAAGAATGATCACAAAGCTGTAGCATCGAAGAGCACTGGCCACCGAAGTAAAGAGAATGGAAGATTGAGCCCAGGACCGGGCCCCAGCATGGGTGCACCCCATGTCTGCCCAGCCGTGTGTCTTTCACTAGGGAGAAGACCGTCATGCCCTAACTGTTTTGGGACATTAACCACATAGAAACAGTAAGTTTTCTGGTAGTTCACAGCATGACAGGTTCCGCTTCAGGTGAGTAGGAGCTTCGGTGTCCCATGAAACCTCAGGACTCTGAGCTGATGGCACAGGGTGTTTAAAGACTTCCAGTGAGGAAGGATTTCTGACAGACAACAAGTGATCCGACTGCACCGAAGCAAGTGCCTTGCCCGACTCTGTTAGGATGAAAATGTGGTGCACAAGAAGACATCCATTGTAGTCTGCTTTATGTTGCTGTAGCACAGTAGTGGAAGCTAGAGAACTCACAGACCATATAGGACTATCGGGCTCACAATTATTTGGCTGAAAGGTCCAAACAGCATGAAGTGGCATCCTCGTGAGGTCCATCTGCTTCAGCACATGACGATGCAGAAAAGGACCCAGTCACACGCAGAGGGGACCTGGGAGGTGGCTTTCAAAGCAGCAGCCTTTGTGAACACTAGTCCACTCCTCAAGGCCAGCAGTGACCCAGTTTTGAGGCTGGGGCCTCGTGACCTAAGCTCTTCCCTTGGGCCACACCTCTTAGAGGTCCCCCATGCAGTACCTCCAAGAGGGCCTAGCCTTCAGCTTAGGAGCCTGGAGGGATGGCCACCCTAGAGCCTAGCAGCTTCACAGGGCAGGCATCCTGTGCCATGCCTGGTTGTGGAACTCCTGACCCACTCAGGAGAGGCTGGGCTGTGGAGGTAGCAGGTGCTCTTGAACAGCGACAACAGGGAGCAAGCACTGGTGGGACAAACAGGAGAGGTCTCCACCATCAGGACTTTGCACAGATGGCCCCAAGAGGTGCAGGCCCCGGCACAGTGCCTGGGTTTCAGGGAACCAGCCCTGCAGGAGTCATGCCATTCTTTCTCACCGAGGGGCAGGTGGACAGCGTCTTCTCCCCCAGTTTTCCCTAGGGGCCTGTGCTGGAGACCCTGACCCGCATGCCTGGTCAGCCCAGTGGAGCCAGGTTGGACTGTGTGGGTGGATTGTGCTGCTGGTGCTGGGAGCCACAGGGTGGGGGACTTCTCCATGGCCACAGCTGGAGCAGAGACCTGGGTTCTGTTCTGTAGCTGCCCTGCTTGGCCTTCCTGGTCCGTGACCTCTTGGCTTGACAGTACTTCTGACTCTGTGCTCCCAGAACCCAAGGCCGTGTTCGCCAAGGAGCAGGCAGCATGCAGTGAGGTGCAGGCTGAGGAGGGGACCAGCATCACTCTGAGCTGTGAGGTGGCCCAGGCAAAAACGGAGGTGACGTGGTACAAGGACGGGAAGAAGCTGGGTGCGAGCTCCAGGGTGCGCATGGAGGCTACGGGCTGCAAGCGGCAGCTGGTGGTGCAGCAGGCAGACGAGGCGGATGCCGGGGAGTACAGCTGCGAGGCTGGGGGCCAGAAGGTCTCCTTCCACCTGGAAGTTAAAGGTCAGTCCTTGTTGCCCATCTTACGTATGACAGGAGTCTGTCCAATGGCCCCCCTACTTCTTCCATTTGACTGTGTCACTGTCTCTGTAGGGTTAGGGCATAGGCACAGAGAGCATGAAGAAGGCTCCTCCCCTCTGTGAGCTGTTTCCTTGAGGCACTGATAGTCTTGCTTCCTCAGCACCTGATGGTAGCCACAGCTCCTTGGCTTTAGGCTCAGGCCTGCCCTGCACTTGGACTGGAGGTGATAGCTATCTCACCTGGCAATGGTGCATCACCTGAATTCCAGGTGTCTGGGACAGGCTCCCTCCTCCTCGTGGGGCAGGGGCTCCCTGTGCACTCTCACCTGTTTCCACCTCTGGATCCAGTTTTGTTGCATCATCTGTGGTACTGGAGGGCGGGGGCTGGTGGATGTGAGTGGTTAGGTGGCAAGGTCTGTAACCCTCTTTCCAAAGCAAGTTCTATTTCCACTTTGTCTTGGTTAGAAATTCTGTGTCTGTATTCCTTTGTGAGTGGATTCCAAATTCAGAAATGGAAAGGACACCTTATAAGCACACTTTGTGGAGCCGGAGCGTGGTAGTCCTGGCAGCTCAAAGTGACGGTGTGTCTGCCACACAGAGCTACCTACCCCCTCGATCCCTGTGCATCCGCTCTTCCTGGCACTTCAACACGTGCAAGTGAGTTTGAAAAGTTCGGCTTACTATCCATTCCTGGAAAATGGTAGCGGAACTCACACAAGAAGAAATAGAAAAGTTAAATGTCTTCTAATTGTTTTTAAAAATGGAGCCATAATAATAAACCATCTCCTCAAAGCATCATCTAATCCCAGTGGATCTACTAGAAAATTGTACCAAGTATTCTGGAAACCAGTTGCTCCATAGCTATAAAAGTTCCTCTGTTATCTCTGTAACTCATTTTGTGTCAGTAACATATTGTTATAGCTGTTTCAGTGAAAGGAATCATGCCACGAAAAATGTCCAAATTAAAGGAGTCTTTTATAGCTGGTGACCAAGGAAGAGCTCACGCTGCCATCTTCTTTGGTACTGATTAAGAAGAGAATCCCAGTTTTTTTTTGTTTTTGTTTTTTTTTTTTTTTCCTTTTTGGCACCAGGGATCGAACTCTGTTCCTTGCACTTGCGAGGCAGGCAGCAAAACCACTGAGCTAAATCCCTGGCCAGGGAATCCCAGTTTTTAAAAGGAAAAAAAACCACACAATAGAATGTCATAATCTCATCTTTGGGCAAGCACAGGGGTACAGAAGCAGATTTCATATTAGATCAAAATCCAATTTTTGGGATCTGTCAGAAAATTCCTATCCTTATGGTTAGGGCCACAGTATAACATGTTCTATCTGTTGTTCTTAACCACAAGGTAAGCTATGTGCTAGTTAATTAACCACTTTAAATAAGCAATCTTAGGGAGGAAAAGGGGTAAAATTCAGGCACGGGCTGTTGGGGGGAGTTTCTGGTTAACTAGCTGACTTCAATATCACTAGTATCAGCATCTGACGAGGACACTATGAAGAATAAAATTGTCCAATATCTTATTGACATGGAGTTCAACATTTTAAACCAAATGTTTGCAGAGAGCATTGAGCAATTTATCTGGAGGACACTACACTATGAGAAAAGCCAGAGTCCAGGAATGCAGGGCTGGTTTGATGTGGGAAGTGTTATACGACTGACCCAAATTTCAGTATTAGCAGATCGGAGGAGAGACAGTGTGGCAGACCCACTGTGAACAGAGTAGAAGCACGTGGTAGACCACAACATCCTGGACCCTGAAGAAGTATTTGATAATGTTTAACATCAGTTCACGCTACACAGTTCCTAGAAAAGTATAAATAAAAGGGCTCTTTCTTAATGTTGCAAAAGGTAGATTAGAAACTATTACCACATATGCAGTAGAACTGTTGGACTTCAGCGGGCCTGGGGAGGGAGCGAGCAAAGTGACAATCTTCCCCGCAATTAGGAAATAGAGCCTTCAGTGTGCACAGTCGTACCACGAGAGCTCACACCCCACCATTCCTGCCCTTTACAATGAAACTTCAGGTTAGCTTGTGCGGCTGTGCTGCCTGGCTACCAAGTCTGCACAGGCCACTTTTCGTTGTGCTTGGTGGCCTGGCCTTCAGCACTGCCCGAGGCTGCAGGCAGTGGCCCATGGATGACAGAAATGCAAACACAAATCACCTCTCGAGATTTACCCAAGGCACCCACATTAAACGAGGACCTGAAATAGATGAAAATCTTTTCCTTTCGTTTTTTTTTTTTTTTTTTTTTTTTTTTTTTTTTTTTTTTTTTTTGGTACTGGGGATTGAACTCAGATCCTTGCGCTTGCAAGGCAGGGCCACTGAACTGCTGAGCTAAATCCCTGGCCCTCCTTTCGTTTCCTTTGAAAGCAGCTTAGGATTAAATCCCCTGGGATAGTAGTACACTTCAAAAATGTCGTTCTTCTGAGGAGAACAAAGTGTATGTTTTGCAGCAAGTGAGATGCAGACTTTCCCAGGTGCTTCTGAGATGAAATGCCATGGCACGATCAACACAGAGACAGCACTGGTGATCACTTTTGTCCTGAGCCCCAGAGTGATGTCCCCTCTACCCATCCCACTCCCTGAGGCTGTACTTCTGCCTTAGGCTGCTTTTTCTTTGCATAGATTCTGCTTTTGTATTCACAGCACTTTTCTATGTCTTCACTGAATTCTTTCACCAAGAATTTAAGGCAAAGAACCAGCCTGCCAGCTCCCGACACAACCTTGAATGTTGCCTTTGAGATGGAGCAGAAGGTAGGGAAGCAAGTGTTTCAGCTGTGTTCTGTCCAGTAGGTCAGCACAGCTAGGAGGAAGTAGAAGGAAAGGTATAAAACATGACAATTCCACCTGGCACTCGTGGATGATACATTTATCTGGAAAATTAATTGTTAGACTTGTAAGAGAATTAGGGATGGCTCCCACATCAAGAAAGTAATATACAGAAAACACTTAGCTGGGCCTGGTGGAGCACATCTGCAATTCAGGCACTTGAGAGGCTGAGGCAGGAAAATCATTGCAAGTTTAAGGCCAGCCTGGGTGACATAGTGAATTCAAGACCAATGTGAACTACATAGACTTAACAATCCAAAACAAAACACTCTGCAAAAACAATAGAACAATAACAAAAAAGAAACTTAAATGATTGGAAACAGGTAGATGATGGGAAATTAACTTTTCAAAGATTTATGATGGTGAGAAAATTGTCATTTTATCAGTCACACTCTAATATATGTTTAGACGCATTGCTGGTGAAAACTGTTAAACATTGCTGAGAGACAGCCAAAATAGATTAAAAATACCTGGATAGAAATCTGTAGGAGAGCTGAAAATATTCAGTACCAGCTGAATTGGAAGTGACACCTCTCTCCATACTTGAGTCTTGAGAAACCACACATAAAGACAACCTGAGGATGTTGGCTTTGCCAGCTGGCCTGACTTTCTCTCCTTCTCTTCATTAAGTTCAGTGGTACGTTTTAGGTATACACTGTGATCACATTCATCAGGGGGATGTTATATCTTGGTTCTTAACTTTTCCCATTTTCTTTCCCTCCCTTCAAGCCCTCCACCCCTCCCTATACACATAAGCTTTGTTTCCATTTTTTCCTTTTTTCTCTTTTGCTTCTTTCCTTTCCCTTGTCCCCTTTCCTAGTTCCCCTTCCTCTTTGAACATTATCTTCCTATTTCGCACTATTATACATTTGGGTCCTCATTTACACTTTCAGTTTCTCACACTAGGGAAACAATTCAGTCTATATACATATATGACTTATTTATTTCACTTAAGAGTGTGGCCTCAAGGTCCATCCATTTAGCTATAAATGTCTCAAGTTTATCTTCTTTATGGCTGAGTAGTACTCTATTTTATGAAAAACCCAAAACTTCTTTATCTAATCCTCAGTTGATGGGCATTTGGGCTGTTTCCAGGATTTAGCTATTACAAACTGTGCTGCTATAAACACGGGTGTGCATGTATTGCTATGGTGTGATGCTTTTGGTTCTTTTAGGACCATAGCCAGAAGGGGAATAACTGGGTCAATGGGACCTCTAATCCTAGTTTTCTGAGGACTCTCCACACTGATATCCACAGTGGTTGCACCAGTCTACACTCCCACCAACAGTGGAAAAGTGCTTCTTTTTCCCCACAGCCCTTCCAGCATTTGTTATTGGTTGATTTTTTGGTAGCAGCCATTTTTTCTGGAGTGACATGGAGTCTCAGTGTTGTTTTCATCTGCATCTCTCAAATGACCAGTGATGTTGAACATTTGTTCATATGTTTATTTAGCGGGGCTTTCTTTTCTTTTTTTTTTTCTTCTTCTTCTTCTTCCTCCTCCTCCTCCTCCTCCTCCTCCTCTTCTTCTTCTTCTTCTTCTTCTTCTTCTTCTTCTTCTTCTTCTTCTTCTTCTTCTTCTTCTTCTTCTTCTTCTTCTTCTTCTTCTTCTTCTTCCCTCCTCCTCCCCTCC
>NW_022900915.1:48244215-48343285 GCF_012274545.1 Fukomys damarensis
TCCTCCTCCCCGCCCTCCTCTCCTTCCTTTTTTTTTGGTAGCAGTGATTGAACTCAGGACCTGCAAGCAGGTGGTGGAACCACTGAGCTAAATCCCTGGCCCAGCAGGGCTTTCTTAAAAGCCACGGTGATACACATAGGTTTGAAATCTGGGCTAGGTGGATGGACCCAGCAATGGGGTAATGAGTTCAGAACGCCTTGTGGTCAACCACGCCTCCTTCTCTCCTTCATTGCTCCTTCCTGCCTTGTCCCTCCCTCCCTCACTTCCTCCTCTCTTCCTTCCTTTTCTCTTTCTCTCTTTTTTTGGTACTGGGGATCAATCTCTTTCTCTTTTTAATGCTGGTGTTAGTGTGAGCTGTAGTGACAGAATGGTGTTTAAAAAATGGTGGTAAGATCATTAGCCATAGAGAAAGCATAAAATAGATTTGGACCTCCACCTCAGCACAGACAAAACCCACTGTACGTGGAGGTAAAGCAGGCTCTTATCAGATATGATAGATTAGTTGGCCACTTCTCACCAATAGCAGGTTTCTTGAACAGAACATAAATGGAGACACTTGTCCACAATGAAAGGGATAACTTGATGCATGGGAAGATACCATGAGGGAGTCCAAAGGCAGAGCACACAGATAGAGAAGATGGGTGTAATGTACACAAATGTCAGCACTTTAGCATGTAACTATGATTATATAAAGAGCCAAAAGGACAGTGCTGTGAAAAATAGGGCACAACCCTTGAGCAGTAATAGAACACAAGAGAAAACACTAATGGCCTGGAAGACCAGAGGTCTCCACCACTAAGACACTGTACAGAAGGCTACAGGAGGTGCAGCCCCAGGTGCAGTGCCCAGGCCTAGGGACCCAGATTGTAGGCATTGTGCCTTGTAGTGTCCCTGGTGACCCCTGTGCTCAAGGGGCAGGTGCACATTGTCACCTCTGCAGTCCCCTCCTGAAGAGCCTGTGTTGGAGACCCTGTCACTGATCCAGCTCAGCACTGTGGAACTGGATCTGGTTGTGTGAATGGACTGTGTTGTGTGTTTTACGAGGTATGGGGTTTTTTACAGGGCCACAGCTGGAACAGAGCCCAGGGGTTTTGTCCTGCAGCAGACCCTCTTGGTTTTTCCTGCTTATGGCCTGATGATGTCTGGCTTGTGTCCCCAGAACCCAAGACGGTATTCATCAAGGAGCAGCTGGCGTGCAGCAAGGTGCAGGCTGAGGCAGGGGCCAGCACCACGCTGAGCTGTGAGGTGGCC
This sequence comes from Fukomys damarensis, assembly GCF_012274545.1. Taxonomy (NCBI): domain Eukaryota; kingdom Metazoa; phylum Chordata; class Mammalia; order Rodentia; family Bathyergidae; genus Fukomys; species Fukomys damarensis. Next base: position 48,245,467 of record NW_022900915.1, read on the forward strand.
CAAGCAAAGACGGAGGTGATGTGGTACAAGGACGGGAAGAAGCTGGACGTGAGCTCAAGGGTGCACGTGGAGGCCACGGGCTGCAGGCGGCAGCTGGTGGTGCAGCAGGCGGGCGACGCGGATGCTGGGGAGTACAGCTGCGAGGCCGGGGGCCAGAAGGTCTCCTTCCACCTGCAAGTAAAAGGTCAGTTCTTCAGAGACATTCAGTTGCCTGTTCGGTTATGAGTAAGTGACAGCCTGGATGCCCCCTAGTGTGTCTTTAGATGTCAGCTCTTCAGGGCTGCTGTCTTTCACTGTTTGCATGCACAGGGCTCAGTTGTGTGACTTAGCAGGGAAGGGTGTGGGATTGGGGGGCTTGGACCCCTCGAGTGTTTCTTCCAGGTGGTGATGTTTTGTTGCATGTTTTCAGCTGCTTCCTAGAACCTACTTTGTATTCCTGGGTGTCTCTCCCTGGTGCTCAGTTTGAGGTCAACCAGATGTCTTTCCCCTGGGCCACATGAATATCTTTCTGTCAGTTCTGGTAGCTTCTTCTGTGTTTCCATATGGGGCAACATGGGAGGGTCCTTGCTAGCAAGAGCTGCTTGCACTTCATTGAATTACATAGGGGAATCTGCCACCTAATAATACTTAGAATTTTCTTGAAACAAAAATTTAACTTATCCCAGGTTTGGGGGTCAGTACAATTATTCCTTCTTTCACATTTATAGAGAAGATCTGTCACTTGTGTGCCAGAGTTAGGATCCAGACTGTGTCACGGTCTGTGCTCAGTGATGTGGGCAGAGCATTACCTGTGAGGGTTGAAGACTCTTCAGGACAGGGTTGTTCCTACTTGCCTGTCCTAAGCCTGTTTCATCTCTATATTCTGGAGTTTATTTAGCAAAAGAAAAGAACAGGTCACTCATGCATCTCCATGCTTTAAAGATGAGATGAGCTCCTTTAGTGACACCCACTGCCTCCAGCGTGGTATCAGATGACAGCATTTCACAGCTGCCCCCAGATAATATTTTAGAATTTCATCACTGCACAGTGATTTTTGCAACTGTGAGATTCAAATTTTTTCTGTATTATTGCCAAATTTTATTTTTTGAGAATATGACAGATTAATTTATGATTATAAATTTGAGAAGTTATGACCATTTTGCCATTTCCTAGAAAGCTGTATCAAAAGTGACACAAGAAGAAATAGAAAGCGTGAACAGTCCTTTAGTTTTTTTTGGGGGGTGGTACTGGGGATCAAACTCAGGACCTTGCTCTTGCAAGGCAGTCAGTGGCTAAATTAAGCTAAATTCCTGGCCCCAGTCCTTTAGTTTTTAAAAAGGACCTATTAAAGTCATTTTGCCATAGAGAGAGATTAATTCCAGGGATATTACTGGAAAATTATACCAAACCTTCTAGAAGGTTTTGATATTGTATTGCACAAGAAAGTGATTACAGTTAATAATAGTGTGTGACACACCCACCCTCGTGGACTCAGCTACCATCACATGAACTTGAGACCACATCTGAACTACAGTGCAGGAGGATTAAGGTTTGGAGTGATAGTAGTCAGTGATGACATCCTATGCATTTCAGAACAGGTGAATCTCAAGTGTGCCACCACAGACTGGGATCAGCATGTGAGGAACTGGATATGTTAGATTTAATTACTCCACACTGCACTTATATCAGAACACCACATGGTACAATTATGATTTGTCAATTAAAACTGCATCAATAAAAAATAAGCAAATTCTGAAAACCAGTAAGCAAAAAACACTTCTACCAGTGTATCATCCTAATAGCAGATAGAAAATGAAATTTTAAAAGTTTGACAATGACATGAAAAGTATCTCAGGGTAAGGGTGAAGCTCAGTGGTAGAGAGCTTGCCAGGCAAGCAAAAGACCCTAGGCTTCATCCTCAGCACCACAATAAAAAGTAAAACAAAACAAAACAAAAGCATTGTGTGGGGGAAAGTTAAATATTTTGGAGAGATCATAAAAAGCTCTAAATAAATGCATAGACACCCAGGTGTTTCACATCCAACCAAAATCCAAGTACTTCTTTTCTTTGGGATTGAAAATAGAGAAGTAGATTTATGTGGCCAAGATTGTCCCACACCTTTTGAGAGAAACCAGGTATGGACATCATCAAAGAGATAGCAATGATTGTTCAGAGCCACACCAACATAGGAATCTGTCATGATGCAGGGACACCTGCAGGTCACAGGGGTGGAGCAGGAGCTCAGGGAAGACGCAAGGGTTTCTGTGTCTTCTTCACAACCTTTTCAGTTTTCTATTATTTCAGTGATAGAAACTGTGTAAGCAAAGATTGGTCTTGTAATAAAGGGTACTTTGATTGTTTAACTGTGTGCAAAAATAGAACAGGAACTCTCATCAAAAATACATCAGAAGTGACCCCAGGCATAGCAGAGTCACAGTGGAAAAGCCCTGCAAAGATGACATGAATTAAGGCTCAGGGTAGGAAAGATTTCTTAAATGAAACACAAAGGTGCTAACCACGATGGGACAAGAGTGCACATTGACCACATTAGAAATCAAATTGTGCTCATCAGTGACATCAGGAAAGTATGAAGATATATCTTAGATGGGTAACATCTGGCTCAGTGATAAAGGCCTGCCTGGTGTGCACGAAGCCCTGGATTCCATCCCAGTACTGAAGCAGCACCAATGGGGCAGAGTCAAATAGTACAGAGCTGGAAAAAACTGGCTCTGAAGTAGTGCCAAGCCACCTGACAACATCCAGCCCCACGAGTGTGCAGAAAGGTGGTTACATGTGGGTGAGTAGCTGCAAATTGTTGTCATTTCATGTTGTCTAACTGTTCTCTAAGGGTGTTTATATAGTGTAATGTAGGGACACACAGAGAATATCCCCTTTACCAAGTGATGCATTGCCTATATAGAGAGCTACTGAAAATGAACAAGTGAAAGCCACTGCCGTGGAGTCTGCAGAACAATGAATAGTTGCCCCTCAGAGGAGCAAACACTGGTTGCCAAGAGCAGTGACAGGGTTTCTCCTCATCATGGGGATTAGGACACCACACTCAAAGGCCAGGGGAGATCTTGGGCTTCTCCAGAGCCACAGCTGGGGCTGGACTCCTGCAAATGCCACACCTGAGCCTTCTGGCCTCATGGCCTGTTAGTGTCTCTGATGTGTATCTCCCTGTCTGTCCCCAGAACCCAAGGCAGTGTTCGCCAAGGAGCAGCCGGCACACAGCGAGGTGCAGGCTGAGGCAGGGACCAGTGCCACGCTGAGTTGTGAGATGGCCCAAGCAAAGATGGAGGTGACATGGTACAAGGATGGGAAGAAGCTGGATGCGAGCTCCAGGGTGCGTGTGGAGGCCACGGGCTGCAGGAGGCAGCTGGTGGTGCAGCAGGTGGGCGATGCGGATGCCGGGGAGTACAGCTGTGAGGCCGGGGGCCAGAAGATCTCCTTTCACCTGCAAGTTAAAGGTCAGTTCTTGGGGGAACCACGTGGCTTTGGTGGACAGACTCTGGCTTTAACCACAGCTGACCTACTGGCCCTCTGTATTGGTGTTCTTCTCCCATCTGCAATGTCTCTCTTCCCTTTTATGCTGGTGCTGAGCTGGTAGGCAGGGTAAGTGTGGAAGAATGGGGCCTCTTGCTCACCTGCAGAGCTGATTCCAGGCCCTGAAGCTTGGTCCTTTGTTCCAGCACCACTCAGAGCCTCCCTGAGTCTCATTGTCCTGAGCTGTGCCTCTCTGGCCCTGCGATCTGGGATAGACCAGGTGTCCCCACCTGTGTTCCTGGGGCCCTGCTTCTTTTGCTTGCTCTGCAGCTCCCAGGTGCCCTTATCCAGTACGCCATGAAAGTTCTCTCCAGATAGGTTTTCCAGTTTCTCTGGATTTGTTTAGAGGATATTTGGACGCCTCCTAGTTGTCTGTGGACTTCTCAGAATTGACGTCGGGGCATCAGAGTGTTGTGTCAGAATCTTCTTCCCCTTTCTTATGGATCTACAAGCATTGTCTGCATCTCCATGTGGCAAGGTCTAGATAGTATCTAGGGGCAGTGGCCGTGCCAAATAAGCAAGAGCAGAGGACTGGTGGAGAAGCTGCTTCACACATGGCTGGCATATGGGATTCTCTTTCACATACCTGTGGAGTGGTTTGTTGTTACGTGTACAAAAGCAGTCCCCACTGTGCATCTTCCTGACACGTTATTTGAGTGCAATATGCCAAAATTTTGTGCAACAGATTTGAAAAGTATTTGCAGGCTGCCCAATTCCTGGAAAATCACATTAAAGCTTACACAAAAGGAAAAGGAGAGTGCAAACAATCCTATAACCTTTTAAAGAAATAGAACCCTGATTTAAAAAGTCTCATAGGGTCGAGGATTTAGCTCAGTGCTTCTGCTGCCTGCCTCACAAACTCAAGGTGCTGAGTTCAATCCCCAGTACCCACCCAAAAAAAGTCTCATAGAAGAAAATCTACACCCAGTGTCAAGTGTCTGTGGGTAAACATATTCTGGAAAAATATAGTCTGTATTCAGAGTGGTTCTTCTAGAAAACAGGAGTGGGATGTACACTCCCCAACTCATTTTGTGTTGTATAATACTGATACCAAAACCTGACAGAGTATGAAAAATTCAAATGCCCTTGTTTTATGGACTGTAAGGTCCAGTTGTGGTGAGGCATGCCTATAATACCAGCACTCGGGAGGCTGAGGCAGGAGGATTGCTCTGAGTTCAAGGCTAGCCTGAACTACACAGGGAGACCTTGTCTCAAGAAACAAAATAAAAAAAAAAAAACCCAAAGAAGGAAACAAAGAAAAGCTAGGTCTCTAGCTTGGACATTAAAGTCTTTTTTTTTGTTTTTTTGAGACAGGGACTGACCTGGAACTCACCATGTAGCCTAGGCTGGTCTTGAACTCACAGCAATCCTCCTGCCTCAGCCTCCCAAGTGCTGGGATTAAAGGTGTGCATCACCATGCCCTGCTGTACATTAAAGCCTATACAAACCTGGTGTGGTGGTATATGCCTGTAATGCCAGCCCTCTGGAAAGCAGAGTTGAGGATTGTATGTTTGAGCAAAGCTTGAGCAACTTAGTGACTTATCCAGATCTTGTTTAAATAAAAATAAAAAGGCTTTGGATTCAATCCACAGAACTACAAAAAAAAAAAAAAAAAAGAAAAAAGAAAGAAAAAAAAATCCTATAACATTGGAAAAAAAATGGGACAATGTCAAGAGCATAGTACCCTGGGGCAAGGTCATCATCCAGGAGGTCAGGGGTCAGTTTCACATCAGTAATTATGAAACCAGTATAATCTGGTACAGAGGTTAAAAGGGGGAAGCATTGTTGATGTCAATAAATGCAGGATTAAATTGGTTGGCAAAATTCATCAGCATGTTAGCAAATTTACAAACCTTAATGTTCACTCAGGTTCCAAAATCCCTGGGGCTAGGAGGGAGCTAGGGAAGTAGAACGCCTGCCTTGTATGAGGGGACCTTGGGTTCCATTCCTAGCCCCAGAAACAAAATTCTTAAACTAGTAATGAAAGGATTCACCCTAAGTTTGATGAAAATTCTACAGAGGACATCAGCAAATGCTCCATGTTAATATGCTGTCTGGGAGGATTTCCACTGATGGGAGATTTCAGAGGGCCTGCTGACTGGGCTCCTGTCCAACCCTGCACAGGAACTGAGGAGGGCTGTGGAGGACAGGAGCACATTTGGATAAAGGAAAAGTAGGCTTCACAGATACCACAATGAACACTTTTGTACTGTTGGAATCATGACACAGAATTGGAAAAGGACACCTTAAAATTTACCAGACTATGCCAAGTGTCCTGCCTCTAATTCTATGTCTAATGAAACTCCCCCTGAAGGAGAGATTATTGAATATTTCCAGAAGAAAATGTAGCACCTGTAACCCCTGATGAGATACTCATAGGTGCCAAAGGTGTGCATTCCTGATGCTTGTCAAAGGGCATTTCTTTTTGGGGTGCATTAGAACTACAAGTCCACTGAGTCCTCCTGAAGAATGAGAACATTTGCTATCCCAGACACCAGGCGAGTAAGTAGCTGCCAAAATGAGGACAGCTGGGTTCGGTGTAGAAGAGCTAAACAGAGCAGATGAATAGAAGAGGGGGCTGGAAACTGCCCTGAGCAGAATCAGATGCCTGCTTTCCTGCACCATAGTAATAGGAGATAAGGAAAGAGGTGGCTATTAGGTGAACATCTGAGACCTCACCCTCTGCCTTCATCTATATGTGGGAAATAAAACCATGTCTCTCCCATGCCACACAGACGTAAGTCCAATGCCCTGTGGAGCCTGAGGTGAAGGCGAAACCAGCTCATAGCAGAGGATGTGTTGTGCCCAAGTTGCGAAGTCCCCAAAGACCACCAAGGAGTCAGGTCTGATGCAATTACAAAAGGAGTTTATTGCAAGCTTGAGCCTGGACTCTCGGGTGTCACCGTCACAGCGGCTTCAGACCGAGAGCCCAAACCCATCTTTGAGGCAGGATTATATAGGGTTGGGGATATTCTCCCTTTTTATAGGTGCTATTTTTATCTTTCGCTTACTCTTGGATATTTGAGGGGTACTGGGAGGGCACTTACGGAAAATTACTAATGCCTACGTTCACAGAATCAGTTCCTCTTTTTAAAGAACATCTGATTAAACAAATTCTATAATTAACAAAGTTACTAAATTACTAATACCTACACTAGCCGTGACTACCTATGTTAGCAGTGACTAATATCTATGTTAGCAAAATCAGTTATTTCCTTTAAAGAACATTGATTATCTTAAGCAGGAAGAATTCATCCTTAGATCATAAAAAGAGGAACAGAAGCAGGGTGGAGATAGCCTAAGACAGCTTGCCCTAAAAAGAGGAACAGAAACACAGGGAGACTGTCATACAGAATGGAATTATACAGAGTGGAATTTTTGCAGCTCTGTTCTGGGCAAGGGGCACAGAGGTGGGCAAAGGGCACACGGAGGGAGCCCACCTCAACCTGAAAACTTGGTCCTTACACATGTGGATTATTTTATAACCTCAGGTACTCAGATTTCTTAACCAGGATATAAATGCACTCACTATAAAGGACAGTCACATTCTTACCTTAACTGCCAGGAAGAGCTCTTTGCCATCTGGAGGGACATAAAAGAGAGAACGGCAAGTGACCAAGAGGGAACAATGCTTACATACACAATGCTTAGAGCGCCAGCGTATAAATTATGCAGAGCACATAAAATGAGCAGGAAAAGAGCAAATAACAGTGTCGAGTAAGAGTCACAGCATAGACATGCAGACTCTAGGGATCAGTGACAGAGTTGCTTCCTCCCTGAGGCACCAGGAAGGACATAGGAGGTGAGGCTCCAAGTGTAGTGCCTGGATGTCAGGGACCCAGCCCTGCAGAAGTGTATTCCCTGCATTGTCCCTGGAAACTGTTTCCTGAGGGGCAATCGTATTGTGTCACCACCCACCATCCTCCCTGAGGGGTCTATGCTGGAGACCCTGTCACTGTTCCTGATCAGTCTGGTAGGGCTATGTGGGCAGATTGTGCTGCACATACTGAGGGGCACTGGGGCTTCTCCAGGGCCACAGCTCTGCAGCTGTTGAGCCTAGGCCTTCCTGCCCTGTAGTCTCCTGGCTGGACAGTGTCTCTGACCCTGTGTCCCTCCATGTGTCCCTAGAGCCCAAGGTGGTGTTCGCCAAGGAGCAGCCAGCACACAGTGAGGTGCAGGCTGAGACTGGGACCAGTGCCACATTGAGCTGCGAGGTGGCCCAGGCAAAGACGGAGGTGACGTGGTACAAGGACGGGAAGAAGCTGGGTGCGAGCTCTAAGATGCGTGTGGAGGCCAAGGGCTGCAGGCGGCAGCTGGTGGTGCAGCAGGCAAATGAGGCAGATGCTGGGGAGTACAGCTGCGAGGCTGGAGGCCAGAAGATCTTCTTCCGCCTGGATGTCACAGGTCAGTCCTCATGGGGTCCACCTTAGTTGTTGAAAGTAAGCCTAGCTGGTGACCATGACAGACCTTGATTTTTTTCTCCATGGAGCTTGGTTTGGCACATCTTCCCTGTCAGCTTGTTTGTGGGCTAGTGTGCTAAGGATGGTGTGTGTAGAAGGCCATATGACATCTTCATGTGGTGATGTCAGTGACCTGTCCCCAGCACACTGCTGCCTATCGCTCAGGTTGACCAGATGTCTCTCCTGACTGCCCTAATAACTTCTTTAGCCCTCCCCAGCCCCATGAGGGCAAAGTTCAGCCACTCATTTCTGTGTGGAATCTTCAACACTGCATGGGAAGATCTTAGGGTTACGTATTTAGTTGTTTGGAATCCTCCTCCCGTGTTTCCTGCGAATTCAGAGCCCTGGCTCCATTCATGGCATCATCTGCATTTCCCAGCTATGTGATTTCCAAGATTAGTGATTTTAGACTGACTGAAAGCAACTAAAATTAGAGGGGTTGCTTAGGTTTTTTGTTTGTTTGTTTTTTGGTAACACTTTCTCATTTGTGCAAGAGCTTTGTGTTTGTGGTTTTCTCAGGGTCTCCTGGCAGGAAACATGCTATGCTGTGAGGACAGCAGTTTTCTGCATCCAGGGTTTGTTTATTCTTAACATTCCACTGTTCTGCTTTGGTGGCTCCTGTCTCACTGTGGTACACTTTGGTAAATTAAATTGCTGCCTGGTGAGGGAGTATTTATTTCATAGTGTTTTCCTAATGATTCTGTGGTCTGCACCCCTGGCTGACCCATAGAGAAGTCTGGGGGCCAGCTCTGTATTCTTAGTGGTAGCAGAGCTCAACTTCCCTGTAGTGGTGGTGGTGGTCCAGCAGCGGCTTCTGAATGTCCACACAGCAGTGTGTGGGGCCAGCATGGTCAGCATCCCTAACTCCAAACTGGTCCAAAATTAGAGACTTCACTTCGCTGATGTAATACCAAAGGTTGAAAATTCCAGACCAGGACACAGTTCCATACACAAAATTATTAAATATATTATAGAAAATTACCTTTAGCTTTTGTGTTTATGAAACATAAATGAGTTCTGTGTTTGGACTTGGCTCTTATCCCCAGTAAATCTCAGTACTTGTATGTTAGTATTCTGAAATCCAAAAAACTTCTTTGTGGAGAACAGGAAAGGGGATGTTACCAGAACCCCTGCAGTGAGTCTTGGTCTTCTGTGAGCTACTACAACACAAAGTAAATTAAAGAATAAAGACAGGAAACAAGACTTAGAGAAGAAGCAGAGCTTTGGGCCTGACCAGTGCTTCTCTGGGCAGCAAAGATGAAGACACTGTGAGCTCCTACAATTTATTTGGTTCATAGGGAGTATCAGATAACTCAGAGGGTGGTGATAATCCTAAATTGATGAGGATCTTCACTTGATCTTAGTCAAAAGGCTCAGAAGCAATGATGAGGATCTTATAATTGGAGGGAGTATCAGATGTCTCAGAGGGTGGTGGTAATCCTATGACCATGAAGATTTTATGCTAGTGGTGATCTTAGGTCATAGAGGAGTTTAAATTGATTAGGATGGTGAGATGGGCAAAATGTTCTTACAACAGAAGGTGGGACAAGTTAAACTGAAAGGGAATTGGTCCCTCCCTAGGTAAAACCTTTCTACTCAGTTCTCAAAGACCTAGGATGTCTTCAGCTGATGTAATCTTTCCCCTGAGTACAACATCACAGGAGCATTGAGGGCTCAGACAACCCTAATCAGAATTTAATTGTGAAATGATTTTTCCTCAAAATAATGTATACTGGCTTTCAGTACTTCTTGTCCCAAGCATTTTGGATAAGGGTGCTCTCAACTTGTATGTGATGCTGTATTGATTTGTGCAGGTGCCAGGCCCCAAAGTATCTGTTTCCTGGCACATTATTTTAGTAGAAATGACAATGTTTTATCCAAGTAAATTTGAAAAGTTTTGATAAATTACCCAGTTTCTCAAAAACTGACCCAAGAAGAAATAATTAATACATATAGTTCTGCAACCTGTGAAAAAGTAGAACTGGAGGCAAAAAATTTTTCTCAGTGACTGATCAGTGTCAGAGCTAAATGGCCCTAGTGGTAAATTCCTAAACATTGTGCAAATTTACTCTGTATTCCTGGGGATTCTTTCAGGAAAAGGAGATATACAAATTTTACATAGAATTAATACTGTCCGCCCCACCCCTGGTACTGGGGATTAAAACTCAGGACCTTACCCTTGCCAGGCAGGCATGGCACCACTAAGCTAAATCCCAGGCCCACATAGCATTTATACTGGAACAGGAAAGTAAGAATTCATACTACATAGTTCATTATGGTCATCAAGGCCAATTTATTAAAATATCAGCAAGCCAAATTCAGTAACCTGTAACAGGATCATTTGCTGTGGTGACATTCCTAGTCCAGGAATACAATTTTGGCTTAATGTTGGAAACAGGAAAAAATCAGTATAAAGTGTGACTTTATCTGACTGGACAAACATTGTGAAAGTATCTCAGTAAGTGCAGAAGAAACTGGTAATGTTTAACACTGGATATTCAGAAGAAATGTTTGAGAAAATTTGTCATCAATCGTGCCATAAAATCCTTAACAAAATACATATAAATGATTGTTAAGTCACATTGCACAAAAATGACCAAATGAGACTTTGAGCTCTCTGCTTTGAGGTGGAAAGTGACATAGAGCTGCCAGCCATCACTGTTTTCGGCTAATATTATACTTTAGGTAGGAAGAAAATCCAATAAAAATTATAAAAATTACAAAAAAAGCAAAAGTGGAAATCACAAATGATATAATTTATACAAAAGATGAATTAAACTTAGAAAAATTGAGAAAGTACCACATATGAAAATCCATGCAAAGAATCTATTTGATAGACTAGTTGATAGAAGACTACAGGAAATAGAGTCTTCAGCTACAGCCCTGGAGCCTTGGCGATCCAGCCCTGCAGGAGCCATGCCCTGGTCAGTCCCTGGAGATTTCTCATCCCCAAGGGGCAGATGTACAGATGTCACTACCTGCAGTCCTCTCCGAGGGGTCTGTGCTGGGCACCCTGTCCCATGTCCTCAGACCAGCCCTATAGAGCTGGGCCAGGCTGGGTGGACAAGTTGTGCTGCACATATTGAGGGGCACTGAGACTTCTCCAGGGCCACAGCTGGGCAGAGCTTGCAGGTTCCATTCTGCAGCTGCCTGGCCCAGGGCCTTCCTCTCCCAGATGGTGTCCCTGACCCCTTGTCCCTTGTCTGTTCTCAGAGGCAAAGGAGGTGTTTGTAAAGGAGCAGCCAGCACACAGTGAGGTGCAGGCTGAGGTAGGGGCCAGCGCCACACTGAGCTGCAAGGTGGCCCAGGCACAGACGGAGGTGGCATGGTACAAGGACGGGAAGAAACTGGGCGCGAGCTCGAGGGTGCGCATGGAGGCCACAGGCAGCAGGCGGCAGCTGGTGGTGCAGCAGGCAGGCGAGGCAGATGCTGGGGAGTACAGCTGTGAGGCCGGGGGCCAGAAAGTCTCCTTCCGTCTGAATGTCACAGGTCAGTCCTTGTGGGTTCCACCTTAGCTGTTGGAGGTGATGTGAGCCTGGCTGGTGACTAGACAGACCTCGGTGGTATCCTCCCTCACACCTGTGGCTGGGCCATGTGTACAAATAGAAGTGTGTTTAGATACCATGTGGTAATCAATCACACTCCCATCCTGCTGTCCGCCACAGCCCCCTCCCCCATCTGAACCACAGAGGGCCGGGCCTTGTCAGCAGCAGGAGGCTGAACTGGGCCTGTGGACACAGTCCTTTCTAGGTGTTGTGAATAGGCTCTTGCCTGGGGCCACTGGGATCCTGTACCCACTCCCAGGGCCTCTGGCCTTGGATCTCTTACCCCTGCAAGTCTGGGGATCGTGTCTCTGGCCATGGGGTCCTGACATCCAGCTGCACTGAGGTGGCCTGGTGGGATGTTGTCCTGCCACTCCCTGCTCCAGGCTCTCTCCTTCCCCCATCTTGCTCCCTTAGCACTCTGTGGGTGCTACCTATATGCACACACAGTCCTACTCTGGGAGGGTGGCAGGAGGGGCCCATAGCCTTCACAATGCCAGTGTGACACCATCCTGTAACAAAGAGGACACTTCAGCATCTCGCTGACAGTGTGGGTCCTGAGTTGTCCACACTGGCCTTCTGGCTGGCCTGTCCGCAGTGTGGTCTGACTACCCCTCAACTTCATGTTGCCTCTGTTGGATGGCATCTTGCAGCGACCTGCTTGGCCTCTTCCCTCCAACCTCCCCTTTGGTCTCAAGCTTTGCCTATTTCAGTCTTTGCTGATGGCGTCCTGATACCCCCCCCATGTCTTCCTGACTGCCCGCCATCCTTCAGCATCTGCTCCTGGCCTGGAACAGGGCTGGTGGCCCTAAGGGCTCCTCCTGGCTTCCTTGTATGGCCCTGGACCTTACTGGAGCTGGATGGAGAGGACACGGTGAGGGCTGGGCTGGGGGAGTCAGGCATCCTGGTTCCCACCTCATGCCACTTAACTCCCTCCTGCCCCAGAGCCAGAGAGCGAAGTTGCTGAGAGGCCCGGTCGCAGGGAGCCGCTGGTGGTCAAGGAACACGAAGACATTGTCCTGACTGCCAGGCTGGCCACACCCTCAGTGGCAGCGGTGGCTTGGTTGAAGGATGGCATGGAGATTCGCCGCAGCAAACGCCATGAGATTCGCAGTGTGGGCAGCACCCACACCCTGACTGTGCACCGCGCACAAGTGCTGGACAGTGCCGTGTACACATGCCGCACTGGGGAGAGGCACCAGGACTTCCCAGTGCAAGTGGAAGGTGAGGTGTTGACCAGGGCGTGGGGACTCCCTCGTGCGGGTGGGAGGTGAACAGGACAGGAACCCAGGACGAGCAGGGTGCGTCCGACCCCCTCTGTGCCCACAGAGGTGGCCGCCCGGTTCTCCAAGCCGCTTATGCCCGTCACCGGGGAACTGGGTGGGACGGTGACACTGGCCTGCGAGCTGACCCCGGCACAGGCAGAGGTGGTCTGGCGCCATGGAGACATGCAGCTGCGGCCCAGCAAGCGGATCCGGGTAGAGGCGGAGGGCGAGGTGCGCTCGCTGACTGTGTCCGGGCTGCGGGCAGAGGATGCAGGGGAGTACACGTGTGAGAGCCGCGACGGATATACGAGTGCGCGCCTGGAGGTCCGCGGTATGTGAGCTTCGGGGAGACACCTGGGGACCGGAGGGGTGTGGCGTCCTGGACCGTGTTCCCAGAGAGCCCTGCCAGCAGCGCTCCCCCTCCCCCGCAGAGCCCCGCATGGTGCAGTTCACGTCCCCGCTGAACGCTGTGGTGGCTGAGGAGGGTGGCAAGGCCACCTTCGAGTGTGTGGTGTCGCCCGAGGATGCAGAGGTCGTGTGGTTCCGGGATGGCATCCCCCTGGAGCCTGGTGGGAAATTTGTGATGTCGCAGAGTGGTGCGTGCTGTAGTCTGACCATGGCGGGCCTGGCACTTGGGGACGCAGGGGAGATCACCGCGTCTGCTGAGGGCGCCTCATGCTCTGCCATGCTGCGGGTTCGAGGTGAGCCGCATGGGGCAGGGTTGACTAGGGAGGGCCGGGCCTGGGTGCCTTGTGAGCCTGGGAGCACCCCTGGAGAAGTTGAGGTGCTGGTAGGGGAGGCTTCCTGGAAAAGGTGCAGAGGGAGCCAGGTTGGCAGGGTTGTGGCCACTTGGGGAGAGCCAGGATTGCACCCCAAGGCAGGGAGCCATGGCATGTTCCCAAGGGAGGACTGGTGTAGACACACCCTGGGGTGAGCCGGAGCCATGCTTGATCCGATCTCCAATTTGAACATGTACTGGGGGACTTAGCGCCACCCCACCCAGAGGTGCCAGCCACAGTGTGGTGTTCAAGTTCCTGGGCTGGGACAGGCTGCCCCTGGACGTTTCCCCACGGGGCCCTGCGTGACCACTGCCCTGCATGCAGAGGCGCCTGTGCTGTTCCGACGGAAGCTGGAGCCTTGGACAGTGCAGGAGGGGAGCACTGTGACCCTGGAGGTGGAGCTGTCTCGGCCCTGGCCTCAAGTTGGGTGGACGCGCAACGCTGCCACCCTGGAGCCCGGTGACAATGTGGAGATCCATGCGGAAGGCACATGCCACCGCCTGGTGCTGCGAAGTGTGGGCTTCGCCGACCGAGGCTTCTATGGCTGTGAGACGCCCGATGACAAGACGCAGGCCAAGCTCACGGTGGAGAGTGAGTGGGGTAGGGCTCAAGGGGAGGGTGGAGGTTGGTGGAGGAAGTGCAGACCTCTCTGGAGTGGCAGGGTGGGGAGCTGCCGGGTGGCGACACAACCCCTGGGACTCTTCGGTATGTGGTCAGTCTGGCAGGCCCTGGGCCAGGGCGAGTCTGAGGTGTATGCAGCAGGGCCATCCCCCTTTGGATGGGTCAGCCCTGGGTGGGCTGCACTGGGGGCAGACCGACAGACTGGGTACAGCTCCTCAGGGAAACCAACCTGCACACTCTGGGCCCTGGGTGTTGCTGGCCCAGGCAGGTGGGTGAGGTCTCCAGTGGGGACTCAGGAGTTCCCCTGCATCTCCACAGTGTGCCAGGTCGCCCTGGTTCGAGGCCTGCAGGCAGTAGAGGCCAAGGAACAGGGTGTGGCCACCATGGAGGTGGAGCTGTCCCACCCCAGCGTGGAGGGTGTTTGGACTCGGGATGGTGTGCGGCTGCAGCCAGGGCCCACGTGCCACCTGGTGGTGAATGGCCCCATCCACAGCCTCACACTCTCGGGGCTGCGGCCCCAGGACAGTGGGCTGGTGACTTTCCGGGCAGAAGGCCTGCAGACCTCAGCGCGACTGGTCGTTACTGGTGAGTGGCTGGTGGGTGTCCTCCTCCCTGGGGTGATACTCTGTGGGACTCTGGAAGGCAGCCAGTACTGTCTTCCTTCTCTTCATCCTGCCCCCTAGAGCTACCTGTGACCTTCAGCCACCCACTGCAGGATGTAGTGGCGACCCAGAAAGAGAAGGTGACACTGGAGTGTGAGCTGTCCCGTCCCAGCGTCACTGTACGCTGGCTGAAGGTGCCTTCCCCAGCCCCTCCCTGCCTCTGAGTGGCTAGGTAGCTGGGCAGGGGCAGGGCTGACAAGACTGCCTCCCTGTACAGGATGGCCTGGAGCTGAAGCCAGGCAAGGCTGTGGGCATGACAGCCCAGGGCACCCGAAGAAGCCTGGTTATCTACTGCTGTGAGGTGGGGGATCAGGGCATGTATGTGTGCGATGCAGGTGACTCTCAGAGTTGTGCCTCCCTTGAGGTGCAAGGTGAGCCTGGATTGGGTGGCACCTGCAGGTGTGGGATCAGGTGGTGGGTTGGGGGTGCTTGTTGTGGCTGGCCTTTGGGTGTGACAGGGCCTCCCTTGCCTCCCAGGCCGCAAAGTTCAGATTGTGAGGCCCCTGGAGAATGTGGAGGTGATGGAGAAGGAGGGTGCCACCTTCTCCTGTGAGGTGTCTCACTGTGAGGTGCCCAGCCAGTGGTTTCTGAAGGGAAGTAAGCTTCGGCCAACTGACAACGTGCGCATCCGCCAGGAAGGTTCGAGGAGGGTGCCCTGTGGAGGGGTGGTGGGGTGTAGGTCTGCCTGTGGGTAATGAGTGGGCTTCACCCTCAGGAAGGACACACACTCTCCTGCTCCGGAGGGTTCTGAAGGAGGATGAAGGGGAGGTCAGGTTGGTAGCTGAAAATGCAGAATCTCAAGCCCAGCTCCGAGTGAAAGGTGAGGGCCTGGGGAGGTTAGGAACCTGACTGGTGGCTGTCTGGGGACTGTCCTGAGGTGGGGCCAGCAGGGTCTTTGGAGGAAGAGAAACAGCATCTCCTGTTCCAAGGGGCAGGAGCAGCCTGGGGGCTTTGAGCACTTGGGTCCCTTTGATGGCAGTGAAGGGTCTTCCTAGGCTGCATCCAGTGCTGAGTTTGGCAGGCAGAGATGCAGAGTCCTTGGTGGGTTGCTGGTTGGGGAGGGGGGCGTGGGCTTCTGGGACACAGCAGTCCCTCGCTGCTCAAGCCCTGGCATAGGCCATATGCCTGGCTTGCTGACCTAATCCCATCTGGCTGGCTGGCTGCAGAGCTGCCAGTGACCCTGCTGCGCCCGCTGCGGGACAAGATCGCCATGGAGAAGCACCGTGGGGTGCTTGAGTGCCAGGTGTCCCGGGCCAGTGCTAAGGTGCGGTGGCTCAAAGGTGGTGTTGAGCTGCAGCCAGGCCCCAAGTACGAGATGGTCAGCGATGGTCTCTACCGCAAGCTGGTCATCAGCAGCGTGCAGCCTGAAGATGAGGACACCTACACATGTGATGCCGGTGATGTCAAGACCAGCGCCCAGTTCTTTGTGGAAGGTGTGCAGTTCCCCAGGGGCACCCACAGTTCATGGCTGGTCCTGGGGTTCCTGCCGCGGCCACCTCTGGGACATCCTGACAGCAGGGGAGATGTTAGCATCCACAGTGGGAAGGGCACCTGCTCTTGGAAGATGTCAAGCTTGCAGGAAGGCACTGTCCTCCCTATGGACCCTGTGGTGACCGTGATGCCCTGCTGCCCACAGAGCAATCCATCACCATTGTGCGGGGCCTGCAGGATGTGACGGTGATGGAGCCTGCGCCTGTCTGGTTCGAGTGCGAGACCTCTATCCCCTCGGTGCGGCCGCCCAAGTGGCTGCTAGGCAAGACGGTGCTGCAGGCAGGAGCAAACGTGGGCCTGGAGCAGGAGGGCACAGTGCACCGGCTGGCACTGCGGAGGACCTGCTCCACCATGACAGGCCCCGTGCACTTCACCATTGGCAAGGCGCGCTCCTCTGCCCACCTGGTGGTCTCGGGTGAGCAGCAGGCCCAGAGAGGGGTCAGGGCGGCCTGGGGATGTCAGTCGGAAGGCCCTTGGATGTGGCCTTTGCAGCCCTCACATCCTCCCACCTGCCTGTTTGCAGACATCCCTGTCACACTGGTGCGGCCGCTGGAGCCCAAGGTGGGCCGTGAGCAGCAGTCAGTGGTGCTGTCCTGTGACTTCCGGCCAGCCCCCAAGGCCGTGCAGTGGTACAAGGATGACACACCGCTTGCTCCATCCAAGAAGTTCAAGATGGTGCTGGAGGGCCAGATGGCCGAGCTGCGCATCCTGCGGCTCAGCCCCGCCGATGCTGGTGTCTACAGGTGCCAAGCGGGAAGTGCAGAAAGCAGTGCTGAGGTCACTGTGGAAGGTAGGTTGGGTGGGCCCTGGGGCTCAGGCCAGGCCTGGAGTGCAGTGCTGATATCCCCCTTGTGCTGTGCAGCACGGGAGGTGAAGGTGACACAGCCGCTGCAGGATACTGAGGCCACTGAGGAGGGCCGGGCCTGCTTCTCCTGTGAGCTGTCCCAGGAGGATGAAGAGGTTGAATGGTCACTCAATGGGATGCCACTGTATAATGACAGCTTCCACGAGATCATTCATGAGGGTCGGCGCCACACGCTGGTGCTCAAGAGTGTCCGGCAGGCAGACGCAGGCATGGTCCGTGCCAGCTCCCCGAAGGTGTCGGCCACAGCCCGGCTGGTTGTCCGAGGTGAGCCATCCTCATGGGGTCTGTGGGGCCCTCTCACCCAACAGGCCCCTAACCACCCACATGCCCTCCCCACAGCGAAGCCGGTGGTGTTCCTGAAGGCGCTGGATGATGTGTCAGTGGAGGAGCATGGCATGCTGGCTCTACAGTGTGAGGTGTCTGACCCCACAGTCCATGTGGTGTGGTGCAAGGATGGTGTGGAGCTGGGTCCCGGGGACAAGTACGATTTCCTGCACACAGCAGGCACACACAGCCTAATGGTACATGACCTGGGCCGTGAGGATGCCGGCTTATATACCTGCCACGTGGGCAGTGAGGAGACACAGGCCCGGGTCAGCGTGCACGGTGCGTGGTACAGGCATGGCCATCTTCCCTGTCCCCATGGCATGTGCCACTATCTGGACCTAGGGGAGCTGAAGGAGGAGGTGGGGGGCTTCCTGTTGTGGTCCTGTGAGGGCCAGGCTACATTGAGTGGTGGACAGTGAGGTGGGACCTTCTCTGTACTATGGGACGTGTCTGAGAAAGGGCATAGGGGAGGATTGTGGGAAGGGCTCCTGAGCCTTGACCTCTACCCACAGAGCTCCCTGACTTGGGGAGGTGGGGTTGGTATGCTGTGGTGACACCAAGAAGAGAACATGATGAAGAGCTTGCCATGGATGGCCCTCATGCCTTGCAGAATTCTCTGTGTGGTGCTCACCTGTGCAGCATGGGTGACCCTAACACTTGAGCCACCTTATGCAGCTTGTGCCGCTGGTCATCTGCACACAGGGTGGGCACAGGACAGCTCTCCCTGTGAGGTTGGCTGCCCTGGGCATCAGCCCCTCCAGTTTTGGGTGGGTCTGCATGTGCTCAGGCCACATCATCCTTGGGCATCTGTGTGATGGCACACGTCCTGTGGTCTGCAGACCTGCATGTGGGCATCACCAAGAGGCTGAAGACGGCAGAGGTGCTGGAGGGGGAGACCCACAGCTTCGAATGTGTGCTGTCCCACGAGAACAAGGGTGACCCTGCCATGTGGACAGTTGGTGGGAAGATGGTGGGAAGCTCTGGCCGCTTCCAGGCTGCATGCCAGGGCCGCAAGTACACGCTGACAGTGCAGGATGCCGTGCTGGGGGATGCTGGAGAGGTGGTCTTCTCTGTTCAGGGCCTCACCTCCAAGGCCTCGCTGCTTGTCCGAGGTGGGTACCATGGACCCAGCTGAGGCTTGCTTATTGGGGGTCTTGAGACTGTCTCCTGCCCTGGTGAGTGCTCTTCTGGAGGGTATGGGGACCAGAGGCACCTGCTGGGGTCCCAGTCACCCCAAGTGTTACTCTTGGAGAGTCTCTGAGGCTCTGGAGAAAGCCAGGGCCCTAGTTTCTGGTGGCTCAACTGCCCCATGTGGCCAGTGGCTCATACATGTGGCTAGCAGAACCTCTGGCTACGATGGACTCACAGCCTCTGGCCCTGCACTTGCCTGGAAGTGGCTGTTGAGGTTTGGAGTTAGTGCTCTTGTCAGGTCAATGTAGCCCAGTGTGCAGGCACCAGTCCCTGGTGATCCCTAGGAAGGAGGCTGGGGTGAGGGTGCCATTGCCCCTGCCTCCCTGGTGTACCTTGGGGCTGTGGCTGTGTGGCCCAGGTCATGTGGCTCAGGTTGTGGCTGATCCTGTAGTGTCTCACTGGTTGCTGTTTGCTTCCCCAGAGAGGCCAGTGGTCATTGTGAAGCCCCTAGAGGACCAGCAGGCCATGCCAGGGGAAGATGCGGTGCTGAGCTGTGAGCTCTCACGGGCGGGTGCCCCTGTGCGTTGGCTGAAGGACGGGAAGGCCATCCGCAAGGGGCAGAAGTATGACATGCTCAGCGAGGACACGCGGGCAGTGCTGGTAGTGCGTGGGGCCTCGTTCAGGGACTCCGGCGAGTATTCGTGTGAGATGGGCGCTGCCAAGAGTGCCGCCAGGCTCCGTGTGGAGGGTGAGTAGCCCTGGATCTGTGCCTGGCCTACATGGCCTCTGCTCCCCAGCACGGCCCAGGGTGGGCCTCTGCGGCCGGCAGGTGGGGCCAGGGGCACGTGAGCTGGATGCAAGTGTGTACAAGCTCTGCCTTCCCTGCTCGGTTTTCCTCTCTAGAAAGGGCAAATCGGTTCACTGAGGAGCTGACCAACCTGCAGGCCCAGGAGCGGGGCACAGCTGTGTTCACCTGTAAGACAGAGCAGCTGGCAGCCACCGTGACTTGGCGCAGGGACGCCATGGAGCTGCGGGCCTCAGGGAAGCATGCACCCAGCCAGGAGGGCTTGATCCTGAGGCTCACCATCAGTGCCCTGACACTGGCTGATAGTGGCACCTACACCTGTGACATTGGCCAGGCCCAGTCCCAGGCTCGGCTCCAGGTGCAAGGTAAGCTGGGGATTCCAGTGGTGGGCCCCACAGGGGCTCAGGTGCTGCTGCTTTTCACGTAGACTCTGGAGACTGAGGTAGCCAGAAATTGGCACTCTGAATAGCCCTGGACTGGCCCAGCCTTGGTTTCTCCAGTCCTTGCAGGCAGAGAAAATGACACAGTGGACTGGGCTCTTGTTGATGGCCTTCTTTGATCTGGCATCTGTCTGCTCTCTGTGGGTTCTGCCATGGTTCCAGCCAGTGCTGTCTGAGTGCCAGCACACGATACATCACCAGGATGTGTTGACACCTGGGAGCCTCGGGTGGTCCCAAGGGAGGGCCGACCATCAGTGTGACTGTTGGTGGATCTCACCTGGGAATCATGGACATTGCCATGGGGATGATAGGGTGTGTCCTAGGTCACGGGGGTGAAAGGATATGTGTGGCTGAGCTGCTTGGGCCTGGAGTATGTGGGTCTTGGAGATGCGGGCAGGAGTGGGGTGCTCATTGGTGAGGTTCCCTGACCAGGCAGGGGTCTCTGGGGTTGGGGTGGTGAGGGTGGAGAATGGCTGTAAGCACAGAGTGGGAGATTAGTTCAGCACTCTGAAGCACAGTTGAGTAACAGTAGAGTAACACTGTTGCATCGGTAACACAGATTTGATTGCATGGATAGTGGCAACCCAGGCACAGCTGGGCACATAGGCTTACATGCAACCCAGTGGAGGCCAGAGAGTACCAGCCCTCAACAGCCTGAGCCACAGGCCAGTGCCACAGAGGTCCTGGTGGAGGAGGAGTTTGGGACTCGGAGGTTGGTCTAAAGCAAAGACTGGGCCATTCAGCTCTGATTCACATTGGGTTGTAAATTTTGTCAACATGGGCTTGTCCAACAGTCATTGCCAGCAGCTGTGAGCCCTTTGCTGGGTTTGGGGAGAGCCATCTTTTCCCTTAGCTAATGGGGCCCTGACCATCTGTCCTCTGGCAGGCCAGAGTGTGTGCATCACTGAGGACCTGGAGGATGCCGAGGTGCAGGAGGGCGCCTCAGCCACTTTCTGCTGCCGCCTGTCCCCCGCTGACTACAACCCTGTTCGCTGGTTTCTGGACCAGACACCCCTACATGCCGACGGAATCAAAGAGATTGAGGCCCAGCCCGGGGGCTACCATGTGCTCACCCTGCGGCAGCTGGCGCTCAAGGACACAGGCACCATCTACTTTGAAGCGGGTGACCAGCGTTCCTCAGCCGCCTTGCGGGTCACAGGTGGGTTTGGTGCTCCGCAGTCAGTACTGCTGTGGCTTAGTGAAGCCTGTGGAGAGGGACAGCAGCTCAGACATAGCCAAGGGGCGACTGGGCTCACGGGTCAGCGAGGGTAGCAGTGGGTGTGGAGTGCTGGCCTGAGCTACTTCTGGAAGAGCCTCCTGGGTGGTTCCGGGACTCATGGATTACATGGTGCGTGTTGGCTGAGCCCCTGAGGGGTGGGGCCCCTTGGGGCCATGAAGCCCACTGCTCTCCTATGCTATAGTCAGCCCAACTCTGGGCACTCCATGTCTCTCTGTCCCAGAGAAGCCGAGCATCTTCTCCCGGGTGCTCTCGGACACCATGGTCACGGAGGGAGAAGACCTGGCTCTGCTCTGTGAGACCACCGCTCCAGACAGCCCGGTGCTCTGGACCAAGGATGGGAAGAAGCTGCGGCCCTCCCCCCGGTGCCGGCTGAGCTACGAGTGTGGCCAAGCCCAGCTGGTCATTACTGAAGCTGGCCTGCAGGACAGTGGCCGGTACAAATGCGAGGCTGGTGGGGCCTCGAGCAGCGCCATTGTCAGGGTCCACGGTGAGTCCAGGAGCTGTGGCCTGCCTGGTCACATGGGTGTAGGCATGGGTTGGGTGGACACCCACGGAGCGTGGGGGCCCTGGACGCTGTCCAGTGCCACTGCCCTATTTTGGGGGTGTCTGTGCCCCTTGGCACCTCACTGGCTTACTCAGCTGCCTCCTGTCTCGGTGTCTCCTTCACCTCCGTAAGGGCTCCCTGGTGGTGGGTCTCTGGTGCTTGTGTGGCCTGCGTCTCTCACCCCACTTGCATCTCAGCCTTGTTCACTGACCCCTAGGGTCTTCCCTTTCTGCCCTGGTGTAGCTCCATGCTGCCTTCACAGATGGGTGGCTCACTCACAGGGACTTGTTGGTCCTTGAGGCTGGGGCCTGGAGTTGAGCTGGCCAGGGTCAGATTATATTACAGTAGCTATCGCTTCAAGTTCACGTTGTCGAGCACAGTTCCATTCTGGGTCCCCGAGGGAAGGCTGGGTACTCGCAAGTGAGGACTCTGTGACATTGCTGCTCTGCTCCTCTGTGCCACATCAACCTTTTCCCTGTGCTGTCAGACCCGTGCCTGTCTCTTTGGGGCTCAGGCATCCCTGGCCCCTCTTAGAGCCCTGCCCATCCCAGCTCAGCCCAAGCAGGATTCAGTCTAAAATTGGACTGAGCCATGTCTGTCCACAGCTCGGCCGGTGCGGTTCCGGGAGGCCCTGAAGGATGTAGAGGTGCTGGAGGGTGGTGCGGCCACACTGCGCTGTGTGCTGTCATCTGTGGCTGCACCTGTGGAGTGGTGTCATGGAGACAGTGTCCTGAGGACCAGTGGCAAGTACAGTCTACGCCAGGAGGGTGCCGTGTTGGAGCTGGTCATCCGGGACCTGCAGCCCCTGGACAGTGGCTGCTACTCCTGCTCCTTCGGGGACCAGAAGACTTCGGCCATGCTCACTGTGAAGCGTAAGTGTCCCTGTCTGCCCTGGTCATGGGCCACAGTGGGGCCTCTTGGTGAGCCTAGGAGAATGAAGATGACATCTCTGTCTCTTCTGACCTTGTCCCAGCCCTGCTGACCCACTTCATAGGAAGACTGAGAGACAAGGAGGCCACAGAGGGGGCCACAGCCACGCTACGATGTGAGCTGAGCGAAGAGGCAGCTGTGGAGTGGAGGAAGGGGACAGAGACCCTCAGGGACGGGGACAGACACAGCCTGAGGCAGCATGGGGCCGTGTGTGAGCTGCAGATCCGTGGCCTGGCCGTGGTGGACGCTGGGGAGTACTCGTGCGTATGTGGGCAGGAGAAGACCTCGGCCACGCTGACCGTGAGAGGTATGGCTGCACATGGCCACATAGTTCTGTGCACTGGCCTCATGTTGTCTGTCTGCACTCAGTGTGTCTTGCTTGTGTCTGTGCTGCCTTCCTTCCTGCTGGCTGGGATGTTGCGTGAATGGGAGATGTTTGAGTCTGTAGCAGCCCCAGACCCGTGTGAGCTTCTCTCTGGGTCCCTTGGAGTCTGTGTCTTGTCTTCCTTCTGGTGTGTGCAACCCCAGCCCTGCGGTGGACCTGACTTTTCTGGTGTCTGTCTGCCCTTCCCAGCCCTGCCGGCCCACTTCATAGGAAGACTGAGAAACAACGAGGCTGCAGAAGGAGCCACGGCCGTGCTGCGGTGTGAGCTGAGCAAGGAGGCAGCTGTGGAGTGGAGGAAGGGGACAGAGACCCTCAGGGACGGGGACAGACACAGCCTGAGGCAGCATGGGGCCGTGTGTGAGCTGCAGATCCGTGGCCTGTTTGTGGCAGACACTGGGGAGTACTCGTGCGTATGTGGGCAGGAGAGGACCTTGGCCACACTGACCGTGAAGGGTATGACTGCATGTGGCTGTGTGTCTAATTTCCCCTGTGTTTGTCTATCTGTGTGTGTTGTGGTTTCCATATCTCTGCTTTGTTGCTTCAGCAAGTGTTTTTCACACTGCCACACTCGACCCATCTCAGAGCCCAGAGGATGGGGTGGTTTCCCAGTCCCCCTCAGGGTCAGGTCTTCGATGGAGGAGTGGGGAGAACCTGTTAACAAAAGACGTAGTGATGGGTCCTGGGATACAGCAGGAAGTGAGCAGGCAAGAGCCTGAGGCATGGCCCACAGACAGGACCCAGTGGGACCACAGCATGGGCCCATCCTGAAGGGGGTGGGAGGAGAGGGCCCACCCATGCAGTGAGGGGTGATCCCTGTCCATGGGCCAACCCAGTGACCTTCTTGTTGTCTTGGGGTGCACTGGGGAAGTGCTGGCTTTGCTGGCTCCTCTTTGGCAGGCCTGCCACAAGTCCTATGCTCCCCACAGTGTCTGTCCCCCACTGATTACCCAAGTCACAGGTGCTCTGGGGCCTGCACGGGCCACAGAAGGGGCTGTGGCCACACTGTGGTGTGCGTGGGCAAGGTGACACTTGGGTGGAGGAAGAGGCCTCAGGGCTCCACCCTCAGAGATGGGCAGGTGCAGACTGAGGCAAGGCTGTGGGTCCCCAGGCCTCTGAGTGCAGGAGCAGACACTGCCCTTGGCCAGCACTGCAACTTGTCCACTTGGTGCCTGAGCCTACAACATCCCAGTCAGGATGGGAGGGGCTCCCCGGATCTCATCTTGTGTGTTGGGAGTTGGGACCCCTATCCTGGTGTGGCTGGCCACCTGGGCATCAGGGTCTGAGTTACATGCTGCAGGGAGGCAGAGGAAATGAAGGCAGATGCAAGCCAAGGATGTGGAGGGGTTAATCCCCTGCAGGCACAGGGGAGTCTTGTGGCCTCCATTCCACTGTGAGGAAGGGCTCCTTGGGGCAGTGAATGAGGGAATTCTGGGCTGGGAATGGCATCTGTCCGCCTGAGCCTGTGAGGCCAACTTGCTGTGTGCAGAGACATTAGGAGCCTTTGTGAAGAGGCCAGGTAGCCATGCCACGTCAAGCTGTGCAGATGAAGTTCATGTTATCATCTGGGGCATGGCACCAAGTGCGACGGATGGATGTGTCCTCTGAGACCCATCCTGTGCTTGCAGAACATTGGGAAGACAGGCTGAGGGGAAGCCACTTCCTTCCTTGATCCCCAGAGGTGCTATTGCTGAGAAGCAGGAGGAATGGAGGACATTGGCAGCTTGCAGAGTGGGGCATGTCTGGGAAGGGTTGAGGATGGTGAGCTCCTGCTCTGACTTTCCTAGAGAAGCTGTGTTTCTGAAAGTCACTCCTAGACCATGAAGTGCCGAAGATTCCCAGAGCCGCTGCTCCTTGGAGGTCTCCAGATGGATGGAGCTGGGCATATTAGAGGCCCAGTCTCTGGCTGGTAGCCAGGGGCAGCCCCCAGCCTCCGAGTCTGGAGCCAGGCTGTGTCTGCTCCTGCTTGACCACTTCATACATACCATAGATGGGGCCTTGCTGTTCATTCATCTGTGAATTTCATCATCTTGTCCATCAGGGAGCCCTCCTGCACCTGAATACATGACCAGGACTCAGAGCCACCTGCTTCAGGATGACAGTCCTAGGAAGAGAGGGGCGTAGCACATAGGCTGGGTGAAGGGAGGCACAAGCCACTGGCTGTGCTCCATGGCCCAGCGTGTGGCTTCTGCCCTGCTGCACTTGGTGACTGCTCTGTCCTGCACATGTCTTATCTGTTCCCTGTGCTCAGACAGTGTGACTGTCTGGCTTCCTGGCCCTTGTCAGTGCTGTTCACCAGGTTCACAGAAGGTCTGAGGAATGAAGAGGCCATAGAAGGGGACAGGGCCACTCTGTGCTATGATCTGACGAGAGAGGCCACTGTTGAGGGGAAGAAAGGAACAAAGACCATCAGAGAGGGGGCCGGACACAGGCTGAGGCTGGACCGGACATGTGTAGGCTGCAGACCCATGGGCTGACCATGGTGGATGCTGGGGAGTACTCCTGCCTGTGTGGGCAGGAGAAGACCTTGGCCACACTGACCATCAGGGGTAAAGGCCACATGTGGCTAAGCAGATCTGTGTTCTGCTGTTTATTGCCATGGTGCTAGGTGTCTGTACTAATCCCACGTCCTTTTCCTCTGCCTGTACTGACTTCTTTCCATGACTGCTCACATTCCCTCCCATCATCCCATGTCATGGACCAGCAGAAACATCCATAGCCAGCTTCCTGTCTTGTGCCACCATGGACTCTTATGTTTTGTCTTGTGAGGTTTTCTGTCTGTCCTTGTTCTCCTCCTGTCCTGCCTCCCAAGGTGCTATAGATAACTTGAAGTTCTCAATGTGTCTCTGACCCTCTCTGGCTTCATGGGGCAGATTCATGTGAGAGGTGGGGCGCAAGAAGCCAGGGAAGGAGCCAGCGCCACAATAGTGAGAGACTGCATCAAAGGAGACCACAGATTCAGCTCGGCACATCT
Source organism: Fukomys damarensis (assembly GCF_012274545.1). Lineage (NCBI taxonomy): Eukaryota > Metazoa > Chordata > Mammalia > Rodentia > Bathyergidae > Fukomys > Fukomys damarensis. The sequence continues at coordinate 48,271,451 of NW_022900915.1, forward strand.
GTCATGTGGTCGTGTGCAGAGGGTTTTGTGGCATCAGCAGTGTCCACATCCTCTCTTCCGCTTGCTTGACATGTGATTGTGTTCATGCTTTTCTGACCACCCCAGCCCTGCCTGCCAAGTTCACAGAAGGTCTGAGGAATGAAGAGGCCACGGAAGGGGCCACAGCCACTCTGCGGTGTGTGCTGAGCAAAGAGGCCCCCGTGAAGTGGAGGAAAGGAACAGAGACCCTCAGAGAGGGGGACAGACACAGGCTGAGGCAGGACGGGACCGTGTGTGAGCTGCAGATCCGTGGCCTGGCCGTGGCAGACTCTGGGGAGTACTCGTGTGTGTGTGGGCAGGAGAGGACCTCAGCCACGCTGACCATCCAGGGTAAAGACGTGCGGCCATGTGGACCTGTATTTGTTGGCCTCCAATGCCTTGTTCCTCTCCATTCCCATTTGTATTGTAGTCTCATCACTTTTATGTCCCCCATGCCCAATGTCCCTGTCATCGCCGCCATGTTTCCTGGTTCTGTGTGACACATGCGCTGGCTAGACGGAGGGAAGGCACGGTCCACAGCCCTTGCTGAGCGTGTGTAGAAGGTGGTGGGTTTCTCTTGTCTTGTCTGTGGTGTCTGCGTCCATCCTCTTCATGCGCTCAGGAGTGTGAATGAGTGTGTGCTTTTCTGACCTCCCCAGCCCTGTCAGCCACATTCACAGAAGGTCTGAGGAATGAAGAGGCCACAGAAGGGGCCACAGCCACTCTGCGGTGTGTGCTGAGCAAAGAGGCCCCCGTGGAGTGGAGGAAAGGAACAGAGACCCTCGGAGAGGGGGACAGACACAGGCTGAGGCAGGACGGGGCCGTGTGTGAGCTGCAGATCCGTGGCCTGGCTGTGGCGGACTCTGGGGAGTACTCGTGTGTGTGTGGACAGGAGAGGACCATGGCCACGCTAGCTGTCAAGGGTAAAGACCACGTGTGACCGCATGAATATGTGGCTTGGTTCTACAAACTGTCACCACCATCTCTGTCCTCGTATGGCACAGCTCCTGTGACAATCCCATGGCCACCTGTCCTCTGCCTGGGTCAGCTGGGCATGTCCCGCCTCCCCTTGTCCTTGTCCAGGGAATGTTCTCAAGTCATTGTCCACACCACTGTGCACTGTGTTTGTCCCTGACACGTACCCCTCCCATGTGCCTGCACCTGCTCACGTGTGGTCCTATGGTAATATGTAGTGCCTGTGTATTGCTGTCCTGTGTAAAGAGCTGTAGGCTGTCCCATGTCTGAGTCACTGGTTGGCCCTTCACAGTCGTGCCTGCCAGGTTCATAGAAGATCTGAGAATCCAAGAGGCCACGGAAGGGGCCACAGCCACTCTGCGGTGTGTGCTGAGCAAAGAGGCCCCCGTGGAGTGGAGGAAAGGAACAGAGACCCTCGGAGAGGGGGACAGACACAGGCTGAGGCAGGACGGGGCCGTGTGCGAGCTGCAGATCCGTGGCCTGGCCGTGGCAGACTCTGGGGAGTACTCGTGTGTGTGTGGGCAGGAGAGGACCTCAGCCACGCTGGACATCAGTGGTAATGTCCCTTTGTTACCATGTAGTGTAAGGTATTCTGCTGTTGCTTTGTTTCTTGCCCTTGTCCTCCCTGCCTTTTGCCACGGTACTGTCCCATTTGTCTTCTGGTCCTTTTCACTGTGTGGTCTGTTCTTTTGTCACAGCACTGCCTGGTTTAATGTTTCCTGTTCTTACCTCCCCAAAGATCTCTCATAGCCAGACCTTGTGAGTGGCAGACTTCTCTGCTTATGTTCTTTTGTCGTCTTATCCTTGCCTCTGTCTCTCTGAGGCTCTGCCTCCCATGCTTTACGAAGATGCTTCTCTGGCTGGAGACTGATTCCAGAGCAGGAGGTGGTCCTCATGCTGAGCTCTGCGGCCTGTCCTCGATGCACTGGGTTCTGTGGGGTATCAGTGCCTGCCACATCTCCGGCATCTCCGGATCTCTGGGGCACAGAGCCCTGTGTAGGATTCTGAATGGTGTACCGTACCTTCCCTGGAGACTGGGACACAGCCATGCCCTCATATCTGGCCACAGGAGGAGATCAAGCCTTCCCTGGCATATGAGGGACATGGTGTGGTCTTGAGGGGACAAGAGCCAGCTCTGCAAGGTCTGAGGGGAATCCCTGCCTTAAGTGTTGGGAGGTCAGCCTTTGGTATGGCTGAGTTTCTTGGCAGTCACCCGAGAACTCCTGGGTATGTCTTCTCTTTCCCTATCCTTGAGGCCCACCAAGACCTGTGATCCCCTTTCAGTCCTGGGTGCTTCCCTGGGCCAGGTGTGTGTGTCTCAAGCTGCCCCTTCCTCCAGCCCCACAGGTGGTGTTCCGGGAGCCACTACAGAACCTGCAGGCTGAAGAGGGCTCCACAGCCAGCCTGCGGTGTGAGCTCTTGGTACCTGATGCCCCAGTGGTCTGGAGCAAGGGTGGCCTGGAGCTGCAGGCTGATGGGCGCCGGGAGCTGAAGCGGCAGGGCTGCACTGCAGAGCTCTTGCTGCAGGACCTGCGCCGGGAGGACGCGGGCGAGTACAGCTGCACCTGTGGAGCACAGGCCACTAGCGCCATGCTCACAGTCACAGGTGGGCACCACTGTTGTGGAGCTCAGGCTGCAGCCTTTCAGAAAGAATGGGGGTTGGGATGCGCCTGGGTGCTGCCCACCCACCTACACCTGTGATCCCAGCTGAGGCTGGGTCCTGTGTCCCTGTTCCTGGGATGCTCAGGCTCCTGCCCTTATACTCCTTGCCCTGCAGGCTCCCCACTTCCTCCTCTGGTTGCCCTGTGCACTTCCTCCATGGTGGCCTTAACAGCCCACCCCGGATCATCATCCTAGCTGTACCCCTAGCTCTTCAGCCATCCCAGAACTGGTCTGCAGTCACCTCCCCGCCCTGCCATGGTCCCTCACTCCTCCTGGCTGTACCCTGTAGAGACCGGTGGTTCCTTTGCCCTCACTCTTCCCCCTACCCCCTGCAGCGGCACCTGTGTGGTTCCTACGGGAGCTGCAGGCCCAGGAAGTGGTGGAGGGGGACACTGTACACCTGAGTTGTGAGCTGAGCCGGGCAGGAGCCAGCCTGGAGTGGCGAAAGGGTGCCCTGCAGCTCTTCCCCTGTGCTAAGTACCAAATGCTGCAGAAAGGCTTGGTGGCTGAGCTGCAGGTGTGTGGGGCAGAACCAGAGGATGCAGGTGACTACATATGTGACACGGGCCACCGGCAGAGCGTGGCTCATCTCACGGTCCGAGGTAAGCCACTGTTCTCCATCATCCCAAGAGCCAACGACTGGGGTGATCAGCTGGGAGCCTGGCATTGAGTGTCCTTTTCTGTTCCAGCTGCCAAGCCAAGGTTCCAGACTGAACTGCAGAGTGTGGAGCAGGAGGCAGGCAGCATGGCCAGGCTGTGCTGTCAGCTGAGTGAGGTGGAGCCTGGGGCCCCAGTTCGGTGGTTCAAGGAAGGCATGGAGCTGTGTGCTGGCCCCAAATATGAGATGCGGTGCCAGGGGGCCATGTGCGAGCTGCTGGTCCATGGGCTGGAGGCCAAGGACACGGGAGAGTATGCATGTGCAGTGGGCGGCCAGAAGACCTCGGCCTCCCTCAGGGTCAATGGTGAGCTGTCCTGCCACCCTGCTTCCCTGAGAACATGCTCCAGGTGGGCCTGGCTCTGGGAGTACAGGCTGCCTTTCTCTCGACCCTGCCCTTGTCCGTGGCTGTGCCTCATGTGAGGAGTGTTAGCAGGGTACACTGAGCCTGTAGTCCTGGACAGCTACCCTGCCAGCTGCAGTGCTGGGTGGGATGGGCATTTGCTGTCTTGAAGACAGATTAGCCCCTTGGCTTGAGGGGAGGCAGGTACTGGTGAGAACAGGAGGTGACAGGTCGTGTGGGGTGGCAGAAGGGTGTTGGAAGCCAAGACTGCTTCCCAGAGCCAAGGTTGCAGGAAATGTGGTCTGGGCTGAAAGAGGCTTTTCTTGTCTCCCAGAACCTGAAGTGACCATTGTGCAGGGGCTGGTGGATGCTGAGGCACAGGCCGATGAGGATGTGGAGTTCAGCTGTGAGGTGTCACAGGCTGGGGCTGCAGATGTGCAGTGGCATCTCCAGGGGCTGCCACTGCAGAGCAACGAGGTGACAGAGATGGCCTTGCGGGACGGTCGGACCCACATCCTCCAGCTGAAGGGTGTGACGCCCGAGGACACCGGCACTGTCTCCTTCTGTGTGGGCAGGCACACGTCCTCGGCTCAGCTCACCGTGAGAGGTGCAGCACCTCCAGTCCTGCTCCTGGGAGGGGATGTGCAGGCTGGGTGCTGCAAGGGAGGTGCCTGGGCCAAGCTGTTTCCTGTGGCCCCAGAGTGTCAGGGTGGAGAGTTCCTGGCTGAGGGCTGAGCCAGGCACAGGCAGGGGTTGTGGGGGGCTCCCCAGTGTTGGGCTCACTCCTCATCTCTTGGTCCTTGTGAGGGACAGCTCCACCCCTGGTCATCTCCAGCATTTAAGCGGGTCAGAGCTTGGGTGGGAAGGAGCTGATAACACCCACCCTTGGGTTTATTGTCAGGAATGGGTGGGGTGCAGGGCAGGACCTCTGCTGAATGGGGCATCCTGAACACAGATATGGAGGCTGACGCCCACATCTCCCCATGTCTAGCCCCCAAGGTGACCATCCTGGAGCCCCTGCAGAACGTGCAGCTCAGCGAAGGCCAGGATGCCCACTTCCAGTGCCAGCTATCCAGGGCCTCAGGCCAGGAGGCCCACTGGACCTTGGCTGGGGTGCCTTTACAGGCCAATGAGATGAACGACATCACTGTGGAACACGGCACACTCCACTCACTCACCCTGCACAAGGTGGGGCTCCAGGACCTTCCCTCCTGGGCTGGGAAGGTCCAATTCTACCTGGGAAGGACCTCTGTGAAGAGATGGGGCTGGGGAACTGATGAGTCCCCATCAGGAGTGGGGGGTAGTGTGGCACTCCTGGTCAGGATGAGGCCACCAGGGCCAATCAGCTTCTCTCCCTCCTTAGGTGACCCTCGATGATGCTGGAACTGTCGCTTTCCAAGCAGGATCTTGTAGCTCAGAAGCCCAGCTTATAGTGACAGGTGGGCAGCTGCTTCCACATCCAGCCTTTGCTTGGAAATGCCTGTTCCCTGGACAGGCAGCATGGTACCCATGGCAGCTATGGAGAGGGCTGGAAACCCAAAACTTCCTGCAGCAATCTTGCCCAAGGTTGGCAGTTTCCCAAGGCCTTGTCACTAGAGCCAGGGAGAGCCACTAGGGTGAGCTGGTGAAGGCCTCCTTCAGAAATTCTGTGTTGTGTGTGGTTCCAGGACAGGACTGTCCGCAGGAGGGAGTTGCAGAGCCAGGCTGCTGTGGGTGTGGGCTCTGAGGTAGAATCAGGGCCTTCCTGACTTCTGTGGCAAAAACTATATGTGTGCATGCACATCCACATTAACACATGCTTGCTCACCAGATGGGCTTAGAGGTGTGGATTCAGCAGCATAGCCCTGGTGTGTATGGATTCGGACATAGTGCACACTACCCCAGCACACAACAGGATTTTAGGAATCTTCGACTTGGGTGGTGCTTTGCTTCCAGAGCTGGTTAGCTTAGTGCTTGCTTTAAGTGCTCTTCCCTTGTCCTACTCTTGGTTCTCAAACTGGTCCCTACAGCCCACTCATTGCTCATCCATTTACCCACACCACTCATCTCCCCATTATCCACCCATCTATCTCTCCCCCTTCATGATTTGTCCATCATCCATATTCACATCTAGCTACCTATCCACCATCTATTCATCTATCTTCCCATAATTTATTGACTATCCATGATCATCCATTCACCTATCCACTCATCCATCTGCCCACCCATTTACTATTACCCTTCTACCACCCATCCATGTGTTTACCTAGCCACCCACCCATCTTTCCACCTAGCAGCCAACTATTCATCCATTCACCATTGAACAGACCTTCCGAACTTATATCCTTGGTCAAGTCGTCGACCTCAAGATGGGCCTGTGTTGCTTTGACCTTGTGGAACTACTAGTTTGCTAAGGGAGCTAGACAGGGAGACAGTGGAGAGGGGCCCTGCCCTAGGCTAGATTTCCCCATCCTGGGTAGGTCAGCTCCTGTCACCCACTGTGGCTTAGGGAGAGCCCTGGGCATGGTTGTGCAAATGGACATCCAAATAGGAGTAGACACACAGGAAGGGGAGGTGGTCAGGTTGCATGTGGGGGCCAGTGTGGGAGTGTCAGTGGAGAAGAGAATGAAGCAGCTCCTGAGGCAGGGCTTGCTGAGGGTATGGAGGCTCCCTGACCGGCTTCATCCCGTTCAGTACTGGTATCTGCAAGTAGTCCTGCCCACCTCATCACTCCATGACCCTCAGGGTGGAGGCAGCTGGACTTTGACAGTTGTGGACAGTTCTATCTTGAAAGGAGGCCCAGGCTGGCATGTGCCAAGTGCATAGAGACAAGCGCAGGGTGGAGGTGTCTTTTTTCTTTTGTAAAGGAAACCTTTGGTCTTGCTCTTCTCTGGCCTGGGGCTTGGGGGTTGGGCATGTGTGTGTCAGACTCTCAACCTCTCTTTCTCCATCTGTGGAGGTCACCTGAATGTCTGCCTGAGAGGGGACAGGAAGGAGGGGACTGTGTAGTGAGCATGGGGCTCCTGGGGAGCTCCCTGAGTATGGATCCTTTCGTGTGATGGGCAGGGAGCAGGTGAATCCAGTATCAGGGCCCTGGAATCTTCAGAGACCTCTGCACACAATGCATCCCAAGGTGAAGGAGCATCCATTTCTATAGCCCTGGGAAGGAGGTGTCACTTCCCAGGGGAACCCCTGGCGGCAGCAGCCCTGAGGCTGTTCCTCCCATCCTGGTCAGAGGGGCGCCCATGCCATGAAGAGCTCATCCACACTGCCTTGCCTCAAACAGGGTGTGGGGTACTATGGGGCTGCATGCTGGAGCTGTGCTGGGGCTGAGCTGGGTGGGCTCATAGTGGGTGGCACCACCATGTCCTCTGTGACCAGGCCAGGTCAGCTGGCTGGGTTTCCAGACCCCAGCTCAGGTGATCCTCCTGGGCTTGGTGGTGTCAGATCAAAGGTGGGTCTCAGGACTTTTCTCTCATGTCCCATTCTGACATGCCAGGCAGACAGCACACAAGAGCCCTACCACTCTGGGAGGACAGTATGCTCACTGTTTTCTCACAGCACAACACTTGACTAGAATGCTGGATGTGTGTGGCTTTGTTCTGCATCAGACACCACGTGGGTATCCTGTAGTTCTGTTCTGGTGCTGTCTATCCAGAGGTGACACGGGCCCTGCCTTGCGAGGCCCCAGTCCCATAAGACTGCCCCCTTCAGATGCCAACTGCAGATAGCAGGTTACACCAGCACTGCTATGCGGCTGTCATCAGTTTGCTGGGATAGCTCATGGTCAGTTTGTTACACGGGGTCCACTTGGGAACAAAAGGGATGCAGAGGCCATGAGTACAGAGGTCGGGTGCTTGGAGGTCCAAGCCCTCCAAGTGCAATGGTGGGAAGCTCCACAGATCTTGTTGGAGAGTCTGCTCACAGAGGTTGATGTCCAGCCACCTTGCATCCCAGAGGCTGCTGGGCAAGGCTGAACCTGGTCTCTCTGGTGACAGCTGCATCTTGAAGCAGTCTAGGGCCCCTCCTGAGATCCCTCATTATCATAAGTCAGGTCAGTGGAGACATTCTTGTCTCTGAAGAGCAGACTCAGTGCTGCACCTCGTTCCACCACTGCAGTACTGAGCCAGGTGCTCCACCTGGATGATCCCAGGGCGCTCCAGCCCAGCCTCCTTCTTGCCTTCTTGCACAGAGGCAGCACCGTGCCTGGTTCGTGGCTTGCAGAATGTGGATGTCTTCGCAGGGGAGGTGGCTGTCTTCTCCTGCGAGGTGTCTCGGGCAGGGGGGCCGCAGGCCCACTGGTGGCTGGATGGTGCCCTGCTGCAGGACAGCCCCCAGAGCACCATTGCTGTATGCGATGGGACCATCCATTCCCTCCAGCTCTCAGGCCTGGGGGTGGCTGACTCAGGCACCGTCACCTTCCGTACTGGGCCCCTGGTATCCACAGCCAAGCTGTTGGTCAAAGGTATCAGCCAGTGGGGACCCCTCAGCTGGTGCTTCTGCCTCCTCTGCCCGCACGCTTCCTGTGGGCTTCTGGGGGAGTGGGAGGGCCTGTGTGTGCTGCCTTCCCAGGGCAGGTCCTGTCCTACTTCCAGCTCAGGGCATAGTCTGTCTGGATGCCAGCCCTGTGCCCCCTGCTGTGCAGGTTGGTGCATTGCTGTTTGCTTGGCCCCTCCAGCTCCCCATTCAGAAAGGTCAAGGCTGAGGGGTCCTTCCTGGGCTTCGGAAGGAGAGGCCCCTACCCCAGGCCCTGACCTGGCCCTACTCACATTTTTCCCTACTGTGGGCTCCACTGGGGTCTCTGTGCCCATCTGAGTTAGAGATAGTTGGACAGGGAGGGCACTCACTGCCCTGGTGCTTCTGTGAAGAGGCCTCCTTGTGCCCTGTAGAAGACTAGGGTCATCCAAGTCCCTGGGGTCAGTAGCCACACTGAGTAGAATTTCAGCAGCTAGGGCTGGCCAGGGGCCCAAGGGGGCTGATGAGGCTACTGGAGTGGGTGGATGTGCTGAACCAGGACCTGAAGGATCCTGGAGGAGAGCTCAGGGCAAGAAGAATTTTCCTCAGGACTGCATGACCTGGCCAGATACCATCTACAACAGGGGCTGTCTTTTGCAGGGCTCTGGGTGGCTGTGGTAGGTCCCTGTCACCAGCACAGGCTGGCAGCACTGGCATGCTGTCACCTACCAATGCTGTATGCTTGCTGCTGCCAAGCCACTAACCCAGATGGTGGGAGGGGAGGGCTACGTGGTGCTGTCTGGAGCGCTGATGGTGTCCGGCATGTTGGCCGACAGATCCCATGGTGGAGGTGGTCAGTGCCATGCGGGACCTGGTGGTGGAGGAGGGCGGCTCAGCTGAGCTCCTCTGCCAGTACTCACGGCCTGTGCAGGCCTTGTGGAAGATGGACGAGCGGGAGGTGTGTGCAGATGGGCAGCGTGTCATCATAGAGCAGGACTGGACCGTGGCCAGGCTCACCTTCAGGCCGGCCCTGCCCTGTGACAGTGGCATCTATTCTTGTGAGGCTGCGGGCACCCGAGTGGTGGCACTGCTACAAGTGCAAGGTGAGGTTCCTGGCAGGCAGCTGCAGCCGGCAGGGCGTGGAGGGGCAGGTGGTGACATCCCTTGAGGCAGGTGACTTGAACAGGCAGGACAACCCTGGGAGGTGGCGTGCCTGCCCCACCTGGTGCTGAGTGGAGCTGAGTTAGGGCTGTTGGCTGCTGAGGGTGGCTCTGTGACTGTGTAGCAAGGAGGGAGAATGGGCCGTGGACTGGGCTGGTGTCTGGTGTGAGCGAGTGAGGAGAGGGTCCTGGGGCACCACAAGCCTGAGTGCTGTTTGGGGTGAACCGGCCCTGGTGCGCAGAGAGCCATAGGTGGAGGGCAGGTTCTGCCTGGTGTTGAGGTCAAGCCGGGCGGGCTGTGCTTTCTCATGAGTGCCTGGGAGATGGAGATGTCCCAAGCAGCCAGGTGCCCCATGCCACCAGAGGTGCTTATTGGGGAGCATTCTGCTTGGCCTTGTGTTGTTTGGGGGCTCTCCTGGGGCCTTGTTAGGGGCCTTGTACCCCTGAGCCGCTGTCCCCCCCCTGCAGCAAAGAACACAGTGGTCCGTGGCCTTGAGAATGTGGATGTGCCTGAGGGGGGCGAGGCGCTGTTTGAGTGCCAGCTGTCGCGGCCTGAGGTGGCAGCGCACACGTGGTTGTTGGACGACAAGCCTGTGCACACATCGGAGAACGCTGAGGTCGTCTACTTTGAGGGCGGCCTGCGCCACCTGCTGCTGCTGAAGAACCTGCGGCCACAGAACAGCTGCCGGGTCACCTTCCTGGCTGGGGATGTGGTCACCTCTGCTTTTCTCACCGTTAGAGGTGACTCGGGGTGTAAGGTGGGAAGGGGCAGGCTGGCCTTTTAGATCCCTGCCTCTCTTGAGGATTGGAGTCTGGAGGAGGGAGCAGTCGGTGGAGCCTTGGCAGATGCCCTGCCCACCTATGGGCCAGGGAAGGGGTCATCAGCCTCTGAGATTCTCTCCAGACAGCCGTACTGGGGCGTGGGGCTGGGGAGGGGTCAGGAAATGGGGCTCCAGACTGCTCCTAGCCCAAGCTCTACAGGCTGCTGGCAGTGGGCAGTGACCCAGACCCTGCAGCCAGGTGGCCCTGCCAGGGGTCCCCACTCAACCCCTTCTCCATCCCGCAGGCTGGCGTCTGGAGGTCTTGGAACCCCCACACGATGTGGCAGTCCGGGCAGGTGACCAGGCCTGCTTCTCCTGCACGCTCAGTGAGGCAGTGCCCATGGGCGAAGCCATCTGGTACCTCAATGGTGCGGCAGTGCTTGCCGACGATGCAGACTGGACAGTGACCTCTGACGGAAGCCATCATGCCCTGCTGCTGCACTGTGCCCGTCCGTGCCATGCTGGCGAGGTCACCTTTGCTGCCTGTGATGCTGTGGCCTCGGCGTGGCTGTCCGTGCTGGGTGGGTTGGGGTGAGACCTCGGGTAGCAGAGAGCTGGGTCCTGCATGGATCTTGGGGAGCCCCTCCTTCAGACTGGGGGCTGGGCAGAAGGGATGAGTGTCTCCCCTCCATGAGGTGCTGGGGCTCTTGGTGGCCCCACCCCAACTGGGCTTGGGCACAGTCTCATCATGCCACATCCTTTGCTCCCTAAGCCTCATGGGACTTGGCAGGCTCTGTGCCAGTCCCCAGTGGCTGCTAGGGCTGCGGGCCCACTGACTTCCTCTTTCCCACAGGACTCCCTGATCCCCCGGAGGATGCTGAGGTCGTGGCACGCAGCAGCCATGCGGTGACACTGTCCTGGGCAGCTCCCATGAGTGATGGTGGTGGGGGTCTTTGTGGCTACAGGGTGGAGATGAAGGAGGGGTCCACGGGCCAGTGGCAGCTGTGCCATGAGCTGGTTCCGGGGCCTGAGTGTGTGGTGGATGGCTTAGCCCCTGGGGAAACCTATCGCTTCCGTGTGGCAGCCGTAGGCCCGGCTGGTGCGGGAGAGCCTGTGTACCTGCCCCAGATGGTCCAGCTGGGTGAGTAGCCCTTCTACCCTTAGGTGGGTGGGCCTGGCTCCACAGTGCGGGTGGGCCTGGCTCCACAGTGCAGCTGGGCTGATGGGCCTGTCCTCTTCTGTCCTTTGTCTGTATGCTGTTTCCATAGAGTCTGCTGAGCCTGGGCCTGCTGAGCCCAAGCCTCCTATGCCCATGGACCCCAAGTCCCGGCAGGTGGCAGCTGGTGAGGACGTCTGTCTGGAGCTGGAAGTGGCAGCTGAGGTTGGAGAGGTTGTGTGGCACAAGGGGACAGAGCTCATTCAGCACAGTGGACGCTTTGAGGTTGTCTCTCGTGGCCGGCAGCAGATGCTGGTGATCAGGGACTTTAAGGAGGAAGACCAGGGCGAGTACTGCTGTGGTCCTGCCCAGGGCCTGGACACCAAGGTGGCCACTTTCCAGGGTGCGTCTGGGGTTTGGAATATGGGAAAGGACTGGGGGATCTTTGTGACATGAGTGGGACTACATGTTGTTGAGCCTCCGATCATTACCCCTGCCCCTGTGGGGGCAGCCCATGGTGTCCCTATGCTTTCCATCCTGTCCTCCATGCCTGCATGGCCCTCTAAGAGTGCTGGTCCTTCCCACACAGTAGCCCCTGCTCGCTGAGCCTGCCCTGGGTGCTAAGACTGTCTGGTGTTCGAGCCACTTGTCCCTTCCCCACCTCGAGGCACCGCAACTCTCCGACCCCACTCTCAGTCTGAGCCTACCCCTTGCTCCAAGGCCCCTTCCCTCATCTTAGTGCCTCTTCCCCGCTGTGTCTGGCCTATGCACTGGCTGTCTCCTCCCTGGGTGATGGTGGACTAAGTCTTTTGTGCATCTCTGTCTCCTCTTCTAGTAGCAGGGAGAGAGAGGGCTGACACAGCCCAGTTAGACTTGACAGATTTCCTCCTTTGGTCACCTTGTGCCTATGCACTAGACAGACAAGCTGGCCTTGGGAGCGCAGGGAGGGCTGAGGTGTAGAGCTTCCAAGACCCTCAGTGGCTGCAGCGGACCAAGAGGTCCAAGACCTTGCAGAAGTACCTGGTGCCAGGTGCAAGCAGGGGTCCGCTGAGGCTACAGCCCAGGGTCTGTGCGGGTTAGCAGCAAAGGTGTGTCTGGGCCATATCCATCCTGGCCTACTGACTGGCCTCCTGCTCTTCTCAGTGATACTGAGCCCTGACTTTGGGCATGAGGCTCCCATGCAGCCCAGCCTGCCTCCTGAGGCGGCCCAGGAGGGTGACCTGCACCTGCTCTGGGAGGCACTGGCCCGGAAGCGCCGCATGAGCCGTGAGCCCACACTGGACTCCATCAGTGAGCTGCCTGAGGAGGACAGCCGTGTGCAGTGCCTGAGGCAGGAGGTGGAGGAGGTGGCCCCTGACCTCTCTGAGGGCTATTCTACGGCAGATGAGCTGGCTCGCACCGGAGAGGCTGACCTCTCACACACCAGCTCAGACGACGAGTCACGGGCAGGCACCCCCTCTCTGGTGACCTACCTCAAGAAAGCTGGCAGGCCTGGGGCCTCACCCCTGACCAGTAAGGTGAGCCTCCTGCCCGGCACAGGGAGATGTCTGTCCAGTTTCTGTGCACTCCTCCTTCCTCACAGCCACTCATGGAGCTTCTGCGCAGCCATCCATCCTTTCTGCTGTCCATCAGTGCATCTGGCACTTGTCCATCCATCCTTCTGCCCATGATCTACCACCATCTTTCATCTGTCCACTTAGCCTGTCCATCCATCCTTCTGCCCACCCATCATCCATCCACCTATCTGTGACTGATCAACTCATCTGTGGTTAAATTCCTCCATTTGCTCATCCACTATCTCTCACTCTGCATCCATGCACCTGTTTAACTGCTTAAGCATCTGTTTGTTGCCCTGTCCACCACCACCCATCTATTTATCTACCACTTCTGCATGCATCCGTACAAACATCCATCTTCTGTTCTTCCATCTTCCCCCTGTCCACCATCCATCTGTACATCCCTCCTTCTCTTTTGTATCTGTTCATTTATCTATCAGTTTACCTACACAACTGCTAACCCTTTGTGCATCCCTTTCTGCCATCCTCCATGCGTGTATCCCTTCATCTGCCTACCGAGCCACTCTCTATCTACCCATCTACTCAGACATTTCCCATCTACCCACTGTCACTTGTCCACCTGCTGAGTCTCCATTCACCTGTCCATTCTCTGGCCTTCCATCCGCACATCCATTTATCTCCTCAGCTGCCACTGAACCTCTAAAGAGCTGGAACTGGCCTCCTGCTCTTCCTCACAGCCATATCAGTAGAGGCCAGTGGGCACCTGGACGTCAGTGATGCTCCTATGGCTGCCATTGGGTGGGGACAGGACAGCACACCTGCCCGCTTTCCCTGCCCTACTGTGAAACTGCACTCTGTGCCCCCAGCTTGGAGCCCCAGCTACCCCTTCTGTGAAGCCCCAGAGACAGCAGGAGCAGCCCCCCACTGCGCACCTGCCTCCAGGAGACTCGAGCACTGAGGGTCTGGGTGACCCCTCCATGGACAGAGCAGCTGTGAAGATCCAAGCTGCCTTCAAAGGCTACAAGGTCCGCAAGGAGATAAAGCAGCAGGAAAGGCCTGTTTTCTCCCGCACCTTTGGGGATACAGAGGCACAAGTGGGTGATGCCCTGCGGCTGGAGTGTGTGGTGGCCAGCAAGGCAGATGTGCAGGCCTGCTGGCTGAAAGATGGGGTGGAGCTGACAGATGGACGACACTACCACATGGACCAGCTAGGGGATGGTACCTGCTCTCTGCTGGTCACTGGCCTGGGCCATGTCGATGCTGGCCGTTACACATGTCGGGTGAGCAGCAGGTTTGGTCAAGTGAGCCACAGCGCCTGTGTGGTGGTCAGTGGCACGGAAAGCGAGGCTGAGAGCTCCTCGGGGACTGAGCTGGACGAAGCCTTCCGACGGGCTGCCCGGCGCCTGCACCGGCTCTTTCGCACCAAGGGCCCAGCTGAGGTCTCGGATGAGGAGCTCTTCCTCAGCGCCGATGAGGGCCCTGCAGAGCTGGAGGAGCCTGCTGACCACGGGCAGACCTACCACGAGGATGAGCGCTTCATCTGCATCCGCTTCGAAGCACTCGAAGAGGCCCGCCGGGCCAGCACCTGCTTTCAGGACATGTTTGCCACCATGGGTGTCACGGTGGACATCCGCCTCACGGAGCAGGGGCCTCGGGCAGTGGAGATGCGTATAGGCAAGGTGGTGCCCAATCCTGCCATGCCTCGGGAGCCAGAGCCTGGCCTGCAGCCCTCTGATGCTGGTGAGTGGGCAGTTGCCTCGACCAGGTTGGAGCTGGGCCTCAGGTGGGGGAGGAGGAGCGGTGGGTGGGGCCTGGAGAAGCTTGTGGTGGCTGCAGTCAGTCAGTAGAGTGCCACCAGGTGGGAACAGGTGCAGCTGCCAGGTGGGAAGTGCTGTGTGCTATGGGGCAGCTGCTTCAGCCTCTCTGAGCCTCGGTCCTCACCTGTGCAGAGATGAACACTTGCTTCCTGGGGGTTTGTTTCCCTTAACAATTGTCAAAAGAGACCAATTTGGCAATCGAGCATAGCTAAGACTCCGTCTCAGCATTGACTCATGCGTCTCTGGGACATTAGCAGATTCTAGGTGATGACCTGAAGCTTCCTTATGCCCAGAAGCTTCTCTTGGATTTTGAGCACTTCCACACTTTAGATCTCCCGGTTCACAAGGCTATCCCCTTTCCTGCATGTCCCCCTCCTTCTTCCCTCTTGTCTCTGGTAGAAGCTTGGGGTCTGAGAAGGAGTTCTGGGGGAGCAGGAGGGGAAGTCAGCAGGCAGCCTCAGTCCCTTCCGCCTGGAGGTCTGCGGACGCACCCCTGAGAACCCATGTGTCATGTCACTCAACCCTGGGTGAGGTGTGGGCAGCATGGCCAGGGTGATTGTTGGCCTATGGGGACTCACATTCCCCTCTGCTTGTCCCAGCCCCCATGTTCTTGACGGAGCTACAGAACCAAGAGGTGCAGGATGGGTACCCTGTGAGCTTCGACTGCATGGTGACAGGCCAGCCCCTGCCCAGCGTGCGCTGGTTCAAGGATGGGAAGCTGCTGGAGGAGGACGACCATTACATGATCAACGAGGACCAGCAGGGTGGCCACCAGCTCATCATCACCTCTGTGGTGCCTGCGGACATGGGCGTCTACCGCTGCCTGGCTGAGAATAGCGTGGGCGTCTCCTCCACCAAGGCTGAGCTCCGTGTGGAGCGTGAGTGCTGCCAGGGTGGGGAGTCAGGGCACAGGTTTGGGCTGGGCAGGGTCGGAGCCACCACCTGTCCCAGTCAGAGACAGAGCAACCTCTGGGGCCATTGGGTTTGGGCAAGGGGATCTCACTTTTTGTTGCTGGTTTTTTGGTGATTGGATGGCAGTATTCTTTGCTGTACTTTAATACTGTGTTTCTCTTTGATGTGTGTGGATCTTCTGGGAACTTTAGATTTATAGTTTTTCTTAAGTTTGCATTTTTTTGTTTTATTTTGTTGTGGTCCTGGAGATTGAACCCAGGGCATCATGCATGCTAACAAGTGCTCTACCACCTACCAGTGAGCCATATGCCCAACCCTCATCTTCCTTTTTTGTCTTGAGATGGGGTCTCACTGTGCAGTCTGGGCTGGTCTAGATCCTTGTGCCTCAGTCTCCTGAGTGCTGGGATTTCAAATGTGTACCACCATGCCTGGCTCATTTTTAAGGGTGGTAATCCTGGTCTTTTCTTGAAGCTTTATCTCAGGACCTCCCAAAAGTCCACTCTCGAAGCCCCTGAGGGTTAGTGTTTTAACCTCTGTGGAGGACACATGCTCTGTCCATCAGAGTGGTGAGTCTGGGTCTTGCTATGCTCTGAGGTCTCAGCCATGTCTCTCCAGCCCTCCTGGCTGGTAGGTTGGAGCATGAAGGTTCTGTTACTGTCACTGCCCGGCACCTAGAAGTGTGATAGTTGCAGTCTGTTAGGTCAGAGAGATGGGAGTTAGCCATGAGGCTGGTGCCTACCAGGAATAGGGAGACCCAAAGCAGCTGTTCCTCTCAGGACACCAGGCTGAGGGTCTCCCAGCTCTGTTGTGTCCTTGGCCATGTCCTTGGCTTCCTCTAGCTCCCCTTCTCTCCCCAGTGACCAGCACAGACTACGACACTGCAGCCGATGCCACGGAGACTTCATCCTACTTCAGTGCCCAGGGATACTTGTCCAGGTGGGGGCCTGTGGAGACCTGGGGACACCTGGCTGTGTGGTGGTCACACAGACTGCTGAGCCCGGTGACTAATGTCCAGGGCTGTGGTGCTCAGCTAATGGGGTATGGACTGACCAGGCAGACCCTAGAGCCTCCAGTCAGGCCTGGTGGTCTCTGATCCAAGCCCCAGAGTCCACCCACATCTGACCTTCATCTCTGTGGCCTCTCTGTGGGCTGTCTTTCTGGTCTACTCAGAGGCTGCCCCTGTGTTTGTTCTTCCTGCCAGCCGGGAGCAAGAGGGCACAGAGTCAGATGAGGGGCAGCTTCCTCAGGTGGTGGAGGAACTGAAGGACCTGCAGGTGACTCCAGGCACACGCCTGGCCAAGTTCCAGCTCAAGGTGAAAGGTG
The DNA here is from genome assembly GCF_012274545.1 of Fukomys damarensis. Classification (NCBI taxonomy): domain Eukaryota; kingdom Metazoa; phylum Chordata; class Mammalia; order Rodentia; family Bathyergidae; genus Fukomys; species Fukomys damarensis. The sequence goes on from NW_022900915.1 coordinate 48,288,184, forward strand.
AGGGCCGGGTAGTGGGACTGCCAGTGAGGCTTAGGTGGGTATGCAGGAGGGCACACAGGAGACAGAGATATGATGGTTTGGGGCCTTTTCCTCTGGATGTGTGGTGCCTGTGGGGAGGTGGCCCTGGACTGGGCCTGGTGATCATGGGTATTGGCTTTGTGCTGACTGCTGCCCTCTGCTCCCCAGGCTACCCAGTCCCCAGACTGTACTGGTTCAAAGATGGCCAGCCTCTGACTGCATCTGCTCACATCCGCATGACAGACAAGAAGAGCTTGCACACCCTGGAGATCATCACAGTTACCCGGGAGGACACTGGCCAGTACTCGGCCTACGTCAGCAACACTGTGGGCACTGCCTACTCATCTGCCCGGTTGTTGGTCCGCGGTGGGTGCCCCGGGCCAAGGCAGAGATGCAGCCCTAGAACAGTGTCCCCTGCGGGCATTGTCACTGTGGCTGGAGTGGGTGGGTATCTGTGGGAGAGGGCCTGGGCCTCTTGTGGAACCACGTGGGGAAAAAAAAAAGAAAAGTCCACGTTTTCCTCTTTTTACTGAAAGTTAGTTCCAAATGTGACCCAGGCCTGGCCTGCATCACAAGCGTGACTTTCAGCTGCTATGTGCACCAGTGTCCACACGATGGCTCTAGCTGAGGCCCCAGTCCCGGTGGGGGGATGAGGGGGCAGAAAGTACTTGTGCACTGAGTGTGTGGGCTGGCTTCCTGGATGATGGCCCAACAAAGGGTTGGGAGCCTGTGCCCATGGCAGCGTGACCTGGGCCCCATAGCACCTTCCATAGCCCGGGGGTGGGGGCAGTGTGTGCTAATGTCTGACCCCTTTGCCTTCCAGGCCCTGAGGACCCTGAGGAGAAGCTGGCCTCAGGTAAACTGACCTACTGGGCAGGCTTGGACACTGCCCTGGGTCTGGGCTGGAAGAGGGACCTAGGGGAGGCATGGGCCATGCAGGGGCATAGACATGGTGGAAGGGCTTGGGGTGTCCACCAGTGAGTGACTCCCACCTTCCAGATGTGCATGACCAGCTGGTGCCACCCCGGATTCTGGAGAGGTTCACCCCCAAGAAGGTGAAGCGGGGCTCTAGCATCACGTTTTCCGTGAAGGTAGAAGGTAGGCAGTTTTCGGAGTGATGCCCCCACCTCACCCCAGAGACTCAGAGACGGCACCAAGGTCTCTGCGGGCCCAGAACCAGGCAATGGCCTTATCTTCCAGAGAAGGGGGATTAGACTTGTACCTAGGGTCTGGGCTCTCTCTGGAGGTTGAGTGGGTCCTGGAGGTGTGCTGGGTCCCTGGCCACTCCCATATGGGGTACCTGCCTCCCTCCTCAGGACAGCCTGTCCCTGCTGTGCACTGGCTCCGGGAGGAAGTAGAGAGGGGTGTGCTATGGATCGGTCCTGACACTCCAGGCTACACAGTGGCTAGCTCGGGCCAGCAGCACAGCCTGGTGCTGCTGAATGTGGGCCGTCAACACCAGGGCACCTACACCTGCATTGCATCCAACGCTGCCGGCCAGGCCCTGTGCTCCGCCAGCCTGCATGTTTCTGGCCGTGAGTGGGGTGAATGGGTGGGTTAGGGGGTGGCATCAGGTACGTCGGGGTGTGGTCTTTCACCCTGTGAGGCCTGGGACCCCATCCAGGCCTCAAGAACAGATCAAACCCCCAGCACAACAGATTTAGGATACACCCCAAGCCCCTGAATCCAGCCCAGGCTCTCCATTGTGGTAGGGTGGCCCAGGAACCTGGGGTCTTATGTCTGGGGTCAGGGACCTTGCCTGAAGGTCTGTTCTCCTGACAGTGCCTCAGGAGGAGGAGCCAGAGAAGGCAAAGGAAGCTCTCATTTCCTCTTTCCTGCAGGGGTGAGTGGGAACCTGGCTAGGCTGGGAGGGGTAGGAGAGGAACAGGAGCTCCCTTCCCCATGCAGGCCATGGGGCTCAGGCCAGCCTCAGCCTCCTGTGCCTCAGTTTCCACACATAAAGAGAGGGCTTCCTGGGGCCGGCTGGCACAGGGACCCCGATAATTGCATCCTGGCCTGTTGCCCCTAGCCTTTCTGGGGCGTGGTGCACCCCAGCCTCTCAGGTCACGCTTTTCCCCCAGGACCACTCAAGCTATCTCTGCACAGATGTTAGAATCTGCAGGTGTCACCAGCCTGGCTGGACAGAGGAAAGGTATGGGAAGAGTGAGCACTCAAGCTCTGTGCTGATGTGGGGTGTGGGTGCCTCCTCCTAGACTGTGCGATGGCTGGGTGTGGGCTCTGGGGCTGAGCCCTGCCTTCTCAGGGATGTGTCCAGGCCTTGGCTGGGGTCAGAGCTATTTCTGACCCCATGCACCTGAGACAGGTCAGGTCCCACAAGCTGTGCGGATGCCTGGGTATGAAGTACAGGGGGTGGAAACAGTGCCAACCTGACGGTAGGTCTGATACGCTCCCACCTCCGTCCTCCATTCCATTGCCCTCTACTCTGCAGCTGTGGGAGCCACCCACTGTCCCTCAGTGGAGTCCACTGTCCCTGGTCACCCACTGTCCCCTCTGTGCAGCTTTGCTTCCTCTTACCCTCGGCCCTGTTGGCCACACCTCAGCTCAGATGCTCACGAGCCAGCAAGGCTTTGGTCCTGCACAGCCAAGCATCACTCCTATAGATAGCTATGTGCCACTGAGCCCCTGCTGAGGCTGGCCTTTGGGATGCTGGGTAATTGTGTGCCCCCCAGGTGAGGCCCTGGTAGCTGAGGAAGAACATGGCCACTTGTCACTTGCTGAGGTGGGCACAGAGGAGTTCCTGCAGAAGCTCACCTCCCAGATCTCTGAGATGGTGTCTGCCAAGATCACACAGGGTGAGACCAGTGCCCTTGGGTGGGAACCGTCGACCCTTGTGTGGGGTCTCTGGGTCTGTCCACGTCCTGGGCCCTGGGCAGTTGGGAGCATCATGACCCTGGTACCCCTCGCCAGCTAAGCTGCAGGTGCCTGGAGGTGACAGTGATGAGGAGTCCAAGACACCATCTGCATCGCCCCGGCATGGCCGCTCACGGCCTTCATCCAGCGTGCAGGAGTCCTCTTCAGAGTCAGAGGACGGGGACTCCCGTGGTGAGGTGGGTGATCAAGACTGAGAGTGGACCTGGAAGGGTCAGCCCTCCTGAGGAGTGGGTTCTGAGCTGGGTCCTCACGCACAAGGTTCCTGCAGACTGGCTTCCTAGCAGAACCCTCTGTTTACGCACTTGGATGAGTCTTGTGCCTGTAGCACACCTAGCGCCCTGTTAGGTCTTAGGATGGTGGGTGGCATGTGATGAGGCAGTGTGGACACGGGAAGCGTGGTGGCCTCTGTTGGCCCTATTTCTGCTGTCCATTATGGGTGGCAGCCCTGAGGTGTGACATGACCTGGGGACTCCTGCCCTGAAGTCTGGGCACAGCAGGCCTTGAGTCCCTTCCTCCCTTAGATCCTTGGGGGCAGCTGGGGCCTGGGTGGCCTAGTGTCTGTCTCCCACCCTGCTCAGTGCATCGCTCTCCCTGTCAGATCTTTGACATCTACGTGGTCACTGCCAACTACCTCCCCCTGGGAGCTGAGCAGGATGCCATCATGCTGCGGGAGGGGCAGTACGTAGAGGTGCTCGATGCGGCTCACCCACTGCGCTGGCTCGTGCGCACCAAGCCTACCAAGTCCAGTCCCTCCCGGCAAGGCTGGGTGTCACCAGCCTACCTGGATAAGAGGCTCAAGGTACCAGTGCCAGGCATGGAGGTTGGTGGTCACTGGCCACATCCCCATGTGGGGTCACAGCCTGACCTCAGCCTGCCCCTCATAGCTGTCACCAGAGTGGGGGCCCCCCGAGGCCCCTGATTTCCCAGGGGAGGCCATGTCTGAAGATGAGTACAAGTCGAAGCTCAGGTGAGTGTGCTGGGCAAGGGCAGACCCTCCTGGCTCTGGGCTGGGGGCTCCGCACATTTCTTTCTGGGGGTCATGCATGCTGATCCAGGTTGGGTGAAGGCCAAGGACAGAGGGCAGGCCAGTGCCTGTGGTGTCCACCATTGCCCTGTCCTCAGGACATCCCGCTGGCAGGGTTTCCATGTGAAGGAGGGGTTCCTCTGTACCTCTCACCTTGTTTGGATGGGCAGTGGCAGCTGCAGTGGCAGAAGGAGCTGAGGCCCTGGGCAGCCAATACATGCATGACTATATGGCCCCAGTCCCCTCACGGCTGCTCCCCACCCAGCGCTATCATCCGGGAGCTGCTGAGCTCAGAACAGGATTTTGTGGGTGAGCTGCACTTCCTCCAGAGCCACCACATGCAGCACCTGGACTGCTGTCCCCGTGTGCCCCCTGCTGTGGCCAGCCAGAAGGAGGTCATCTTCCGCAATGTGCAGGACATCAGCTGCTTCCACAGCAAGTGAGGCTTTTGGCTGGGCTCGGGCAGGAGCTGGGAGGGATGGGCCGCCTGCCAGTTTACTATCAGGTGATGTGATGTGTGCACTGGCTGACACACAGGAAGGCCTGCCACACACCCTCACATGCGTGCACATGTATCCCTCTGGGCATCTGTGAACACATGCAGTCCTCACCTACCACACAACCATGTGCACACTCTTACATGCATGCCTGTGTGTCCAGCACAGCATACATGCATCAGATGCACACCCTGGAAGGTCTCCATGCACCTGCACTCTTGCACACTCATGCAAGGCATGCAGGTGTATAGTGCACACCCATGTGCATACCACATATGTATATCCATTGTATATACACATTGCAAAGGTATAAACAAGCACATATGAACATACACTGTACAAAGGTGGGCACACGCATTTATGTACACACATGCACACACATGTGCCCACAATACAGGTCTGCTTTTGTGTGGGAGCCTTGTACACTTGTGTGTCCTTTCTGTGGCAGCTTCCTGAAGGAGCTGCAACGCTGTGACACAGATGATGATGTGGCTATGTGCTTCATCAAGAACCAGGAGGCTTTCGAGAAGTACCTGGAGTTCCTGGTGGGCCGTGTTCAGGCTGAGGCGGTGGTCATTAGCACCCCAGTGCAGGAGTTCTATAAGGTGCCCTGCCTGCTGCTCCCTGATCCAGTGTCCCACTCCTCATGGGGTGCGAGCTGTGTCACCCCAGCTATCCACAGGCTCAGAGTGACCCCAGCCGAGGGTGTGTGTTCCACTTGACCCCCACTCCGTTTCCTGCAGAAGTATATGGAGGAAACGCTGCCTACCAGGGACCCTTCGCAGCCCCCGCCACTCCCACTGCAGCACTACCTGGAGCAGCCAGTGGAGCGTGTGCAGCGTTACCAGGCTCTGCTGAAGGTGGGACCCGCCAGCCTGCCATGTGGGCCTGGGAAGTGGGGCTGGGTCTTCTCCAGACCTGACTCTGCCCCTTGCTCCTCAGGAGCTGATCCGGAACAAGGCCCGCAATCGGCAGAACTGTGCGCTGCTGGAGCAGGCCTATGCTGTGGTGTCTGCCCTGCCCCAGCGTGCGGAGAACAAGCTGCACGTGTCTCTCATGGAGAACTACCCAGGCACCCTGGAGGCCCTCGGGGAGCCCATTCGCCAGGTGTGCCACGGCCATGGTGGGAAGCTAACACTGGGTGCCCCAGGGCTGGTTGTGCAGACTGACCAACCACTCACATCCCCCCAGGGCCACTTCATCGTGTGGGAGGGTACACCGGGTGCCCGGATGCCTTGGAAGGGCCACAAGCGCCATGTCTTCCTCTTCCGCCACCACCTGGTGATCTGCAAGCCCCGGCGGGACTCACGTACTGACACCTTTAGTTACGTGTTCCGTACCATGATGAAGGTCTGTGGCCGTGGGCTGGGGCCCTGCAGCGCAGGGGCCTGGGCTCAGCCTCAGAAGTCTTCAGTCTGCTGACACCTGCACCACCCACAGCTGAGCAGCATCGACCTGAACGACCAGGTGGAAGGGGATGACCGTGCCTTTGAGGTGTGGCACGAGCGCGAAGACTCTGTGCGAAAGTACCTGCTGCAGGCGCGGACAGCCGTCATCAAGAGTTCGTGGGTGAAGGAAATCTGTGGTATCCAGCAGCGCCTGGCCCTGTCCGTGTGGAGTGAGTATGCTGGGGGTCAGGCTGGGCTTAGGGTGCTTCGACAGACGAGCCTCTCCCCTTCCCCAAAGCCTTGAGGGTTTTTGGAGGATCCGTGCTGTGAGGGGCCCATGGCAGTGGCCTCCCAGAGCCCTGAGCAGGTGTCTCCAGGGATGGGGACACATGTGAAATCCAGCTTGGAGCATCCCTGGACACCCTGTCAGTTGGGAAGGGTGTGCATCCAAGCCTCCGGTCCAGCTGTCGTGGACTCTTCTCCACAGCCCCCCCCCAGTGTCTGCAATTACTGGGTTGGGACGCTAGATGGTAGCAGCCACTCCTGCAGATTCAAGGAGACTGGTACAGGGTGGGGAAGCCTGCCAGTACTGACCAGTGGGGTCTGCACACCTCACAGCCCCCACAGAGTGCTCAGCACCCTGTGTCCCTGCAGGTGCCCCGGAGTTTGAAGAGGAGCTAGCCGACTGTACAGCCGAGCTGGGCGAGACGGTGAAGCTGGCCTGCCGTGTGACGGGCATGCCAAAGCCCATTGTCAGCTGGTACAAAGGTGCAACCCAGGGCTGGGGTCCCTAACCTTCCTGTCCAGGTGCTGGCCTGCACTGGGGCAGAGTCTCACAGGAAATCTCAGCGGCTGCAAAGTCCAAGGCCATGTGTAGGTTCAGCAGGGCCAGGGTGTGAGGGACATGGATGGGCCAGGCCTGGCCAGGGGCTGACAGTCTTTGAATAGATGATGTACAGAGAAGCCTGTGACATGAAGTTACAGTGGGAGCACACAAGGAGACAGAGCGACAGAGCCCGGACAGCTTCCAGGTAGTGTCTGAGCTCTCCAGTGAGCAGCAAGCCACTGTGATGCTGAGGCAGGCCAGTCTCAGATGCTGGAGCAGACTGCTGGCAGCCTCGGTTTTGCCACTCCCTAGAAGGGCTCACCATGACTCTCAGGTCATGGGTTATGGTAGCAGAGGACCCGGACTGAGGCCACTGGGCAGGGCTCAGGTGTCACCATGTGAATCTTTAGTTATCCTGTTCTGGCGGAGCTGTCCAACAGCCCTGTTCTGTCAGTGACACTGGTGGCACACAAGGTATCACCAGCCAGGGGAGCCCCTGAGCCTCGGGCAGAGTCATGAGGCCTCGGCATGGAAGCCCTGTGGTGTCTTGACCAGCAGAGACACAGATGGCGTCCGCTATCTGTCACTGTGGCTGTGATGTAGAGAGGCTGAGAGGACAGAAGAGCGGGCACCTGTGGCACCATGCTGATGCTGGGGCTGTGCTGTGTCCTGGGTGCATTTGGAAGGTGGCCCAAACACATGCTGCCCTGGGAGGGCTGGGGAGGTTGGGCACAGGAGAAGGCACAGGGCCTGAGCTGCTGGTGGCTCTGCTGACAGAGGCAGGAGGAACAGGGGAGCCAACAGCAGGGCCCACGAGGGGACGGTGAGAAGCTGGGGTGTCACAGAGTTCCAGTGCAGTTGTTGAAGGCAGAGAGTGACCTGGCCTGAAATGAGGCAGGGTAACCAATGTTGCTGGCCGGGGTGGATGTGGGATGAGGGCCAGGAGGGGTGAGGACCAGGGCTCCAGGACGGGGCTGTGACTCCAGGGTCTCCCAAGGGGAAGTGAGTGGAGGGAGGGCAGCTGCGAGGGCCAGGGAGCCTGTGAGGGGTGGCATGGGGGGAGAGACCGGGGGCACCCAGAGCGGCCACCAGGACCAGAGCCGAGCACATCCCAGGGGCACGTGTACTCGTGAGGGCACACTGTGGTACACACATGCACTCACACTTACACATACACACACACTACATATACCCACACAAAGACATGCCTTATCTGTGTATATGCCACGTGTGCCACACACATGCCATGTCCTTATATGTGCATGTGGACATAATGTAATATGTACAAAGTGTACACTAGACACATGTACTACACACTAATGCCTGTGCATACATACACACAAAAGACGGGTTCATATGTAACTTCACACTAAACACAGACAGGCACACTGCACACATGTACACAATGCTGTGCACACAGAAACACTACAGGCACACAGGGACACCACACACAGATGCTGTGCACACAGACATACACCTGCCCCGCGCTCCATATCTGCCAGATGAGCAGTCACAGCCAGGCAGTGTTCCATGACAAAGCAGGCTTCATCTGTCAGGTGTCAGCCTGGCCCAGTGTGCCAGGTGCGGCACTGCCTCACCTGTCAGGGCAGCATCTGGTATATTAGATGTGGCCTAATCAGTCATTGCCTGATCTGTTGGGGGCAATGTCACCTGCTCTACCTGCCTGCATCCACAGGGAGGATGTTAGCTGGGTGCACTGTGCCCTGGTGGTGAGGGACCCATCTCAGTGTCTGTGGGCTAGGGAGGTCAGTGCCCACTCAAGTGGCAGCAGGGACACATTCCTAGGCATGTCTTCTGATTGAGCAGCCCTGTTGTAAGTAATGCTTATCATGCCCGAGTCCCAGGCTTGGCTGGAAGCCTAAGTGTGAGAGACCCGCTGGTGTCTGGGGCCACATAATTCATGGGTGAGGTTTCCTTGAACACCAGCCAATCCTTCAGACCACCCTGAGGTGCATGTCACCATATGGAACAGAGGCAGATATGGCTTCTGGGTCCCAGCCAGGAAGACTGATTAGTGTGTACAGTTTGCTCCCCCTGGCTACTTCATGGAGGTCACAGCTGTGGTGGGCACTCACCACCTGGATACGGGGCTGGGTGGTACAGTGGTTGGCGTTTCTCATTGGTCTTTTGCTTCGCTGGGTGATAGGAGGCCCAAGCCCAGGCCCCATGTCGGGTTCTGCAGGTCCCAGTTATACGGAGCCAGCTGTCTGTATGGCTGGTGGGATGGAGCTCAGAGCACCTGTCAGGAAGTAGCCATATGTCCAGTGCAGTAGAGAAGCTGGCTCTGTTTCCATTCTGTGGGTGAGGAGGGCGGGGCCATTCCCTCTTGCTGTCTCAGAGTCTGAAAGGATTGGCTCCCAAGGGGAGAATCCAGGTGTCATTGGGCTGGGCATCTGGTGTCCCCCATGCATGCTGCACAGGGAGCTGGCATCAGAGCAGTGTGTCTGGTGGCCGCCCATGGCCAGACACTCCAGGTGGCAGCATGCGCAGTCTCAGAAATGCAGAGCCTGTCTTAGTCACTCTCTGTTCTGCAAGACACCTGAGCCTGGCTCTTTATAAAGTAGGGTTCCTGGGCTCGTGGTCTGCAGGCTGAGATCCAAAGGCAGGGTACAATCTGATAAGGTCCTTTCGCCATTGTGAGAGAGGTGGAATCCAGGCATAGAGCCTGGTCTTGGTGACTTTTCCTGTGTGGGCAGCAGCGTCCAGGTCCTGCCACTGGTAGAGCCAGAACGATGCTTCTAACTGGCCACCCTAAGGACAGCATGCTTTATTCAGTGTCAGGGGCTGTGGAGGTCAGGGTATAAAGCTGAGTACAGTGTGGCCAGGGTCCTCCTGGTGCCCAGTGTGCCCAGGAGGGTATGAGGGGCTGCTGGTTGGTGCGGTGGCTCTGGCATGGTTGCATTTATTTCTATGCTGTGGAGCAGCAGCCACAGGGAACTGGTGATAATCTGTTGCCAGGCAGCAGCTCCTTCTCTGGCCACACAGGCCTGTGTGTCCTGACTCCTCATCACCACTGTTGCCACTGTTGTCACCATGGTTGCCTTTGACGACCACTGGCCTGGTCCCAGCCTTCTCCTCTGGGGTTCTCTTCCTGTCAACCCACCGGAAAGGGACAGGGAGACAGGCTGGGTGTGGCCATGTGTGCTCCTGCCCCTTCTCCACAGTTGGGGACATCCCTCCAGCTTGTCTGTGACTGAAGATTGAGACACCTGGGACATCCCAGTTCAGGAGCTGAAACCGCTGTGCCCCTGTGTCCCACAAAGAGGTTCCCACTCGAGGTTCCTGGCACACTGGACCTCAGGCCCTGAGAGTGGGAGGCCATAGGCAGAGCTGCTGGAATGTGTGGATGCATGGGTCTAAGACTATGGATGTTTCACGGCAAGGTTCTCTGCAGGGCAATGTCTTCTCCCCAGGAAGGAAGTTGGCCTTGGGCAGACACATTTGAGTGGCATCATACATGGTTGATTATTGTGACATTTTCAGTCTTTATGTTTCTTTTATTGGAAGACCATTCGCTGCCTTCTTTTATTATTTTCAGACTTTGTAACTCTTTCATTGTGTTTTACACAAGAGTACTTTAGAAGAGGGGGCCTGCCATGTGCATGCTGCCTGGGAGATGGCAGCTGCAGGGTGGCTCCCAGCCTCTGCCCCAGGAGGGTTTCTTCGGGCAGCTCTGACTCAGTGGAGGAGGGAGACAGCTTGAGGGGGGCTTGTCCAGAGCATGTGGGTTTCAGAGGCTGAGTGCTGGGTCTGGGCTGCTCCTGGGGTGGGGTTTGGTGACATTCCTGGAGGACCCGACTTCCATGTCCAGCTGCAGGGCTGTGTGTGGGTGAGAGGACAGGAAGGTGCTGCGTGGTGACCAGGGAAAGGTGGTGGGCCAGGGTGGGTGGGGATTGTGTGATCCAGGCTTGGCCAGCACCAGGAAGGTCCTGAAGAGTTGCAACGTCCTGGGGAGGTGACCAAGTATCTGGCTTCCCTGTAGTGTGTGCTTGTTCGTGCAAGTCCCCCACCTACCCCCTCTGGCGGGTGCCCATGCTGGACAGGGACAGAGACAGGTCCTGCTGTGCTCTTAAAACAGAGAAGAGAAGTGATGGACATAGGAGCAGAGAGAGACAGCAGTGACAGACCAGATGAGGACCCAGACGCAGGAGACATGGACTAGACCCAACCTCTGTCACCGTGACAGGCTTGTGCCCTGCTTTCTAGATGGGAAGCCAGTGGAAGTGGACCCTCACCACATCCTCATTGAAGACCCCGACGGCTCATGTGCCCTCATCCTGGACACCCTCACTGGTGTGGACTCCGGCCAGTACATGTGCTTTGCAGCCAGTGCTGCTGGAAGCGCCAGCACCTTGGGGAAGATCCTGGTGCAAGGTGGGTGGGTGCCTCGTGGCTCAGGGTCCCTGCTCTGGGGTCTGTGGAGATGATGTCACGGAGACCAGGCAGCGCTTTGCGGAGGCGCAGTGGCCCCGGCGTGGCGCCCGCTGCTCACCGCTCCCTGTCTCTCCTCACTGTCCCCACACACCTCTCTGCTTGTCTGGGTCTCCGTCTCTCTTTGTGTCTCTTACCTCCCACTCCTCCTCCTGCAGTCCCCCCAAGGTTTGTGAACAAGGTTCGGGCTGGGCCCTTCGTGGAAGGTGAGGATGCCCAGGTCACTTGCACCATCGAGAGTGCCCCGTACCCTCAAGTCAGGTGGGGTGCAGGCCCTGTGGGTGGTGTGGGCTGGGCGGCTGTCACTGGGTCAGGGCTGGGCTGGCACAGCTGCCAGCCCCTGAGCAGCGGGCTGGGGGAACACGGTCAGGCTGGACTGTGAGGTGGGCTCCAGAGTTGCTGGCTTGGCCTGGGAAGGATGCCAAGGGTGTCCCTGTCTCATGGCCTCCTGGGTTGCAGGTGGTACAGGAACGGGGCTCTGCTGAGCCAGGGAAGCAAGTATGGCATGCTGAGTGAGCCCCGCAGCGGGATGCTGGCACTGGTGATCCGGGCAGCCAGCCACGAGGACCTGGGGCACTATGAGTGTGAAGTGAGTGGGCTGAGGGGCTGTGTCTCACTGGGGCACAGACACTGAGGTCACCCCTGCCCAGGACTGTTCTTGGCTGTCCCCTGCCTGTAGCCTCCCAGCTCCCATAGCAGCAGGGACCCTGCTTCTTGGTCTCCTTGCCATTGGCTCTGCCAGTTCAGAGATGCTGCCTGGTTGTCACCCCTTGAGAGGACCTGGTGCTGGTGAAGGCCATATGGGAGATGCAGCACTGCTGAGGGATGAAGTACCTGGTCCCTGTTTTCTGTGTCCACAGCAGGGACCCCACATAGCCAGGCATCACTCTGCTGCCCTGGGAGCTTGGCCCTAGCCATGCCACCTTCTCCTGAGCCCTACTGAGGCCACTGTGCTCCATGTGGTGTCTTTGGCCAGGGACCCTGCCCCATGGATGCACTTGGGAGCTGAGGACCCTTGCATAGTTTGATACATTTGTCACTGGCCACATGTGATGCTTGTTTACATTTAAGTCCATTAAAATTAAATCCAGTTCAAGATCCATGCTCCTTGGGGAACAGCTTGTCACTGCAGGAGGCCTTGTCTCCATCAGGGCATAGCCAGGGTGGGTAATTCAACCTGCAGATGTTAGTGTGGCCCCAAGAGGTGGCCTGGGCTCCATGGGAAGTAGGATCCAAGGGCACCTCTGCTGGCTCTTTTGCAGCTGGTGAACCGGCTAGGCATGGCCCGAGGGGGCACGGAGCTGAGTGTGCAGAGTCCTGTGCTTCGGGCCCAGGACCAGCGGCATAGGGAGCTGCTCTTGGCTGCCATGGAAGGTAGGTCCCGCCACACACCCATCAACTTGCACTCCCAGGCCAATCCCTTGTAGGCCTGGGCAGGATTCAGGGGTACTAAGTGTCACTTCTCATGTTCATGCTGTACTTCAGGGGCTGGGTTGGGGTCCTGGGGAGAAAGGGTCATGGAGAGGCATGAGGGCTGCCACTGGCACCCGTGGGGTTGTCAGAGGTGGGCTGAGGCCTGAGAGGCAGCAGAACGCAGGGGCCTGACCCCTGTTCAAATCACCTGTGCTTTGTTGGGCAGAGGGAGCAGGCCATCTTGGTGCAAGAGGGGCTCACGTGGGGTGCAGAGATGCAGGGTCTTTGCCTGGCCTAGGGCCACTCCTAGGGTTCTGGAAGTGGATTGGCTGCAGAGGAGCCTCACAAGGGACGGAGGTGAAGGGGGTTATGATGCGTCACTTCTCCGGGGTCCCTGCTGGGCAGCCAGTGTATGGAGTAAGGCAGTGGGCATCTGTGCTGGCTGCCTACTTGGAGATGCCCCTTAGGGCTGCCCAAGCAGGTGGTGCCTTCTGTTCTGGGGATGTGCAAGTAGAGGTGCAGCTATACCCTCCATGCGCACCACCTGCTCCTGTGGGTGTCCACCGACCAAAATCTCCCAGTGCCGGACATCAGGCTCTGATCTGCAGTCATTGTGGACATTTTGTGCTGGGGGGACAGAGGGCTTGTTCCTTGTCCCTCATGTAGCCAAGATCTGGCTGAATACCTGTCATCCTGAGTCCCTCTGTCTGGCCCACGTCTGTTGGACCACGGTGTTCATAAACCTGTGATGGTGCCCACAGCACCAGGCACACACACTTCTGTGTCACATCTCTGTCGGAAAGCATCCTCTGCATGTGTTCGTTGGGTGTCAAGGCAGTGTCTTTCTGCGTGCATAGGAGGCTGGCAGTGTGGAGAGAGGCCTGGGGCGCCTGGGGCCACTGGGGCCAGGTGCATCATGAGCACCTTGGTGAGGCCAGGGGCTGCCACTGGAGACCTGGCATTGGAGCCCAGACCCTGCTTCCTAACTCTTGTCTGTGGCTTCACCTCACCTGGCTCTATGCCTGGTGGGCATATCCCCTCGCTTGCTCATCTGCCCAGCTGGGAGCCTCGCTTCATGCAGCTGCCCTCTCCTGCAGTCGCAAACACTCATTGCCCAGTGGTGGCATTTGGGGCCGTGAACACAAGTGCCAGCTTTTCCCAGTTCCCACTCCAGGAGCAGCAGGACCTGCAGGGAGCGTAAAGGAAGCTCTAGTGTTCCCAATCCCACACTGCAGGTGGGCGCTGGCTGTTGCCCAGTCCAACTCCGTCCAGAGCCAGAACTTGTGGCTGGGACCTGGGTCACCCCCCAGTTACTTCCCTCCAGGGATCAGCTTGTGCAAACATACACATGCAAAGATCCATATACACACATGGGCACATTGACACACAGCAAGTATAAGCATCCAGGCACAAGATACATGTGTGAGCACATGTATACATGCTCACACAGGCACATGGTTCACATGTGCACCCACATGCAGGCACATGACGTGGGCACACAATGCATGAACACATAGGTGCAGATATACACCTGTGAGCACACGCATATGCATGCACATGACACATGGGAGTTTATGTACATAGAGATGTGATTCACATGTGAGTACACACATCTGCAGGCACACACACAAGTATTGTGTGCATATGTATACACATGCATAGGCACATGACACCATGTACAGGGTCCCCACCGTGAGCACATGCACAGACTCAAGTACATTGTGCACACATTTGAGTACATGTGCACACATATAGGAACACCCAGACAAAATACATGTGTTAGCACATCAGCACACAAGCACACTCAGGTGTGTGAATTGTGAGCAGTGTACATGTGGCACACGCACCCATGTGAACACATACATAGAGGCACACATGGATGCACACACACACATACACCCAAGAGTAAGCATAAGCACCATGCTGATGCACACACAGATGCACACACAGACATGTGTGACACATAATGGCACATATGCACAGTAAGTGTAGCTTTCCAGGGCACATAGAAGCACCACTAGTAAATTAAAGTCACTTGCACCCCATGTGACACAGGTTTAAAACACCCCAGCTCCTAGAGAGAACCTTCCTTCATGAAAGCTCCAGGACCAGGTGCTTTAGGCTGCAGTCCCTGCAGTGTCTCTTGAGTCTCCTGGGCCCTTCAGTTTTCACACAGGTGGTTCCGGGGCCTTCTGGGATGGCAGGTGCTTCTAGCCCCTGGGCTGCCTGCTGGCCAGATAGCCAGGCCAGGAGGGGCATCTTTGAGTCAAGCCAGCCCCATCCAGAAGCTTCAAGGGGTGAGGATGCCTCACTGCCTCAGGATGGATGAGAGAGATGCTGCCTGACCCTGAGTGAGCTGTCCTGTCCCTAGAGCTGAGGTTCCCTATGCAAGGTAGGAATCACAGGCCCATCCTGCTGTCGGGAAGGGAGGCAATAGAGAGGCTATAAGCAGGATGCTCCTGAAGGATGAGGGTCAGCTGTACCATGGGCACAACACCCTGCCTGGCATCCTCAGGTCTGTCCTTGGGAGGAGTTGATGTTCCATGTCGGGACTCTCAGGCCCGTCTCCCCTGGAGAGGTACCTTTTGGTCGTTAGGATTTCTTGGGGCCATCCTGGTCTCAGCGTGGCTCTGGCCACCCCTCTCCCCTCTCTGAGGCTCAGTTTACATGTCTGAGAATGGGACCATGTGCTAGCGGGATCCCTGCAACCACCACACAGTGGAGGAAGAGGCTGAGTTCTCAAGTGGGCAATACAGGTACCCTACACCCCCACAGAACCCCAGACTCCAGCCATTCATCTTGGACCTAGCACCCCTGTGCTGAGGGGGAACCACACTGCCAGGCCATGCAGACCACTGAGCCAGCCGTGGTCACTGTGGGTCTGTAACCCTGGCTATCCCACTGTTCTCTTTGTAGTCACTGAGCAGGAGACTAAGGTCCCCAAGAAAACCGTCATCATGTAAGTGCTCTAACCCTCTTCCTGACTGCGGTGCCCCGCATGCCACTAACCCTACACCCTGCCTGTGTAGCACCATTGTTCCTCCTGCGCATGGCCTTACTCCGTATGGTCACCTGCACCTCACAGAACTGGGCTTCCTCTACCTGCACAGCCCTCTGAGCCTGACTCTGCCCATGGCCCACCATCTCCCAGAGTCATTTAGTCTGCACAACTCCAGGCAACGTGGCCAGGGTTTGGGCTTGGGTGGAATGGGAATGGAGGGCTGTGTCCTTTCTTGGCTGGGGACAGCATTCTAGGAGCGAGGGAGTTGATGAGTCTGCAGCAAGACCTCCTGGCTGACAGCCATTGGAGATGGGTCTGGTGCAGTGGAGGTTGCTTTTTTATGAACCTGAATCTAAGTTTAATAGTGCAGCAGAGATGGATAGCACAGCCCTTGGCCCTCTGAGGACCCTGAGCCCAACACTCCCTTTTGATTGACAGAGAAACTGAGGTTTGGGGAAGTGGAAGTCAGCCATGCCCCAAGTACCTAGGGCCGCACCCACTGACCCTTTCTTCGTCCCCAGGTGCCTTTGAGGCTGTGGGAGAGGCAGATGGGGCAGAGGAAATAAAAGTCACCAGCCCAGGAACAGGACAGACACAGCCACACTGGGTGGAGGCGGGAAGTTGGTCTGCACTGGAGAACCCTGAGTTAGCCCCTCCTAGGTATTTGCCATGCAGAGGAGGCTGAGCCTGGTGCACCCATAGTGGGTGGGCACTGGTCCTGGAGTAGGAGCAGCCGTAGCCCACACCAATCACTTGCCGTGCTGCCCAGGAGGAGGCACTGTTACCACTCCTAGGTGATAGATGGAGACGGAGGAGCAGAGAAACTGAAGGAAGGTAGGTCAGACCTCTGCGTGGTCTGTGCCAGCCTTGGGGAGTGGCTGCTCTCACCAGAACGAAAGAACCTGTCCAACTTGAGGAAGGGAGAGAAGTGTTCACCCCTGACCTGGGCCCTGTGCCACATGTAGAGGCCTCATGCCTTCTGGGGGCAGGGTGAGGCAGGCAGCACATCTGACATCGGGGAGGCTGCTACTCAGGTCCAGTACCTGAGCAGGGTGAGGAGGCCTCAGGCTTGTGCCCCACCTGGGCCATAAGCTCAGCTCTGGGTCCTCACTGGGTGAGGGCCAGGGGAGTCAGGGCCTGTCCTGCTGGGCACCTGGGGGTGGACTTGTGTTCCTGGCCCATCCTGAACAGAGCCCTGAGTAGACAAAAGCTAGGGAGGAAAGGCAAGGCCTTCACCATGGCATGTTGGATGATGGCACCAGGCCCCAGTCCAGGGACAGCCAGGGCTGTATGCAGTGCAGTGTGTCCTCCACCCAGCTGTGGCCCACTTCACCCAGCACCCGGGGTCCCTCCTGACACATGTGAAGGCATCAGGACCACCCCAGGGCAGAGCAGGGAGCTGCAGCATCCCAGCCCATCTACTGCCCACCATTGCAGGGGATGGGGCCAGGCAGGGGTCACAGAAAGGGCCATGCTAGCTGCACGCCTTCCAACCAGCCTTCCTGCCCAGCCTGGCCCTGAGCACATGCTGTACACCCTTTTCAAGCTGGCAGGGCCAAGTGGCCAAGACAGGGAGGTGCCAGCCTGTGGTTGTAGCCTGGGCCTTCCATTGACCCAATGCGAGCTGAGGTTAACCTCATGGGCCTTTGTGCTTTGTTCCTTTGGCTTTGGGATGGAGTTCCGCAGGCCAGGATCATATGCATGTGTAGGAGTTTGTGCAGCCTCACCCCTTGCTGCCTGCATTAATGTGGGCTCTGGCATCTACATATGGCATGGTGCTTGGGAAGGCCACGGGTCTCCATGCCCATCTCTCCTGGGCCCTCTCCCCCACCAGAGAGGAAACCATCACCACTGTGGTGAAGAGTCCTCGTGGCCGCTGCCAGTCCCCCAGCAAGTCCCCATCCCGCTCGCCACTCTGCCGCCCCACCAGCCCACAGAGGCCAGGCCTGTCCACCCAGACCCCCAAGCCGCCACCTCCACTGGACTCCTGCCGACCTGAGGTGGAGCCAGGCTGGACACCTGCTGTGCCCACACTGTTCGTGACAGAGGCTGAGGGCCTCTCTCCAAAATGGGTAGAGGTAGAGGAGACCATCGAGGTTCGAGTGAAGAAAGGGGGACCTCGGGGTGCATCTCCCACCCCAGAGGCATCCGGCAGCCCTGGGGGGGTACTTGTCATGCGGCCTGGCATGGATTCCAACACCAACAACTCCAACAACACACGGCTGGGCCAGGACTCAGCAGTCGCCTGTATTGGGAAGCCACTGGTCCTCTGTGTGGACACTGGTGGCACAGTCTGGGCCACCCCTGAGGAGGACAGCACCATGGAGGAAGGAGGAGGAGGGCAGGAAGAGGACGGAGGCCCTATCGTGAGAGAGGAGCTCCAGGACACTGAAGGCCTTGGAGGCCGAGACCCTAAGATCCTTACACACAATGGCCGTGTGCTGACCCTGGCTGACCTGGAGGACTATGTGCCCCAGGAAGGGGAGACCTTTGGCCGCAGAGATCCCATGCCCAGCGCCTCTGGGGAACCCCCATGCAAGGTCTCGGTGCTGCAGAGAGAGATTGGCGAGCCTACTGTGGGGCAGCCTGTCCTACTCAACGTAGGGCGCTGGCCCAGCTCCTTCCAGCAGGGGCCCCGGGCCCCAGGGGCTGAAGGCATCTCCTTCCTTGTGCAGGGGCTCAGGCCCAGGGGCAGCACCCCCTGGATATCCTCCTTCCATGCCCAAGTGCAGCAGTCTTCAGACAGCAATCAGAGTAGCTTCAAAACGGAGGTCTCCACCCGGACAGTTGGCTTCGGGACCGTGGGCGAGACTGTCACACTGCACCTCCACCCAGGGGGGAATGAGGGCCCTGGCCCCTCGCAGGGTTGAGACTACATACTGTGGGCTTGGGGCGAGGCCCTGTGTATGTCCTGGGTCACATGGCATGTGCACTGATGCCAGGCCTAAGGCCTGGTCCAGGCCCCTGGATCCTGCCCAGCTCCTATGCAGCTCAGGACAAGCCTCCCTGCCCTCTGCCTGGCCTCTACCTCACAGACCTCATCCCCAGCTGGGTGCTGGGTGAGGCCAACACTGGCCTGTGCTGAGGCCCCTTGGATACTCCATGCTGGGCAGTCCCCTGGCTGAAGCATGTGGTTCCAACACCAATGTTTGCCCTGTCCCCCCAAATAGCTGCCCCATGCAGCTCTTGACTTTGCAGTCTTCTGTCCTGGGGCCTGTGAACAATAAATCAAGTCCTATACCTGCTGTGGGCTCCTTCTTGCTTCTGCGCCCGCATTGCAGGTCTCCTGCCCCGTTAGGCTCCAGGGTTGCCCATGCTCCGAGAGCAATTGCAGGTCCCCATCTGCCCCATGGGGTCTTTGAGTGCCCTGTGTCGCATAGCCTGCGGGCTGCCCATGGGAACACTTGGTGACCTGGCAGCCCCAGGGAGGAGCAGGGTGTTGTCAGGGCCCATGTGGGGCCAGGATGTGCTTTGACTGCACAGCGCCGCATTGCCCCTGTGCAAGATGAGTCCAGCTGGGCTCATTCTGGTCCTGCTCACCTCAGTGGGGAGTGGAGTGCAGATGCACAGCGCCTCGGAGGGGAACCTGGGGTTGCATCTCTAGCCTGTATGTGGGGCTCGGTGGACGGCTCCTCACAGAAGGGGGAGGGTGGGCGTGGTCAATGCCCTGGGCACTAAGCAGCAGCATCCATGGGCATCTGGAGGGCCAGGAGAGGGGAGGGAAAGGGAGACAGCCGCTGGTCAGATGGGGTGGGTGGAGCCACTGTGAGAGGTGGCCTGTGTCCAGAGGGCTGTAGTTAGGGTCACCTGGACACCCACCCCAGCTGCCCTGGATTTTTGGAGCTGTGCAGTGCAGCACTGATCTGAATTAGCCTGGGGGTGAGCCTGAGGGTCACTGTGGGGTCAGTGTGGGATGGAGGGTGCTGGGGTCTGGGCTCTAGGGGCTGAGGGTGGGCTGCAGCCTGGTGGCCCCGGGAGGAGGAGGTGCACCTGAGTGTTGAGCCTGGGCCTATGGGCCCTATGGAGGGGACCTGTGGAACTGTCCCAGCTGGGTAGCCTTGGAGGCCCAACTCCATCACCGGAGGCCTGGGCCTTACTGCACTGACCCCTCTCCACAGAGGCTGCCTTTGAGGACTCCGTCCACCCTGTCCCTGATGGAACCCACCTGGAGGTGTCACCTACTCTGCTTCAGGGATCCGAGGCTCCAGCCCCCTCTGCAGGGGACTCTACAGGGGACTTCATTGTTCCCAGCCCCACTGAGCCATCTGTGTCCCAGGAGGCCAGGCCTCAGCCCTTGGGTGTGGGATCCTCGAGTGCATCTGGTGAGGTGCCACGTGATGTTGCCCATGGTTGTGAACTGTGGGGCCCCAGGAACTCCATGCCCTGGGTCAGACCTGTGCCTCGCTGGGCCTCAGTTTCCCTATCTGTGAGACTTTGGCAGATTAATTGTCCCAGAACCAGGGCTCCCTGCTTGGGCTGTGGCACCTGGCTTGAGTTCTGCACTTCCTTGGGCTCTTCTTTTGTGGTCAGTGTGCTGAGCCCCAGGGCAGGCTTGAGTCAGGTTGGACGGGGACTGGTCAGCCAGGACCTGGGCCGTCCATCCACCTCCCATCCTGTCCTCTATCCACATGGCCTCTGCCCAGCCCCTGTGCACCTCTTGTACCCCTGCCCTGGCACATAGCCCAGATGCCCTATCAGGCCCTCGCTCCACCTACCTGTAGGGGCTCCCTATTGTCTGCCTGTGCTTGGGCAGGGCACAGGCACTGGCACAGCAGCCTGCACAGCTCCTCTCCACAGCTAGGGCCAGCATGCATTTTCTGGGTGCTGTCTGTCCCAGGGGCCTGGAGCATGGTGGCCCCTCCCTGTCCCCTGTCACCACTTCCAGCAGTGGCAATAGGTTGCTGTCAAGAGGGAGGACACAGTAGAGGCTGACTGGTGGGTGGGGCCTCCTGAGTCCTGGCTTTGTTCTGTGCCAGGAACATTGGGCACCAAGTATTGTGATCATGGTCTCTGACACCAGTGCTGGTGAACCTGACAGGAGCACAGCCCCAGACCCCTACCCTGGCTCTGTTCCCTGGTGCCCCACCATGTCCCCTTGTGCCTACCTGACTAACTCAGCCTGCCCCAGAGGGCTTGGTGCATTGACCATAGCAGTGCATGTTGGGGGAGATCTGCCTCTCAGATGGCCCCAGATACCAGTGCTGGACATCTGCCTACTCCCAGGCAGCAGGCAGTGGGCCTCATTCGCCTAATGCACCTCTGTCCCCTGAGGCTGTCCTGAGCCGTTTCTAGCCGGGCAGACTAGCTGTCCTAATGTGGCCCCTGCTCCTCAGCAGCTGCTGAAGTCCCATCTGGGCCTGGGGGAGTCGGAGGCTGGTTGGGCACCCTGCACAAGGGCTGACTTGTCCTAATGTTGGCCTGGCCAGCAGGCAGGACAGAGGGGATGGAGTCCCCACATGGCACCATGCGTGGACTGAACTGTGGGGGTCCTGGGTTTGAGTGGCACTGTGCACCCTGCTGCCTTCTGAGTTCCTCCCTCAGCCACCCTCCCTTGCCCTCTCACTGCTTCTGTCCCCAACTAGCCGACCTCCTGGGAGTAACACAGCCCCTCCCCCACGAAGGCCCGGAATGGGAGCTGTTGTCCACCGAAGGGGCCCAGGGACGGACGGTGCCCATCTGGTAACTTTTCTGTCCAGCAGGGTCCTGCGGTGGGAATTTGGGAGATGTGGGCAGCCTAGGGGAGGCCTCTGGGGCGGGGACCCTGTCTATCATCAGGTTCAGTGGCCTCTGTGATTCCAGGGTGGAAGACGCAGCCTGGCAGGTGGCCGGGCCAGGGCAGCTGCTCTGGGATGTCCACAGCCGCGTGGTCACCGAGACTACACAGAGCACCTATGTGTTCCAGGCCACTGATGTGGGCGCTGCAAGTATGGGCGCTGGTGCTGGGGCAGGGGACGCTGGCCAGGTTGCCTGCTGAGGTCACAACAGACCCTGGAGGAGCAGCAGGCTCAGGGTGTGCTAACTCTGTCCTCAATGGCTTTGCGGGAGATGGGTTGGCCCACTGAGGTTGCAGCAGGAGAGGCGGTGGCTTCCCGTAGCAGGGACTGTCACAGGGAAGGGCCGTCACCCTGGGGTGGCTCTGGAATCTTGTTGGCCACCTGTGGATGGTGGGTTGCTGGGGACCTTGCTCTCAGTTCCCTGACCACTTCCAGGTCCCCCATCCATGCAAGTCACCATCGAGGATGTGCAGGTCCAGGCAGGTGGCACAGCACAATTCGAGGCTGTCATCGGGGGCAACCCACAGCCAACAGTGACTTGGTACAAGGTCAGAGGAGGCCTGGTGTGGGCAGCACCAGGGGTGGCCCTGTATGGGGAGTGAAACCCCACCCTGCAGTCCCCATCCCACTGCCCCTATTGTGTATTTTCCCAACCCTTCTGGCCTGGATGTGGGGCTGGATGCACATGCAGCAGACATGGGAAACAGCACTCAGTAGGGTGGGGTGGGCACAGTAGGGGGACCCCCAGGGCTTCTGGCCATCTTCATCTCCAGGATGGCATCCAGCTGGTGGACAGTGCCCGTCTCCAGCAGCAGCAGGATGGAACTTCATACTCCCTGATGCTGATGGACACGACCCAGGCGGATGCTGGGGTCTATACCTGCATGGCCCACAATGCTGGTGGTCAGGTGCTCTGCAAGGCAGAGCTGCTGGTCCTCAGGGGTGAGTGGGGTGCAGGGCTCCTTGGACTGTGGGTTCCCCGGGCTCCCATGGGCACTGGCCCAGGGCGTCATCACCCACACTGACCATGTACTGCCCTGTAATGTAGGGGACAGTGAGCCAGACTCTGAGAGGCAGAGTTACCGGAGGAAGCTGCAGTCCTTCTATGAGGTCCAGGAGGAGATTGGGAGGTATGTGTCCCCCAGCTGTGCCCTGGGACCTTTAGGGCCTTGGGGACCCCACAGCACAGCACCCACATGGCTCCCTCCCCCAGGGGTGTGTTTGGCTTTGTGAAGAGGGTGCAGCACAAAGGAAACAAGATGTCCTGTGCTGCCAAGTTCATCCCTCTGCGGAGTAGGACACATGTGCAGGCCTACCAGGAGCGGGACATCCTGGCCACCCTCAGCCACCCACTGGTCACTGGGCTGCTGGACCAGTTTGAGACACGGAAGACCCTCATCCTCATCCTGGAGCTGTATCCTGCACTGTCTCTGGAGGGCCCGGGCGGGAGCGGGGTTCCTTGGTCAGCCCAGGTCAAGGTGACTGCCAGCCACCACTTTCCTGAAGCCCACAAGCCTGAGCCCTCTCCAGAGATGAGGCTGCCACATGGACCCTGAGCACCCTTCTACACCGGCTGGGCCCCACAGCCCCAACCCAGCTGTCACTCTGTACCAAAGCTCCCCATTTCCTTGACCATGGCCAGGTGCTCATCTGAGGAGCTGCTGGATCGCCTCTTCAAGAAAAGTGTGGTGACTGAGGCTGAGGTAATTGACTGCCCTAATGAGCCAGGAGACCCAAGGCCTCTGGCCGTGCTGGGCCAGGGTGTCCATCCCTCCCCACCCACTGCACCTCCCTGCCTGTGACTCCCTGCTCTGTGGTGGCTCTTGCTTCTCACCCCCTTGCCTTTGGCATGTCCCAGCTTGGCTCACAGGGTCTCAGAGGGCTCTGCATGTCACCCTGTGAGACCTGTGCCAGGCTGGGTCAGGAGGAGGAAGGTGTATTTATCCCTGGGAGTGAGCCTGGCAGCGGATCCTCACCTGGACCCCACCTGTGCCCAGGTCAAGGTCTATATCCAGCAGCTGGTAGAGGGGCTGCAGTACCTGCACAGTCATGGCGTCCTCCACCTGGACATAAAGGTACCTGTACTCCAGGGCTTGGTGGGTCCTGGAGGCAGGGAAGGTGTAAGCCCACCTTGTCCTGTCTTCCTGACAGGCCTGCATGCCTCTGAGTCCAGGAAGCTCACTACCTCTGGCAGCCTGGTCAGATGGAGCTTGGCTCTGATGGGGCAGAGAACCCCAAGCAACCCCTGATCTGATCCCGGGGGTCCTTGCTGCCCTCATGGATCCCCAAATGTCTCCTGAAATCCAGAGGCCCCAAGGGCAAGGGTCACCACACCCAGGCACAACCCTCACTGACACCCCAACTCTGCCTGACAGCCCCCCAACATCCTGATGGTACACCCTGCTCGGGAAGACATTAAAATCTGTGACTTTGGCTTTGCCCAAAAACTCACACCTTTGGAGCCGCAGTACAGCAAGTATGGTGCTCCTGAGTTTGTGTCCCCTGAGATCATCCAGCAGGCACCCGTGAGCGCAGCATCTGACATCTGGTGAGCGGTCGGGGACGGGGCCCCGAGTGGCCGAATGAGGAGGGTTTCCTCATACCTTGGCCTCCTGCTCCTGGCCAGGCCCTTCATACTCCCTGATGGCTCACTGTGCTTTCCTCCTGCAGGGCCATGGGGGTCATCTCCTACCTCAGGTGAGCCAGCCAATACCTCTAGCTCCTCCGGGGCTGTGCTCCCTGTGGGCCCCAGAGACCATGCACTCTGCCTCTGCTGCTTGGGCCAAGTGCTGGGGTGGGGCGTCTATTTTGGGAACAGGCAGTTGGCCAACCTGATAAGGAGCCTGTCCAGGACATCCTGTGAGCATCATGCTATCTGAGGCTGAGCCCCCATCCCTGCCTCTTGATGACCTCAGCTGGCTGGACAATGCTGCTGGTGTAGACTGAGCTTGGATCTCCTTTCAGCTCCCCTGATACCCATCTTGGGAAGGGATGTGGCCTTTTGGGCTGACCCGGTCTGTCCCCACTGGGTCCCCCAGACAGAGGCCAAACCACCTGCCCCTGCCTAGGCTGACCCTGCATCTCCTCTCAGGCTGATCTCTGATCTCCACCGCAGGCCAAAGCTGGGTCCCACACAAGACAGGCCTGCCCCTGTCCCTGCCTGGCCTGGGTCCTCACCCCAGGTGCATCTGAGACCCCTCCTGCAGGCTAAGCCTGGATCCTTGCTCTGACCTGTGTTTGGAGCCTGCAGGGGTCTTTAGGCTGGATGGGAGCAGTCTGAGCCAGGTCTTAGCTGAGGTTAGTCCCTCTCCTTCAGCCTGACCTGCTCGTCCCCATTTGCTGGCGAGAGTGACCGTGCCACCCTCCTGAACATCCTCGAGGGACGGGTGTCCTGGAGCAGCCCTACAGCTGCCCACCTCAGCGAAGATGCCCGGGACTTCATCCAGGCCACGCTGCAGCAGGACCCAGAGTGAGTGCCTGTGCCGCCTGCCCTCCCTCTGTGTCCTCAGCCCTGTCCACCATTGACCGACCTCCCGGTGTCCTCTGCAGGGCCCGGCCCAGTGCTGCCAGCTGTCTTGCCCACCCTTGGTTCCTGGTGAGTTGGCCCATACAGGGAGGGTATGGGGAGGACAGACTGACACCCAGAAGGTGGGGTCCATATCCCCGGTCCAGGGGAGTCATCCCTTCCAACTTGCCTCAGTACGGTTTGTCCAGGGTGCCCCATTGGCTCTGCCCTTTGCCTGCCTGGGCATCTGGGTTTGGGGACCCAGGGCTTCTGCCCCACTGGGTATCATCCTTACTGTGGCTGCTCCCTGCTGCCTGCAGACGTCTGTGCCTGCTGAGGAAGCCTACTTCATCAACACCAAACAGCTCAAATTCCTCCTGGCCCGCAGCCGCTGGCAGGTGAGCCATGCTGCCTCACAAAGGGGAAACTGAGGCCCAAGTCCAGCCATGTGACAGCAGGGCAGCAGACAGGGCCCAGTGTGCAGGGACCCCTTTGGGTGGGGCTGCCCTTGGACCTCCCCCTAATGCCCTGTCCTGTGGCCCCAGCGCTCCCTGATGAGCTACAAGTCCATCCTGGTCATGCGGTCCATCCCCGAGCTGCTCCAGGGCCCACCCGACAGCCCATCCCTTGGTGTGGCCCGGCACCTGCGCCCAGATGCCAGTGACTCCTCCAGCTCTTCCTCCTCGGACCACGAGCTGGCACCCTTTGCCAGGGCCAAGTCGCTGCCACCTTCCCCCACAACCCACTCCCCACTGCTGCATCCCCGGGGCTTCCTGCGGCCCTCGGCCAGTCTGCCTGAGGAGGCCGAGGCCAGTGCGAGTCTGACAGTGTCCCCGGAGGCAGTGTCCCTGCCAGGGTCAGGGCCACCATCCCCCAGCTGTGTGCCCCGACACAGCGTCGTCTGCAGCCTGTTTTACCAGCAAGCAAGTGAGGGCCCAGAGCATGGGGCTGTGGCCACAGGGGCCAGGAGGCATGGGGCACGGCGTCGGCACCTGCTGAAGGGTGGGTACATTGCGCGGGCTCTGCCCGGGCTACGGGAGCCGCTCCTGGAGCACCGTGTGCTGGAGGAGGAGGCTGCCCTGGAGGAGCAGGCTGCAGTGACCCGGGAAACCTCCTTCGAGTCCGCCCTGTGGCGGCCCAGCCCAGCCACTCATGAGGTCCCTGGCTGCAGCTGCTCCCTGGACCACGATCTGTCAAGCACCAAAAGCCCCTCCTCGGGGGCCTGTGTCAAAGGGCAGTGTCCATCCTCAACCCCGTCTGGGCTGACTTGTGAGGCCTCTGCCAGGGACCTGGTGCACCCCAAGGGGTCCAGGCCACTCTCATCTGCTGGTGGAGACTGGGCACGCACTGCACAGGACAGGCCACTGCAGGAGAGTTGTGGAGCGTGCCCAGACCCTGTCAGTCCCCCTGAGCTGGGCAGTTCCCCCCAGGAAGGCTGCAACTCACCCTCAACACAGCTCCCTGGTGACGAGGCCCTGGACCTGGTTCAGGCGAGCCCCCTGCCCAGCTCCCAAGGACCCCATGACACCTCCCTACCTGGGCAGCCCTGGCCTGGCCCCTCTCTGCATGCCAAAGGCTTGACCCAGCAGGTAGAGTGTCCACCAGACTCCACACCCCCTCCACAGCGGCCTCAGGAGCAGGTGACTGCCCGGAAGTTCTCCTTGGGGTCCCGCCGAGGTGGCTATGCTGGTGTAGCTGGCTATGGCACCTTTGCCTTTGGCGGGGATGCAGGAGGCATGCTGGGCCAGGGTCCCCTGTGGGCCAGAATGGCCTGGTCAGTGTCCCAGTCCTCGGAGGATCAAGAGGAGACCATAGCTGAGACCTCCCAGCCCCAGACTAGCCTGGGGTCACCAAGGGCCTTCCCAGAAATGCCCTCATGGGAGGATGCGGATCAGATCTCCCTGGTGCAGATCAGGGACCTATCAGGAGATGCAGAAGCAGCTGACACCATATCCCTGGACATTTCTGAGGTGGACCCTGCCTACCTCAACCTCTCTGACCTGTATGACATCAAGTACCTTCCATTTGAGTTCATGATCTTCAGGCGGGTCCCTAAGCCCTCTGAGCCACAGGAGCCAAGCTCCCCAGAGACAGAGGCTGAAGAGGAGCTGGCCAGGTTCCCGGAGACCACGTGGCCCTGGCCAGGAGAGCTTGGTCTGCGTGCTGGCCTAGAGATCACTGAGGAGGAGCCTGATGACCTGGTAGCCCTCCTGGGGGAGGCAGCCATGGGCAGGAAGCGCAAGTGGTCGCCCTCACGAGACCTTTTCCAGTTCCCGGGAGGCTGTCTGTCACTGGAAGAACCTCCAGATCGCGGGCTGCGCCAGAGGGTGAAGGCGTCCATGGCCCACATCTCTCGCATCCTTAAGGGCAAGCAGCAAGGTGACTCCTGCTGGGAGCTGGCACATCCAGGGTCTCTCCACCCTCTCATGCCAGGGACAGCTCAGCCTCCTAGCCTCACCCCACAGGCCTCTGCCCTGAGGCCTGATGCCCTCCTCCTGGGTGTCTCGGACCAGCCCTGGTCAGGACAATTGCAGGGGCTTGGAGGCAGGTGCAGCCCAGCAGCCCCAAGGGGATGGTGGCACTGCAGTGGGGTCTTAGGGTGCAGGCGGCCCAGCATGGGAAGCCTCAGTGTGATTAGCCTACTTTCCACAATCCTGAATGCTGGCCTTTCCCTGTGGCGTGGAAATCTGGGGAGGGGTGGGGCAAGGGTGGATTGAGGAAGTGGGTGCTGCCCAGAGAATGGGCTTCCTGGCTGACCATGACTTCCATGGCCTCTTCTTCCTGAGGTCACGAGAGGGAAGAGCCCCCCAGGAAGAAAGCGGGCCTGGCTGCCTTCCGGCTGTCAGGCCTGAAAGGCGGGGACCACGGTGAGCAGGGCCCAGCAGTCCTGGAGGGTTGGGTGGGATCTGGCCACATCCTCTCGCTGGGTGTCCTCCTGAAGCCTCATCTCACACCTCTCTTCAGCACCAACCTTCCTGAGGGAGCTCTCAGATGAGGCTGTGGTCCTGGGCCAGTCAGTGACACTGGCCTGCCAGGTGTCAGCCCAGCCAGCTGCTCAGGCCACCTGGAGCAAAGGTAAGGAGCCATCCTAGAGCAGGCAGGAAGCCGTGGCTGTCCAGGCAAACTGAGGCCCACCCTGTCTCCATGCAGATGGGGCCATCCTGGAGAGCAGTGGGCGCATCCTCATCTCCTCTACCCTGAAGAACTTTGAGCTGCTGACCATACTAGTGGTGATGGCTGAGGACCTGGGCGTGTACACCTGCAGCGTGAGCAACCTGCTGGGGACAGCAGCCAGCATGGGGGTCCTCCGGAAGGCAGGTGGGTGGACCAGGAAGACCACATTCCACTTCATGAGGCTGCAGAACGTGTGGGCATCACTTCCTCTAGGCATCCCTGTTCTTGATGTGCAGGCATGGCACACAGCTGCCATGGGTGCCCAGAGTGGCTGGGGAGGGAGCCTGAGCTGGCCAGGAGCAGTGTGCCCAGGAGTGGGGATAGGGGAGCTATGGCAGCTGCCTTACAGCACTTGAACAGAGCCTGCTTGTGCACAATGCTGAGCCTGTGCCCATCTGTGGGTGGAGCTCTCCCTGGTGCCTGAACCCTGGCTCTGTTTCTCCACTGTGTTGCCTAGCCCTCCCTCTGCCATACAGGAAGGAAGGGCCATCTCGGTTCTGTATCCACATCAGGGCCAAGCTTCCAACTCCAAACACTGTGTGGAGTGTCATTCCAGGGTAGCCAAAAAGAGGGGCAGCTTTGTGGGCAGACCCCAGACACCGAGTGCTGGGCACTCAGCAAAACTGAGCTGTCAGGGCCTTCACCCCTCTGCAGGGTCCTGCGTGGACACCGGCAACATGGGTGGCCTGGCAGGGATGGTGGGTGGACATCTCCCGTCTCCCTGAAGGAGGGCTGTAGGGTTCCTAAATGAATGAGATCAGGATAGGGTGGGCTTGGAGTCCTGGCTGGGGAAAAGGAGGGGATAGAGCCAGGGTGTCCTGCATCCACCCTGACCATGTGTGTCCCTCTTGCAGAGCGACCCTCTTCCTCCCCGCGCCCTGACATTGGGGAGGTGTACGAAGATGGGGTGCTGCTAGTCTGGAAGCCTATGGAGTCCTGTGGCCCTGTGACATACATTGTACAGTGTTGTGTGGAAGGTACGGGGCGGGGAGCGCTCTGCCTCCTTGGGGAAGGTCTCTGCTCTCTACCTCCCTGCTCCTCTCATGCTTCCTTGGGCCCAGGTGGCAGCTGGACCACACTGGCCTCTGACATCTTTGACTGCTGCTACCTCACCAGCAAGCTGCCCCGGGGCGGAGTCTACACCTTCCGCACAGCATGTGTCAGCAAGGCAGGCATGGGCCCCTACAGCAGCCCCTCGGAGCAGGTCCTGCTGGGAGGGCCCAGCCGGCTGGGTGAGCCACCCCTGGGGACAGGGACAGGGTGGCTGGGTGACTACCACCTTCCTGGGAGAGAGAGCCACCTACACTTGACACCCAAGGCCTGCGCCCTCCAGGGATCCCTTGAACCTCAACCCCCACCTGCTGAGGGCCATGAACCCATGCTGTAGAGCCTTGAGCACTGAGCCTGTGTCTGGATTCAGAGAAAGAGCAGTGTGACCGATTACCACTGCTGTCCCCACCCTGTCCTGGAAGGGACTCCGGCTGTCACTCACTTGTGGCGGCTGGCACTGCCTGCTGTGCCCCCTCTCTCATCCCACGTGTGGAGGAACGAGTCAGAGTGTGGGAGCTAAAGAAGGGCCCCTTGTCTGGTTCCTGGGAAGGAAGGGTGGCGGGGTTGGGAATAGCTGCAGTTGCATGACACCCAGCCTGACCATCACCTGTCTTCCCACAGTGTCTGAGGAGGAGAGTGGAGGGGGGCGGCCAGCCCAGCCCCTGCCCAGCACCAAGACCTTTGCCTTCCAGATGCAGATCCGGAGGTGTGGCTGCTGGGGACCACAGCGGGTGGGGTTTGTGCCTTGTCCTCCCCTACAACTCTGCCTGTCCCCCTTCCCATGTACCCTTGGCTCAAGCCTCTTCCCACGCATCTGTCCATGGCCTGCTGCCCTCCTTCCCCTGCTTCTCGTGGAGCTCACCTCCCTGGTGTCATACCTGCCCAGGGGCCGCTTCAGTGTGGTACGGCAGTGCCAGGAGAAGGCCAGCGGCCGAGCACTGGCTGCTAAGATTATACCCTACCGGCCTGAGGACAAGACAGCTGTGTTGCGGGAATACGAGGCCCTCAAGAGTCTGCGTCACCCACACCTTGCCCAGCTGCATGCTGCCTACCTCAGCCCTCGCCACCTGGTGCTCATCTTGGAGCTGTGCTCAGGGCCCGAGCTGCTCCCTGGCCTGGCCGAGAGGTGAGGGGTGGCACGGGCTTGCTGAGCAGTCAGACAGCTGGACAACAGGCTTGTGCCCCACCCCAGTCCTGGCTGACCTCCATGCTGGGGCCTGCAGAGCTGGGCAGGCCCTCCCAACCCACTGAGGTGCAGGTCTCTGCATGCCCCCACCTTGGTGCCTGCATCAAGCCACCTCTGCCCCTAGGGCCTCCTACTCAGAGTCCGAGGTGAAGGACTACCTCTGGCAGATGCTGAGTGCCACCCAGTATCTGCATGCCCAGCACATCCTGCACCTGGACCTGCGGTCTGAGAACATGATGATCACGGAATACAACCTGCTTAAAGTTGTGGACCTGGGCAGTGCCCAGAGCCTCCTCCAGGAGAAGGTGCTGCCCTCTGAGAGCTTCAGGGATTATTTGGAGACCATGGGTATGTGTATGGACAGGGGCAGGCAGCTGTGGGCACCTAGCCAGGGGGTGCAGCAGGAAGCCCCTGTAGAGGCACAGTGACGCTCAACAACTAGGCCGCACACCGAGAGGCCCAACAGGAGACTTTATTAGGGGAGGCAGGTCAGGGAGAGAGGGAAAGGGAAGAAGAGAGAGGAGGAAGAAGAGAACAAAGGAAGGAAGGTCCTTTTATTGGTTTTGGGCTGGGCTTTCGCTTATTTATGAGGAGTGGGCTGCTTTTAACCTATCATAGGCCAGGTTGCCTTTTATGGGTTCTGCAGAAACTTAGGTTTGAGTCCTCCGGCCCCGGTGGCCTTGGCGGGAGGGAAACTAAAGATAAGAGGAGGAGGTAATTTTAAGAGGCAAGAAGCAGCAGGCGAATGCAGCCTGTGATGGTGTTGTCAGGTCCCTCCCAGCCCTCTTCACCGGTCTTGCCTGCCTCACCCCACACAGCCCCAGAAGCCTGCCACCCTCTTACCTGTGTCCTCCACCTGTCCCCCGCCTGTGCCCACACACCTGCCCCCCAGGGCCCTTATACTTGGGTCCCTCACTTGTGCCCACACCTCGGCCCACCTGTCTGTGCCCATGTGCTGGTGCCAACTCACCCAGCCTCTCACCTGTGTCCCTACCTGTGCTCTCTTGCAGCTCCGGAGCTCCTAGACAGCCAAGGGGCTGTCCCGCAGACGGACATCTGGGCCATCGGGGTGACGGCCTTCATCATGTGAGTCCAGCTGTCATGGGAAGCGCCAAGTGGACAGGCGGGGCGATCTCGGGGCCTGATGCCACCCTAAGTGGCCCCACCCATGGAAGGTAACTGAGGGCCCCCTACCCACGCAGGCTGAGTGCGGAGTACCCGGTGGGCAGTGAGGGGACCCGCGACCTGCAGAAGGGGTTGCGCAAGGGTCTCGTCCGGCTGAGCCGCTGCTACGCGGGGCTGTCAGGCGGCGCGGTGGCCTTCCTTCAGGGCACGCTGAGCGTCCAGCCCTGGTAAGGAGCCCCCCACTCCCCGGAACTCCGACCCAGACCTGTCCTGCAGCCGTCTCCACTCCCTCGCTCGCCCTCCGGCCCCTGCTCAGTCCCTCCCGCCCCTCTTCTGGCCCTGCCCCCTCTGGCCCCAGTCTCTCCTGCAGACTCTCACTCGCACTCCTCCCCTCCCAGGGCGCGGCCCTGCGCCTCCGGCTGCCTGCAGAGTCCGTGGCTGACCGAGGAGGGCCCGCGCGGCTCCCGGCCCGCACCGGTGACCTTCCCCACCGCGCGACTGCGCGCCTTCGTGCGTGAGCGCTAGAAGCGGCGCGCGCTGCTGTACAAGAAGCGCCACCTAGCGGCGGCACGCTGACTGCCGGCTCGCCTCGTGGACCAGTGCCATCCTAGTGTCGCGGTTGCCTGTGTGCGAGCCAACGTCCGCGCGCCTCGCAGTGGTCCCAGGACTTTGGCTCTTCTGCCTGGCTGCTGGTACCTCTCGGTCACCGACCGTGGTTGAGACACCAGACCCTACACCCACAAATAAAAGGAGGAGAGGTTTCTAGTGGCTCACGTTTCAGTTGATGATCCCGGCTCCAAGACAAGGTGGCAGGGTGGAAAGGTTTGGAGGAGGAGGGCTGCTGCGCGCAGGGTGACCAAGAAGCAGAGAGGGAAGGGGAGTACCCTCCAGGAGCCCTGACTCCACCAGCACTTGTCCATCGCCTTCCAGCGCATCCTCCCTTCCCTTGGGCACACACGAGGGTCCTGGGGCCCCAACAGATAGCACTAGTGGTAGGTGTGGTCACCTCCTACTCCTGCTCATCGTACAGGTGCTCTAGGGCTTCCAGGCATACACAAAGCTCAAACAAAAATGAGCCGAGGGCGAAAGGCTCTACTGGCTTCCACCTGTGGTGTCTCCTTGAGGACTCTGGAGGTCCTGGCAGGTGGCCAAAGACGATGGTAAACCACTGGCACTTGTGCTGCTTGTGGTCCTGGAACCTCGTTCCTTTGGTACATTTAGGTATACTTTGTGATCACATTTATCATTGGGAATTTGTACCTGTACAAGATAAATTTTGATTCTTATTTTTTCCTATTCTCCTGACCTCCCTTCAGCTCCTCTACCCTGCCCTATACACTGAGATTTCTTTTTTCCTTCTTTTCTTCAACTTTTTCCTTTCACTTGCTCCCCCTCCCTAGTTCCCCTTCCTCTTTGAACATTTTCTTCCAATTTTATAATATCTACTATACATTTTGGCCCTCCTTTACCCATTCAGTTTCTCACACCAGAGAAATAATTTGGTATTTACATGTGTCCTATTTATTTCACTTAAGAGTATGTCCTCAAGGTGCATCCATTTAGCTATGAATGTCTCAAGTTTATCTTTCTTTATGACTGAGTAGTACTCCATTTTATTTTTTAAAAACCCCATGGGGCTTGGCAGCAAAGTTTCTGTTCATCTAAACCCAGGAATTCTTAGGTTAGTGAAGATCAAAACATTTTATTTTGGTCATATGCAGGTATCTGGCACTAAAATAGCAACAAGGTTACTGCATAACTTAGAATATGAGATAAAAATTCAGGGTTATTCATTTTATCACAATGTGCAAGTCATTGTTACCATATGGTACCTTGGGGCCAGTTAGTGTTCCAAATGCAGAGCCGGGGGCTTTCTGCTGATAACTGTGTTCTGTAGCCAAGGGTCCCCATGCCCTTGGGCATGACAGATGCTGTATCCGTGGGCAAGTGAGCTATCATTCCTGGGCTACAACAGATGATAGCTAGATGAGATATGATAGACAAAAATGATAGAATAGATGTAGCAGATAGATATAGATAGACATACTGGAGATGCAGAAACACAGATAGGCTAGATGTAGGTGGATTTTATATATGAATATATAGCTAGATGGATGAAACAAAAAATAGAGATATAGAGGATACAGATACATAAATATAGAAAGATAGTGCTGATAGGATAGAGTAGATAGAAATACAGAAGATAGAAAAAATAAAAATATAAATGATAGAGGTTACATAGATGATGATAATACACACACATGGAGGTAGATATGCATGAAAATAGGAAAAAGATATAGCAATATAGATATATGCAAGTAGTTAATAGAAAGAACTAGAAATATAGGTAAATATGGTCATAAATAGACACATAAAAGTTAGATATAGATGGGTGGATAAAATAGATCCAGTAGTCCACTTTACTTTTAATGAGGATGTTCTAAGACCCCTTGTGGGTGCCTGAAACCCTGGATAATACCAAGCCCCCATATACCATTCCCCTTATACACACCTATGGCAGTTTGATTTACCAAGGCAGGCATGATAAGCTCAGCAACAGTAAAACAGGACAATTATCACAATATGCTCACGTGCTGTAGTCACTGTCTTCTGTGCTGGTGTGGGACAACATGCTGCCTCTGTGATGAGACACAGTAAGGTGACTGACAGATGCATTGTAATGGCATCATAGGAGAGTGTCATTTGGCTTCAGGTGAGCCTGCTCCCTAGCTGTAGTCCAGTCAATGGTTGGATGTCAGGAACAGACCATTTTAATGGTTGAGGGGGAAATTTCTCCTTTTCACTTTACAGCTTCTCTTCGACATATCTAGATTGCCAACAACTCCATGCTTGTGCTTTGGGGCGATTATTAAGTAAAACAAGGGCCTGTGAACTGTGACACAAGAACTGTGATCCTGTGACAATAGGTCTGACAGTAGGTGAGAAAGTTCCTAGTGCCTGACAGGTAAGGTAGACAGTGTACATGGCTCAGGTATGTAAGACAAAGTGGGAACTTACACCTGGGAGGACAGAGTGGTGCGATGCAAAGGGTCAGCACACTAATTAGGATGATGTGCAATTTACAATGTGTGAATTTTTTCTTTCTAGAATTTTCCATGTAGTATTTTCAGACTACAGTTGACTGGAGGTAACTAAAATCACAGAAAGCAAAATCATGGATATGAGTGGACCACTCTGGGTAGATATAGAAGATTGAGCTATAGATAGATAGACAAGAAGATAGGACAGATGCAGTTGTATATAGATCCAGATATAGAA
Source organism: Fukomys damarensis (assembly GCF_012274545.1). Classification (NCBI taxonomy): domain Eukaryota; kingdom Metazoa; phylum Chordata; class Mammalia; order Rodentia; family Bathyergidae; genus Fukomys; species Fukomys damarensis. The sequence continues at coordinate 48,322,788 of NW_022900915.1, forward strand.
GGCATAAATTACAGAGACATAGGTACTTGATAGATAAATGCAGGGATATAGACAGGTGGGTACAGAAGATAGAAAGTAGATAGGATATGGAAATACAAATACAAATAATAAGGTAGATAGATGCAGGAGATAGATATGTACATGGGGTAGTCAAAATGTAATATAAGTTTTTAAAATTTATTATAGTAAAAGATAATATTGGCATAAATCCTCCTCAGAATCCTCACCCTTGCTTTGAACATATTTATTCCATTGTTCTTGTTCACTTTCTGAAGAGTTCTGGAAGTCTGTGTGAATGGCCTTGTGAAGTGTGATAAGATATATGGTTAATGCAGCTGTCAAGAGCCATCCTATGAAAAGGTAGGCTTGTAAAACATGGTGTGTCCTCATCCATCTTATTCACTGAATATGATACCATGTGACTTCTGGTTCTCCTCCAAAGTAAAAATGACCATGCAAGGAAAGCATTCAGGACATCGAGGCAGCCCAACAGTGGAACTAGACATTCAGGAAAGAGAACTCCAGAGCTGTTGCAGAAAGTGGCTAGATGATAAGATGAGTGTATTCGAAGCAAAGGAGAGGATTTTTAGAATTAATGACAATGTGTTTTACTCTAAAATTTTAAAAATTAACATTCACTGCATTTTCCAATCACATGTCAAACATACGTATTCTGAAAATCCCTTCTAATACAGAAAACTAAACCCTGAAGTAACTTTCCAAATGCACACTTTATCACAGCAGAATTCTCAGGAGCAGAAGCAAGGGTATCAGAAGAGTTGAGAGTCTTCACAGAGACTGAGGACAGTGGCATGGATATCTGTGTTTTAACAGTGGTAGGGGTGGCAGAATAGGCTTAGGTGCCAGTGAGTAGATGGAACGAGAGAGAAGTCTGCATCTGGCAGGGCTCCAGAGTTGACACCATCTAAAAAATAATTAGGTGTCTGAAACCTGCTGTTGGCAGAGGGAGAAAACACTTACCTATTTTGCCAAATCTTTGGGTGCCAACTAGAAAAACTTAAGCCAAATGAGAGAAACAAAGAAAATCCAGTGGAGAAATGGCAAGATGAAGTTCACACCAATTTGAGAGTGCAGTCTGGGTTACAAAGCATCAGAGGCAGCCAGCTATCAGGAGAGGGGACAAAGTCACAGAGCTGATGGACAGGATGGCAAGGAGCTCCTGGCATGGTTCAGTAGATGAAAAGTAAAACAAAAGATAAAATCAAAGTCATATTAGAGAGACCAGACAATTTTAGAAATATCCAAATATAAATTCTAAAATAGGAAACTATCATAACTGAGTAACGAGTAAAAGTCAAGATATATTATGGATTAAGCTTTAAAATAAACTCATATAAAAAAAGAATTGTAGCCAAGTGTGGTGGCACATGGCTATAATTATAGCACTCTGGAAGGCTGAGGCAGGAGGAATGCAAGTTTGAGTCCAGCCTGGACAAATTAGCAAGAACCTAAGAATTTTAAAGTAAATAAATAAATAAATAATTTAAAAAGGGCCGGGGATGTAGTTCTGTGAGAAAGTCCTAGGTTGCATCCCAAGTACTGAAAAAAAAAAAAAAACCCCAAACAACAATTTAGAGAGTCAGAAGAGTAAGGTGCATAAATGTAACCACACTACATCAAAGAGGCAAAAGAATAGAAAAAATAGAAGTTTGGTTATACATAGATGATGACTAAAATGAGAAGGGAAAGGCCAACTTCATTAGATTTCTAAAAATGAAGAGATTTTAAAGACTCAATCGTGAATTATAAATTATCTAAAATGAAATAAAAATAAAACAAATCCTCAGAGTTGGAAGACACATTTTAGCTCAAGAAGGACAAAGAAAAAGAAATGCCAAAAGAGAAGTATTTTGGTTAAAATCTGAATGATAAAGAGAAATAGGACTTAAGAGCAATGACTGAGGAAATCCTGGTGAGGGTATGTGGTTAAAGTGATGAGGAAAGCTATCATACAAGCAGGATTGCAGCAATTCCAAAGGACAGATGCAGTAGCCAACAATAATGATGAGTAAGAAACTGCAACGGGAAGAAATTTTCAGTCAACAGTGGACTGCCTATGTAACTGTGATCTCCAAGATTAGACTAACTGGTAGAATTGCAGAATCTTGTTTTGTGTAGTTACCGGTGTAATGTTCACAGATCATCAGATTCCCGAGAACAGTAGCTTTGCTTAGTGATGGAGGACTGTTCTGAGCTAAAGTGAATGGACATGCAGACTTCATGACAACTTCTGTGTTGTCAGGCTGCTCCATTCAAGACAGTACTCATTTGCTGAACACTGATATTTGATTTTGTAAAGCCTTGGTTAGCTTCATATTTTCTCAGATTAACACCACAGGGCTGATGCCACGTTGACCACAATCCTCTGAACATTCATCGTGGCTAGGGGATTGGCCCGCAAGAGGTTTAAGGAACATGAAGTGGTGAGGTAAATCCAGTGCATGATCACAGAGGACTACCAGCAGCAGAATGGCCTGGGTGACCCACTCCTCTGGGTGGCCCAATCTCAGGAGGATGCTGGTACTGTGGAGGTGTGGGACTTACCTCTAATGTCTGAGCAGGAGGGCCACCAGGTATGTACTCAACAGCAGCATGATTCCTACACAGTTACAGTATATCTCTGATGACGTAGCTCATTAGAGAAAATGAATCATATTCATTGATAAACATGTGACCCTGTGAGGACCCACTGGAGGAAGACACTGTAAACAACCATATTGCTGCATAAGGGGTTGTGAATAATCCAGGAGAACAGGAGATTGAGGATGGAATTCATAGAGGTGAATCTGAACTTTGTCAGCCAGAAGTCGGGGGGCTGATGGTGATGGCCTGTAGCACATACATGAGGCAGGTGGTGCAGAGGGAGAGGCCCCAAATCACCCTGTTCAGGTAGACCAGAGCCTCACAAATGAGACCACTGTGGAGAATCTGCAGCCCAAGCACATCCTCCAGTATCAAAGCACCATGCTGAGGAGAATCTCAATGTGGACCAGGGCCAAATGGTCAGATTGTAGCAGGCATGCCTGCCCAGTACTAGTGGACTATGAGTGGCACATGCTTCTTGTCTTCCCTAATTTGGCTATATTGTTTTATATCAGGAGTCAGACCGAAGCCCTACATGACTCAAATGGGCATGTCAGATAGCAAAGTTGGGCTAGTATTGGTTCTTTGCTAATGGCTGTCACTGAGGCCTAGGTCCTGATCTATGAATTGGGAGGGCTCTGCTGAGTTATGTGCAGCTGAGGTCAGTGTGACCCCAATTAAAATATTTTCCCCTGAATTATGCCTTCTCACTGACCTGATGGATTGCTTGCTAATTGCACCTGGCTCTAGTACCTGTTCATTCTCTCTAAGCAATATAAGCAGTGCTTACTTCCTAACAGTTCTGCCTGGTGCCATCATGACAGGTGTTCAGCAGTATTTCACTACTTGCCTTCAAAGCATACTTGGCTCCCTATTTCGTCCCATGGTTGTATTCAATAAATACTGGATGTGCTTGGAGGGGGCGGTGCTTTGTCTTTGTTGCCCAGAGCAGCATTGATCAGGTCTCAAGACCCAGATTCTGTCTAAGTTGTTTTCTGTCTTTATTCATTAGCCTTGTGCTGTTGTGGCTCACAGGAGGCCAGGACCCACTGCAGGGGTTCTGGTAACATCCCCCTCCCCATTCCTATGCTAGATCTGTGGACTTAGTCCTGTACAAGTGAGGAATGTGAAGACACAGGACAGCAGAAGGAAGGTGTTATCTGACAATCCCACCCCAGCTAGAGAAACAAGGCAATTTTTAATGGTATCATAATTGGAAAGTGTGCTCATCAGTGGAGAAGAGAGCAGCATGCATACCCAGAAGAAGAGAAAGTAAAAGGAGAAGAGTGGAGAAGAAAAGAGGAGGGGGAAGGAGGGATGGAGGAAGGAAGGAAAGCAAGAGGGAAAGACCAGACCCAAATATGTTTCTGATTGTAATCATCATCATCATTGCTATCAATCTCCACTATCATGATCATGTCACCATATCATTCACCATGAAACAGAATTTGTTTTACCAATACATAAAAAGTACTCTTCAATATCTCCCAAAGAGTAGTAGGCCAAAGAAGCCTGGCTCACTGAAGCAAGCCATTCTAACAGAACAATATTAATATTTAATGTGGTTTTCCTGGACTCTTATTTCTAGTTTATTTGCTCAAGCAGTCATTTGGGAGAGAGAGCACGTAGCTGCACTAAAGATTTTCTTGGAAATGCATGTTGCCTGACAAAAGGGAGAAATGACTCCCTGAACATCAACCTCTGTGGACAGTTTTGTCATTCTTAGTCATTTGTGTTGCTATAACAGAATACCTAGCTGGATAGTTTTGAATGAAGAGAAGTTTATTTCCTTAGAGCTCTGGAGGCTGAAGCCCAAGGCCCAGGACCCAGCAACTCCATCACACAGCAGAGGTGGAGGGGCAGAGGCAGAGGGGTCAAACTCACACTGCTGTAATGGTATTAGTCTTGTACCTCTCAAGGCCCCACCACTTTTTCAGTGCTACAATGACCATGGCCTCTCAACAAAGGTTTTGGAGGGGAGAGAAACTCAAATTCCAGCATTCATGGATTCAAGTACTTTTTATTTGGATGCCTGTAAAATGGCCCCAAAATAGGAATCTCTTACTCACTTCCTGTAGAACCCCACATGAGCATTTGTGAGGGCTGGGCAGGGTTTTGAGAGCCTGGTTCTCAACAACTGATGACATTCCACCTCTTGGTGACACTGTGGAGTGTGTGTGTGAGACCTCAGCCCAACCTGCCTTCCCTATGGTGCACCCAGCAGGAGGTTGTCTTGCTGTGCCGGGCAGGAGGCTTTGCTTTCTAAGTGTAAGGATTCTTTTCCTTTAAGTTGCTTTCAAAATACCTCCAGTACTTCAATTAAACGATACCACAGACCAAGGGGACTTAGCTGCATTTCTGGAACATTTTGTTCAAGGTTTGTAGAATGCACATTCTTCTCATGGCATAAGGACCACCCTGGAGGCTACTCTCTATTTAGGCCACAAAACAGGTCAAAACAAATTCAACCCCCCCAAAATCATATTGTTATCTACTCTGGTCACAGTGGAACAAAACTAGAAATCAACAGCAGGATGAACTATAAAAACTATACAAATACCTGGAAAATAAACAACCTGCTCTTGAACAATCAATAGGTTAGTGAAGAAATTAAAAAGGAAATTAAAATGTTCTCAAAACAAAAAGGGAAATGCAACATACCGAAACCTTGTAGCAGTCAACATTAGGAAGGATGTTTATAGCAGTGCTTACATAAAAAGTGAAAGATTTCAAATAAATGATCCAACATTGCAACTCCAGGGACTAAAAAAAATTAAATCCAAAGTTGATAGATGTATTGAATTTCTGATATCTTGGCTATTATATACCTTGGTGTAGTTTTCTTCTGGTCATGGCTAATTGGAGTTCTATATGCCTCGCTTATCTGTATGTCAAATTCTTTTTCCATGCTTGAGAAGTTTTCTGCTATTACTTCTGTTTTTTTGTTGTTGTTGTTGTTTTTTTGGGTACCGGGGATCGAACTCGGGTCCTTGAGCTTGCGAGGCAGGCCACCGACTGCTATTACTTCTGCAAGCAGGTTTTTAAATGTCCTTTGTGCTACCTTCTGATTTTTTTACTGATTCCAATTAATCTTATGTTATTCTTTTTTCATTATCTTGCAGCTGTTGGTTTGGTTTTTAATGGTCCTTTACTATTTTGAAGAAGTCTTTCATTTGATGGTCACTAACCACAAACCTGTCTTCTAGATCTGATATTTATCTTCATATTGGTTGATTCTGTTGCATATAGATTTTTTTAATCTCCTGGATATCTGTTTGAATATGTTTTATGGAATCCAGTTTTTCTCTATGTTGAACACTCATGATTTCTATCATTTTCTTAGCTCCTCTATTTTTTCTGTATCTATTCTAGATTCACTAACCATGCCCTTCATTATGACTATCATCTCTTTAATTATCTGTGTATTTCTGATTTGTTTTTTCTAGAGATTCATTTATCTGCTTTGTTACTTCCAGTACTTCAGAAAGTTCAGCTGGGTGGCTTTTGATTTTTTCTACCTCCATGACCCCTGGATTTTCCTTGGGTGAGCTGGAGGTCTGGTTTTATGTTTCCTCATTTTCTATTTTTTAAAATTTGTTTTCTGCATTAATTCTTGTAAACTACTTATGATAGGTTGAAGAAGTTGTCTCTGGACATATGAACTCTGATTGAACCTGTGTTATTAGGAAGACCAAGTTACATGAGATTAAAGAGAATCTCCTGGATTCACACATGCAGGATCCCAGATGTTTACTGTCCTTGGTAGATGATTTCTTGCTGTTCCCATGAAAACCCTGTTAATAGTTTAGAAATGCACTGTTCTGACACATAGGTGAATACACATACTCTCTGTTTCTAATTGCTTAAAAGCTGGCTGAAAAAAAATAAAGCCGGTTTTAGCTTCTTGAAGCTCTGACCCCCTGTGCCTTGTTGTTTTGTGTCTTTCTTTTCTAAATAAGTCCCTCTCTCTTCAGGAACCCCAACAATATGTAGCTTTATTACTAGTATTGGGGCCTCTTTAGGAAATGACTACTTTTCAGAGATGCCTTCTAGGTATGGTTGGTGTTTGGCTTTTGAGTCTGTCTCAAGAGCCTGCCTCTTCAATTTATTAGGGATGAGAGGTTGCTGCCTGTTTAGTGTAGCATCCAATTCTTCGGTATTTCACTGTGGTGTAATTTATACCACAGACAATTATTATTTAGACCTCAGACAATCTCAGTTTTGGCATACAAGGAAGAACAACTGATCACAACTATGATACCTTGACTAAAGTGGTAAAATCAATAATAACAACAGGGAGCCCTGGGATTTAGCTCAGTGGTTCTGTTGCCTGCCTTGCAAATACAAGGTCCTGAGTTCAATCCATCCCCAGTACCAAAAAACAAAAAAAAAAATTGGGGGCCAGGGATTTAGCTCAGCGGTTCAGTGGTCTGCCTCGCAAGCGCAAAGACCCGAGTTCGATCCCCGGTACCACAAAAAAAAAAAAAAATAAATAAATAACAACAGCATCAAGCACAATCTAGAAAATGACAAACCATGATAACTCTTAATTTGCCACCTTTAATCACAAGTTGTTATTTTCCAGTGTCTGGATTCCAAATCTTCCCCACTAGCACTTGCTTTTGTTGGTATGTTCTGATAAAAGCCATTACTACTAGGGTGAGGTGATATCTCATCGCGGTTTTAATTTGCATTTCCTTAGTGATTAGTGATGTTGAACATTTTTCATGTACCTGCTGGCTATTTGTATCCTTTGTTTCTTCTAAGAAATGTCTATTTTTGGAGTTCTTATAAATTCTGAACATATAACACTTTTCAGATACATAGTTTCTAAATATTTTCTCATATTCTATAGGTTTTCTCTTCACTTTCCTATTTCTTTTATTATGCAGAAGATTTTCAGTTTCATTTCTTCTTTCTAGCTTTGCTTTTGTCTCCTGTGCTTTAGGAGTCTTGTACAAAAATTTCTTGTCCATTCAAATAACCTGAAATATTTTTCTGATTTTTTTTTCTCATAGTTTTAAAGTTTCTGGTCTTAGATTTAAATATTTTTAATCAATTTTGAGTTGATGTTTGTAACTGGAGACACAAGAGTTGAGTTTCATCCTTTTGCATGTGGATATCCAATTTTTCCAGGACTATTTACTGAAAAGACTGACCTTCCTCCAACCCACGTGATCAGTACATTATTGAAAGTGAGATGGCTCTAGACGTGGGTTTTCTTCAAGGCTCTCCATTCTGTTTATTGATCAATGAGTGTGTGTGTGTGGGGGGTGCTTAATCACTACACCTTTTTAGTATTTTGAAGTTCAATAGTGTAATAGTCCTGATGGCTTTGGCTATTCAGAACTTTTGTTTTTATAAATTTCAGGATTTTTTTCTAGTTCTATGAAGCTATTAGCATTATGATAAAAATTCATTAAATCTGTAAATTACTTTGCATAATACAGGCAATTTAACAATATTGATTCTTCTAACTCATGAATATAGTATTTATTTGTATTGTTTTGTGTCTTCTTAAATTCCTTTTATTAATGTTTGGCAATTTTCATTTTAGAGATCTTTCACTACACTGGTTAAATTAATTTCTAGGTATTTTCTTATTTTTTATAGCTATTGTGAATAGCTCTATTTTCTATTTAATATAAATCACTAAGGGCATGTAGTTATGCTACTTTTTGTGTGTTGACTTTGTATCTTGCACATTTACTGAATTGACTTATTACTTACAGTATTTTTGGTGGAGTTATGGGGATTTTCAATATATGAGGTCATATCATCTACAGTGACAATTTGACTTTATTTTTTTCCAGTTTGGATGCCTTTTATCTCTTCCCTGATTGCTTGGCTAGGACTCCTAGAACACTGTTGAATAAAAGTGGTGAAAGTGGGCATCTTTGCATTGCTCCAGACCTTAGAGAGAAAGCTTTTAGGTTTTTCCCATTCAGTATGTTAACTGTTGGCTTATTGTAAATGGTTGACACAATACTTCTATATATAAATTATTAAATATTTTTGACATGAAGGATGTTTATCAAAAGCCTTTTCTGAATCTGTCGAGATGAACTTTTGGTTTTTGTCACTTACTCTGTAGATGTGGTATATAAGTTATTGATTTGCATATATTAAGCTACTGTTATATCTCTGGACCAGATCCCATTTGATCATGGTGAATAATCTTTTTAGTGCTTTTGGGTTTTGGTTGTTAATATTTTATTGAGTATTTTTGGGACTATAGACATTAGGAACATTAGCCTGTAGCTCTTTGTTTTGTTTCTTAAGTGTCTTTATATGACTTTTGCATCAGAGTAATTCTGGCCTTGTATATAATGTGGTTGGAAGAGTTTTGTTCTATTTTTTGTAATAACAAGGAATGCATATGAGCATTTCTTTAAAACGTTTGGTAGAATCCAGGACTAAAGCCCTCCAGTCTTGGAATTTTCTTTGATGCAGAGCTTTTCATTACCAATTGTTACTTTTTATTGGACTGTTCAGGTTTTCTATTTCTTCATGACTCAGAAGCTTTATGGTAGGTTTATTCTTTGGTAGAATTGTCTCTAGGAATTTTTCCATTTCTTCTAGGTTATCAAATTTGTTGGCATATAGTTGTTCGTAATAATCTCTTATGGTCATTTGTATGACCTTGTCTCATTTGTGGATTAATTTATTTGTGTCTTTGCTTTTTTCTTATTAGCTAGAGACTATTCTGTTTATCGTTTTGAAGAGCAACTCTGTTTCATTGACCTTTTGTATTTTTTAGCCTTTATATCACTTACTCCTTTTCTGATCTTTATTATTTCTTTCCTTTTACTAATTTTTGGTTTGGTTCATTCTTATTTTTAGTTCCTTGAGATGCAGCGATGTTATTTGAGAAATTTGATGTCAGAACTGATTTCTATACATTTTCCTTTTAATACTGTTTTTACTGTATCCATAGGTTTGGGTGCATTGTATTCATTTTTATTCATTTCAAAAAATTTTTAATTTCCTCCCTTTATTTTCTGAATTTTCCCTTGGGATTTTGGAGGCCCTCCAATCCCAACTTCCTGCCTCACACTGTACGCAGCTGCTCCTAATATTCCTCTTCTTCTAACTTTCAACTCGAATAATTTATAGGTGATAATGGTAATTCCTGATTCCCACAGTGCTGAGAAGAGTGGAAAGAGAACCTGGGATAGGTGAAGGGAGGGAGTCAGTAGGGGCGGGGGCAGGGGCCAGGAGCACAGTCTGGGCTGCCTGTCCCCTGCTGCTTATCTCTAGGGAGTGAAGGGCTCCATTAGCTGGGAGGGAGGTGTCCCTGTCATTTCTTTCTCTTGGATGCCAGTTCTGAGCATTCATTGGAGAACATATTCTCAATTGTGCATCCCCCTCTCTTCCTTGCCCACCTCAACTGTTATTCAAATATTTTAGTTTTGTGTCTTGGAATAGTTTCAAAGTTTTTATTATTGATTTGTGGTTTCATTGCATTGTGATCAAAACATACTTCTTATAATTCTTTTTTCAACTTCATGTAATTCTAATTAAAGTTTTTTTTTTTTTTGCTGAGATTTATTTTGTGGCCTATCATGTAATCTATCCTGGAGAATGTTCCATGTGCTGATGAGAAAAATATGTATCCTGCAGCTGTTGGGTGGAATGTTCTGTAGACATCCGTTAACTTCATTTAGTTAGGGTGCTGTTTCATTGTTAAATTTTTGGCTGGATCATCTGCCCACTGCTAAAAGTGGGAAATCTTAAAGCCCCCGACTACATTTTGATGGAGTCTCTTTTTTAGGATTTCTTTTCTTGTCTTTTTTTTTTTTTGCATCGGGGATTTAACTCGGGTCTTTGAGCTTGCAAGGCAGGCCACCGAACCACTGAGCTAAATCCTCAGCAAGAATTTCAATTATATATTTGGGTGCATAATGTTTCTTCTTGCTGAATTTACCCCTTTATAATTATGCAATGACTTTGTCTTTATTTCTTTACAGCTTTCAACTTAAAGCCTATTTTATTAAAGTATGGCTAGTTCTGCTTACTTTTGGGATGCATTTGCAGGGGATAGCTTATTTCATACCTTCACTTTCAGTCTACGTGTGTCTGTAGCACTGAAGTTTCTTATATGCAACAAGTAGTTGTGTCTTGTTTATCCATTGTATCTGTATTTTAATTGAAGAATTTATCCATTTACATTCATGATAATTATTGATATGTAAGGTTTACTACAGTCATTTTATACCTTGTTTCCGGTTTTCTATTTTCTCCCTCTCCTATAATATTCCTTTGTGGTGATTTAGTCTAGTGGTATATTTTAATTCCTTCATTTTTTTCTTTTCTGGTTACCATGAAGATTACAAAAATATTTGGTTACAATAAACTGTTTCAAAATGATAGCAACTTAACATGATCATAAAAAAGGACAGAAACAAAGAACGAGAAAATATACTGTGGTAAAAAGAAAACTTTACATTTACACACCATTTCCCCCCACATTTTGATTTTTTTGATACCCCATTTTATGCATTATTACATTGCCTATCTCTAACATATTAATGTAGTTGTCTTTGTCATTTCCCTTGTCACCTGGACAAATTATCCTACACCTGCCACTTAAAGGAGTGACTTATTTGGGCTTAGTTTATGTTTCAGTCCATGTTCGGCAGGCTTTCACACAGATATGGTATGGTAAAAAGGCGGGGGATGAGGAAGGGTGCTCATGTCACCTCGGCCAGGAAGTAGAGAGGAGGGGAGCCAGAGAAGGAGATATGCCTTCCCAGGTCATGCCCTAGGGACCTGTCTCCCCAAACCAGGTACCATCTCCTGATGGCAAGTCAACTATAGCACCTCCACCCACCTCATGTTCCAATTCTCAGAATGGCTAGTGTAGGTCTCAGCAAGGCTACTGTGGGACTTGACTGCTAGTGAAGGACTCAGCATTGCTACTGTAGGGCTTACCATTTCTAGTAGGGTACTCACCACTAGCAGTTTGTGATACTTAGGTTGTTCAGTGTCACCCACTTTTGAGACAGGCTCCTTGGTCAGGAGCTGGGTGTTATTGCCATCTGTACCCTGCCTAGCCACCAGTGTCTTCCTCTGGGACTCATGGTTAGAGGGAGAACACCTGACATGGCTGGTACATGTGCTTGTTCTAGGGAGTCATGGAGTTTGCTGAGGCCTCGTCCAGGCTACTCTAAAAAAGTATGGCTAGCATTGTGCTCTGTACTCTGTGCTCCTCCTTGATCTCACCCAAGGGTATTTCTGCTTGATTGCTGGGGCCATGTTTGAGCACCAAAGGAGTCTCAGGAGTCAATGTCACCCAGGACAGACTGTTCCTTGTCTCTGACAGTGGCCAGTCAGGCTGTAGCTGCTTATGGAAAGGAGGCCACACTACTCAGGGAGAAGTTGCCCCAGGCTAAGTTTTCTTGCTCCTGTATATAAGTGGCAGTCACTGCTGATGACCTGGTTCAAAGTGGTGGTAAAGAGCAGTCACTCACGAAGAATAAAGCCCAATCCCGGGAGAAGTGCAAATGCACAGATGTAGAGGAAGGCCTCCTCGAACAGAGAACACAGGGAAGGCTCATCAGGTAACTTGAAAAGCACTGTTAGTAGCTACAAGTGTTTAACACACATGCAGCAGAGCTGGTGGAGCATGTGCAATCTCAAGACTCCTGTGTGGCAAACAGCTGCCAGTCAGCTGGGAGCCTCTTTCTGTCCCCTCACCAACCCCTCCCTGGGGCCTGGCTCTTGGTTCCTGTAACTTATCCATAGCACAAGCAGAAGACAGAATTGCAGGTAACAACTTTTATTTAGGGAAATGCTGTCCTTACAATAAATAAAGTAGAAGGGTTAAACCCTCAAACCATACACTACAGCAGTCCCTTGGATGCTGTAGGCTTGGGCTCTCTGCAGCACCCCTCTGCAACGTGGGCTACCATGATGGGGCACACATGGAGTCCTTAGAGAAGGCCACTAGGGTCAGGGGAAGAGAGGCATCTATGAGGCCAAGCCAGCCTGGGATGAGCTATGCACATGTGACTGTCACTCCTGCCCCTACTCCCTACAGGGTGCACATGTGCTCGGGTATTCTCTGCTAGAGTGTGGGTTGTGGGATACCTATGCACAGTTCTCCCTAGTTCACCTCCTGAAGTACTGGGTGCTAAGGGTCCTCTTCTGCAACAACCACTTCTAGGCTAGTGACAGCTCCTATCATGACTCTCATCTATGAAGCCAAACCCTGGTTCCCACTGTTTACCTGGGTGGAGTACATGGGGGGTGGGGGCCTGAGGATCCTGGCATGGGGCAACTCAGACAGGCTCTTAATGTCAGAGGTGAAGGCTGCTGGCGCTTGATGTACAAGGAGGGGCTTCTATTTGCCTATAGTCACCCCAAGTTCGGTTTCCCAAGCACATTCAGAAAGGCACATTTCTCCCATCTTTCAAAGGACATGTTTCCTCCTCCCAGGCTCTCATAATGGACAGATCTGGAAGCAAGACAGGGCCAAGAAAGGCAAATGGACTCCTGAGAAGGTCTGCATCACTGGGGAATCAGAGCATCGCCAGGCCCACCTTTCAACCGGCAGATGGTTAGAGGGGTCGGGCTGTTTGACAGAGGTGAGAAGAGGGGCCGCAGTGTGCCAGAGAAGGTTGTCTCAGGGAAGATGAACAGCAGTGACCCATCTGTCACACTGTAGAAAGAGAGGTGTCCAGCCTCATAGTCCAGGAAGATGCCCACGCGCCTGGGGGGATCCCGCATTGGGGAGAAGGCCCGCTTAGTGGAGGAGTAGTAGCTGCCCAAGAACACCAGGATCCAGAAGCCATTGCCAGCTGACAACTCGCCCTTCTCCTTCCGGTTGACGTTGTCCCTGCATATACCCAGGGCCCAACTGCTGCGCTCCCCAACTTCCACCTCCCAGTAGTGGCGGCCTGAGGTGAAGCGCTCCTGGCCCAGCACACAGGGCCCAGGATCGAAGCGCTCCGGGCTGTCAGGAAGAGCTTGCCGTAGGTCACCTCGCTGCACACTCCTCCTGTCCTCGGAGAGGACCAGCTCGGGGTTGGCGGTGTCTGGGTCTAGGGTCACATCGCCTGTGGAGAAATGCCCATGGTCACCCAGGTATGGAAGTACCAGAGGCAGCATCTCAGGCTCAGGCCCCAATGGCAAAAACCTCCTCACCCCAGAACAAGATCATGTAGCCACTTCTAGCAACCCCTGAAAATGTACTAGAGGTCAGTCTGACTCTGCGTCAGGTGACAGGAGAAAACCTGATTGGTTTCTTTGTTCATTTGAGAGTTCTGGCCAGGCTTGATCCCCCTTCAGAAAGGAGAGTGGCTGTCACCATTTGGCCATGTGCCAGGTGAACGCTGGTTGGTGTCTTTGTGGTCCAGCACCATCCTATACTTGCACCCAGCAGGTGGAGGCCAGGATTCTTCCTGCACGGCCATGGCAGGGCAGAAATAGACTTAGTGTGGTCTGTGTCCCTGGCTCCTGTTCTCATTCATAACGAGCTCCTTCTGCCACACCGGAGTTTGTGTGCATGGTACAGGGCTGCTCACCTGGAGGATCAGTGTCAGGAGAGTGGGCTAGAAGGTCCACACCCGCCAACCAACTGATCTCCAGAGAGGGCTGGGGCTGGAGGTTGAGTTCCTCGCCAGTGACTGACAATTTAAGCAACTGTTCCTGTGGAGAAGAACCTCCACAAAAACTGCTGGATGAGGCCCAGAGCCTCTCCACATTCAGGTGTGGAGGGCAGTGCCCAGAGGGGGTGCAGGAGGGCCAACCCTCCACAGACCAGGCCTATACATCTCTCTGACTCTGGTGGCTCTTCTGCCATGTATTTCATAGTAACAAACAGTGTTCTCCTGAGTCTCATAAGCCCTCCTACCAAATTATCCAACAAGGGGAGGGGGTCGGTCAGGGGAACATGACTTACAGCAGGTGGGACAGAAGTTTGGGGTCCGTGGGTCTCATGAATAGTGTCTGAAGTGAAGGCCAGTGGACTTAGAACTGAACTGATGGTTGAATGCCCAGGGAGTTGGAGCACATCTTAGCATGTGAGCTGGGGTTTCCTGGCCACACACTATTCTGATCAGATTGTGTAGAGGTAGGAGCCAGGCCATAGGACACACTGCTGGCTTCCTGGGTTCACCACAGCACTGTCCCCAGGTCCCCCATCTGCCCAAGGCCCAAGGCCTCTGTACCCACCTCGAAACCTCCTCAGAGTCTCCACCAGCCCTGGCACTCTGCACACGGTCCTCAGCTCCATGGGCACCACCTCCGGGGGCTGCAGCTTCACATCCTGCACCCTACAGGGACAGCCCAGCTTTACCTCAGTGGCTGCAGCCCACCCCCCCCCCGCCCCCACCTGCCCCGGAGGGGATTGTGGCTTGTACCTGCACAAAGCATCCTTAATGTCCTGCATGAGAGAGGAAACATGTTCTCAGTACTGATGCCTGTCACGTCACTCTCCCCCAGCCCTGGGCATGGCTGTTTCCTCCTGCTCAGGATACAGGACCTTTCCCCCAGGCTCCAGGTGGACAACCTAGGTGTCAAGGACTGCCAGGCATGTGTCCCTGCCTCCAGGAACAGATGGCACTGGCCAAGGGTGTCTCTAACCCTCAGGAATTGCCCCTCAGTTTCCCTGCAGGCACAGGGCCTCTAACCTATGCCTGGATGCTCTTCCTACATCTGACCATCTGATCTACGACGACCTCTTACTCACCACAATGTCTTAGCTAAGACCCCAAATCCTTTCTTCACACAAAACCCGTGTCCCCATTTCCAGGTCACCCTCCCTCCTAAGGTGTTTCTGCCATTCTGGTATCCTACAGCAGAGGAGAGCAGTTGTGGTCTATAATCCCAACTACTTAGGAAGCTGAGGGAGAAGGGGTCATAGCTCAAGGCCAGCTTGGGCAACCTATCAAGACTCTCAAAATAAAATAAAAAGGGCTGGCATTACGGTTTATATCTAGGATCCCTTGGACCTCATGTGCTCCGAGGTGGGGCTTTTGGGAGGTGATAGCATCATGGTGTGACACTAGATTAGTGCACTGATGGGTTTGTAGCTGAATGTGATGCTGGAGGTGAAGCCTGGTAGGCAGAGGTGGGTCACTGTGGGTGTGGCTTGTAAAGGTCTATTTCCCTCCTTTTTCCTTGATGGCTTGATGCTTCCCGCCTGCCACACCATGAGCAAGCCTCTTTGGCGATGCCCCTCTGCCACGCTGCCCTGCCCAGCTGTCTATGGACTGAAACCCTACAAACTGTGAGCCAAAATAAAGCTTTCCTTTTAGTTGTGGGTGCCAGGTATTGTGTCTTAGCAGCAAGAAAGGTTAAGATAGCTGGGGTGCATCCCAGTGACAGAGTAGTGCCTAGCATATGTATGAGGCCCGGGGTTCACCACAGACAGTATGGGGGGGGGCAAGCACTCCATCACATAAAATTGAATTAGCTGTTAGAGAAATTTTGAGTGGCCTTACTACAAAGAAATTACAAGTGATCAAGTAATGGAAGTGTCAACATCCCCAACTCAGTCAGCACAAATATGTGCCAGACATCTCACTGTTCCCCATAATGTGTACAATTACCACCTGCCAGTTCAAAAACGATTAAAACTTGCCAGATGTGGTGGTATGTATCTGTAATCCCTGATACCTGGGAGGGTGGGACAGGAGGATCTTAGGTTCGAGCCCAGCCTGGGGAAGTTAGTGAGACCCTGTCTCAAAACAAAAATAAAAAGGGCTGGGGATGTGCCTCAGTGTGAAGGCTGTAGATTCAATCTCCAGTACCACAAAGCTAAAACAAGCAAAACACCTGAGAAACATTTAAAACACAAGACCTTTCAACTTCCTAGGGCTCCTCAGTCTCCCACTCCTCTCTGCTCTCCACCCACCGCTGACCTTCTGAGCCACAAGCCAAGTCACTGGTCCAGGATGCCTCTTCCTGCCAGGAAGACTCTTCCAGGAGACATCTCCTGGGTCCAGAGGCCCCTCCCAGTGGACGCCTCCTCAGGGAGGTCCTGGTGGGACACACGGCACCTCCTTCTTGGGGATGACCCCCGCATACAGACTTGTTCCCACACAGGAGGCACAGCCACCTGATCTCAGGTCTACACCACTCTGGGCACTGAGTTCCAGTGTCTGTGGGGTAAAACATTCAGCTAAGCCTGGGAAGGACCAGTGGACCTTGTATGGAGCCTCTCAATCCCCACCCACATCCAATGCAAGGCAGAGAGCCTGAGGCAGGGGGCCCACAGAAGGGTGAGCCAGCCCTGTGCCGACAGCCACACTTTCCAGCACCACTTGGCTGCTGTTGTGCCACAGAGGAGGGTGCCCCAAAGGGTTCTGGTTAGGGGCACCAAGCCAGCTAGCAGAGCTGGAGCCCAGAGGGGGTAAACGGGGATGGGGGATGTGCCTCCGTGTCCTGGGGTGCACGGTGAGCCCACTGTTGGGGGATGTCCCGTGTGGCCCTCCTCTGCTCACCTGCAGCAGCCCCAGTGCAGGCAGCTGGCAGCGGCCTTCCAGCTCAGCAATGAGGGTGGCCAGTTGGGCACTCTGCTGGCTAAGGCGCACAGCACCCTCCCGCAACCGGGGCAGCACCTCTAGTTCCTCTTCCTCCAGCCTCTGTAGCAGTTGCTGTTCCTCCTCAGCAAGCAGACGACGTAGACGCTCGAATTCACCAAGCATATTCTGTCGCTGGCTCTCCACCATCTTCTGCGGGGTCAGAGGAACAGTGAGGCTAAGACCCATCTCCCGGGGCTCTTTGTACCCCAAATCCACCACCCAGGGCTGCCTGGATCCCAAATCTACCACTTGGGGCTGCCTGGACCTCAAATCTACCACCCATGGCTTCCTGTATCCCTAAACCATCACCCCAAGCAGTTTGGACACAAAATCTGACACTCAGGGCTGGCCAAGCCCTGAACATACCCACTGGGGCTTCCCAGAAGTACAGCTGACCATTCAGGGCTCTCCAGACCCCAAACCCGCCTGCTTGGGGCCTCCTTGACCTCAAACCTACCCCTTGGGGCTACCTGGACACCAATACCAGCCCTGAAGCCAGCAAGACCCCAAGTCAACAACACAGAGCTCCCCAGATCCCAAATCCAGTTCTGGGGCCACATATACTCCAAACTTGCCAACTGGACCCAGCAGATCCTAAGCTATCATCTTGCACCAGCCACACTCCAAACCTACTACCCAGTGCTAGTCAGACCTTGAATCTATCTCCTGGGGCCACCCTAACCCCAAATGGTGTGCCAAGGCCCAACACCTCTGTCCTTTATCCCAAACCATCTGGGGCCTCCCCACATCCAACCCCTCCGGGATTTCCATGCCTGGTTCCCCTACCCTGAATCTATCACCTCAAGGATGCCAAGAGTCCAGGACAGACACTTGGCAGGTAGACCCCCCACACACAAGTGTGCACACTCACACACACCCTCAGCCTCCCCTCCTCTCACCCACCCTTGGTGGACTTGCAGTGACTGATGACCTCAAATTTAACCAACATTGTCTCCAGGGCAGACTCAGGTAAGTGTCCTCTCCTCCTGTCTCACCCACTGCTCCTGCCACCCAGACCCTAGGCCCAGCACCTGCCTGCCACAAGGCACAGGTCTCCTCAGCCTGGGCTTGGAACAGCAGTGCATCCTCCATTTGTCTCCGCAGGTGCTCCAGAGACTTCTCCAGCCTCCCCTGGGGATACAGAGTGGGGACAGAGCCATGAGACTCCCCAAGAATACCTAGTAACCTTGCTCCAAGGTGGATCTGAAGGCCCTGGCACTCCCTGCTCTAAGCAACCTCTCCTCTCATCCTTCTCCTCCTCCCACAATGTCAGTGGTTCTGGTCTGCACCAAGGCAGCTAACAATGCCTATATCACTACTCCAAGGAGATGGTGCTAGAAAGTAGAGCTTGAGAGACAAAAGGGCTGAGAGCCTCATGCCCCGCTCCACAGGACACCCCAAAATGACACCTTGAACCCCAACCCTGCATTCCAGCCTTAGGATTTAGCCAGCCATCTCTGTATGGCCAGACAGGTCACAGCTGAGCCTCCATACCCTATGTGTGGCCAGGAGTTCGGTCAGTGGGGCCTTGAGTAGGCCCTGGCCTCCTCCTATACTAAGCCCTCCTCTCCCCTCCAGCTGTCTGTTGTACAAGCCAGACAGAACTGGGATGTCCCTTTGGGGTTCAGCTCACGTGTGATCACCAGTCAGGGCCAGGCAAGGAGTGTGCCCTATGGGATGCTGTGTAGCCTGGAGACTCTGCAAAGTGGAGGGACAGTGTTGTCAGTAGAGCTGAGCTGTCCAGACCCGCAGGGCAGGGAGAAGCTGGGCCTTCCCCAAGGTGACCAACTATAGGCACTTACAAGAACAAACAGGCGGAGGACACCCAACCCAGAGAAGCGCATTTGGCAAATGGGAAGAAACCATCTAAAAGTAACCCTCGAATCTCCAAGATGAAAATACAGCCTTGATCTTCCATCGCTCCCTTACTAGCCTCACTTCCTATAATTTATCAGCCCTGGAAGTCCAAGCTTCCTTCCTTGTCTCTAACTTTTCCATGACTTATTACGCTTTATTAAAATGGTGCATATGTGAGCCCAAATCTAACAGTGCCTCTGGATCTTTCATTTATTTTCTGTGAAGCCTCTGTTTATAAGAAATTTAAAATATTAGTAAAACTTTTCTGTATGTGCCCTGTGCCAGCTTTCTAGATCCCAAATAATAAATTCAACATGATGGAGGAGAAATTTCTTTCCTGCAACAGAAGGGGTTAAGTGCTGTCCCCTGAGACTCCTGGGGCAGCTCTGGGAGCCCCTGGGACTTTCTGCACTCATCCTGGTTCCTAGTGGTGGGAAGGAGAGCTGGCAGGCTGACTGGGGTATGGATGGCACTGTATGAAGCAACAGTGAGAAGAAATCCACAGGCATCTGTCTATAGATAGGCCCAGCAGAATGTGTCTAAGTCTTTTTCAAACTCAAGGCAAAGGGTGTTGCTGCTCAGATTTAGATTCAGAAGTTCCTTCTATGGGGACTCAGAAACAGGGACAGCTACACGTTCATCTGATCCACTTCTCATGCAATGCACACAACTGTCTGTAATGCAAAACCTGAGCCGCTGTGAAGGTGCAGCTCGGTGGCAAGAGCTTCCCCAGCATAAAGAAAAGCCACAGCACCTTGGCAGGACACCGACCAGGCTCTCTGGGAAGTCTGTCTGGGTTTTAAGCAAAGAAGGTGGGTGCCACTCTGTGGTCTGAGAGGTAGAAATGGCCCCCACTTCCCATACACAACCAGCACAGACCTGGAGCAAGCGGGGTTGGGGATCAAAGATTCTGTCTCCATCTTTCCAGCTTGGCCTCGGCAGGAGCTTCCCCAGGGTTCAGCCCTGGTCCCGAGGCAGGTCTCTGCCCACAACCCTCAGTTTTTAGAAAGGTCGCCTGGGAGTCATGTAGGGCCAGCCGCCCTGACCACCACTTTCTGCTTCTCCAGCTCCTTCCTGATCCGTGGCCCGCAGCATTACCCTATTTCTTCCACCGATCCTCGCACCATCCCTGTGGGGGCTCCACCTCACCCCTAACCCTGAGCGCCCAGTGTCCCTGAGTCCCAGAGATCATCGGCATTTGGGCTACTCCTGTCCCTGCAGCATAGGCCTGGGACAGGGAGAATACGAGTCCCCGCCTCGGGTCCTATCCTGGCTGGTGGGCGATCAGCCCCGCCCTGGACCCGAACCCCCAGCCCAGGCCCAGCATGAGCTGCGCATCAAGTACCATGTCCCCGCCACCCCAGCATCCTATCCCCGAGCTCCCCCTTTAGGGCGCACCTTGAGCTCCTCAGCCGCGTCCTGTAGCGGCCTCACGCGGTGTGCCCAGTGCTCGCCCGCGCGCTCGCAGGCTGCGCACAGCAGGCGCAGTTCGTCGGCGCAGAAGGC